>NC_059106.1:148674741-149278908 GCF_020740685.1 Jaculus jaculus | reverse complement strand
GTTCTAATTATCCACTTTAGTCCGTTGCTTTCTTCTATCATATTCTTCCTTCTCCAAGCAGTTACATTCACTGCAACAAAGAGTTTAGGGGCTTTTAGCTCTTTTTTTTTCTTTTACACTTTCTCTTTTATTTTCTTACTTAGCATAACAATTTTCACTTGGGGACATAACATGCATATACAATAGGACCTTCAGCACAAAGAGTCCTATTTATGGAGGCCCATTCCTTGCTCATCTCATGTACATTTGAGTCTCTAAAATTAATCAAACATAATTATCTTAGTGATATTTTGTTAATAAAATTATGAACCTACAATATGATCATAACTGCTAATCTCATAAACCTATGCCTCAAACATATATCACTATTAAGAAAAGCTTTAAGCCAGTAACATGAGCACACAATTTCGCACATGTGCACAAGGTAGCACATGTGTCTGGCGTTCAGTTGCAGCTGCTGAAGATCCTGGTGCACCCATTTTCTTTCCCTCTCATAAATAATTTTAAAAACAACTTCTTTAAATATCCAGCAGTTCAATATGGATAGGATTTTCCATCCTACTCAATTCTAACTATCCTCTGAGGTGAGTAAAGAATAATTAGCAACTAACAATGACATCAAAAAATTTTCACAGCTATTATCACACTCTGAAGCCTAAGATCTATTTTCTAACACAAATATTTAAGACTCTAACCAGGAATCAGAATTCAAAATACTCCAATTAAAAAATATTTTTTTTGTTTATTTATTTGAGAAAGAGAGAGAAAGAAAGAGTGAGAGAGAAAGAGAGAGAGAGAGAGAGAGGGAGAAGCAGATAAGGGCACACTAGGGCCCCGTACTCATGTGCCACCTTGTGCATATGGCTTTATGTGGGTCCTGGGGAATCAAACCTGCGTCCTTTAGCTTTTCAGGCAAGCACCTTAACCAGTAAGCGATCTGTCCAGCCCAAAATATTCCCACTTTATAACAATGTGTTTGCCACATGCTGTTAGTTGCAGTATTTTGAATGCTCGTTTACCCCAGATTAGTATGTTGGCATTTTATCCTAATGTACTTGCATTGAGAATGACTATGAGCTCATGGAGATAGACTCACTCTCATTCTCTTTTGGGAAAACAAGAATAACGATAGTTCTCCTCTTTCCAGGTGGGGATAGGGATGAAATGATTTATGATGTGAATGCTTTGAAAATTATTAATACTAAAGGATACCAATTCACATGTAAAATGAGTTTATATGTACTTATATTACATAGTACATTGGCTTTTTAATTGTTGTTGTTTATTTTTCCTTATTTGAGAACGACAGAGAGAGAGAGAAAGAGGCAGATATAGAGAGAGAATGGGCGTGCCAGGGCCTCCAGCCACTGCAAACTGAACTCCAGACGTGCGCCCCTTTGTGCATCTGGCTAACGTGGGCCCTAGAGAATTGAGCCTTGACCCAGGGTCCTCAGGCTTCATAGGCAAGCGCTTAACTGCTAAGCCATCTCTCCAGCCCTATGCAGTACATTAGAAAGAAATATTTCATATGCTTGCCCTATCACAAAGGTAAAAATTCTTTACATTCTTCTGTGTGTGTGTGTGTGTGTGTGTGTGTGTGTGTGTGTGTGTGTGCAAATTCAAGAAAACAAGCTTAAAATTACTTTATGAACATTTAATATTTAAAATTTATTTAAAACACAATATTAATATGATTTCAGCTATACAGTGCTGTTTAACCAAATTAACCAAAATTTAATATAGAGAAAGATTAGTATATGAGATTAGTAAATATGTTAAATATTTTAAAAGCATTAGCTCATTTAATCCTCACAAAGCCATACATTTTACATTTAATTGCCTTGTCATCATTTTTACTTGAGACCATAGAAATTCTGTGTTAAACAACTTGCTGTAGTTCTGGTAGGTGACAGAGGCTACAGCTAATTTGAGAAGAATGACACCATAGAGCATCAAAGCTCTCAGGAAGCCTTTAGATTCCTTTTTCATAGAATTGGTATTCTTGTTTTACCAAAAGAGAATGAGAGTGAGTAATAATGGAGGATAAGAGATACAGCCAAGGTCACACAGCCAGTAAGTGAAAGACCTGAGCCCTGACCTTGTGTCTGGCTATTAGATCTCTAGATTATTTCTTAATTTTTAAGATATCATGCAGGTAGTTTTATATGATGAGTTAGATTTTTTTGCTCCTATTTTTTTGTTAATGAAATATCTCTACTCATTAAATGCTTGGAAATTTTCTATATGCTGTAAGCCTAGTAACATCCTATTTAGTTACTAAATCATCTTATAGAAGTTATTATATTATTGTTCTAAGTATTAGTCTTATGTTTATATCTCTAACTTTCTTTGTGATCAACTACATAGGGCTGATACGATACAAAGATTCAAAAATCTTTAAGAAAGCAACTGTATCTTAATTTTTATGGTATTAACAATATTATTGCATTCATAAAATTTAAAAAAAATGTTCTATATAGCTGGTGGATTCCTGACAAGTTATTGCCTTACATGATTTCTGTCTCCATTGACTTTACACAGATTACTGTGGCCCAAAGTGCCATGGTCTCAGTGGACATCCTCTTATCTCACACAGTCAGAAGGCATGTCACTCATTAGTTGAACATGTATGATAGAGATATGGTAAATACTGATCTGCAAGGAAAATAAATAAATAAATATATATATATATATATGTGTGTGTGTGTGTGTGTGTGTGTGTGTGTGTGTGTGTGTGTGTGTATTGCTGTTTAAACCTCAAAAACAAACATTAAATTGGTACTGAAATATTGGATCATTTGTCTTTCTTTTTTGCAATTACCATGTTGATCACCTGTGCCTCACATCACCATCTCCTATCCTCTCTCCAGTACCACCATACTTCTCCTCACACAGCAGGTCTATGCCAAGGAAGAGAATAATGGCCCCTCCTAGGTAATCATTAACTTTAAGCTAATGTAATTTTATTATTAGGGAGTGGAGTGGTCTCCAAACCACTTGCTCCCCTACCTGCAAGCAAATGCTGAGTGGCCCCATCATGTGCAGGCCGTGTGCAGGCCCCCTAACTGGCCTGAATGGATCAGTACAGCAGTACTTTCCTCCCATGCTCCAGCAGAGCACTGGACTAGCCTGCATTGTTCAACTCTTGGTGGTAAATTTAATCATTCTGTAGCTCATCTGCTCCAGTGTTGAATTTTTCATTGATTTTTTTTTTTTTTGTAATTTCAGTATGACTTTTTCTTTTTTCTCTTCATATTTCTCTGTCTCATTTTCACTCTAGGCAGGGTGAAGTCATACATGGTACATACACATATGCATAGTCAACTGGAGACCTTAAGAGACCACAAACTTTGCCACCAGTAGAAGTTTGTCTGTGGCCCTCTGCTAAAATCCACATGGGTTTTTATTAGGGAAAGACAAATAACAGAGGTCAGAATACAAAGAGGTCTAAGGCCACTCTGTAAGTCCAGGAAAAATATAGATTAACCAGCTAATAACACCAGCAGAGCAGCATGTTTTTTGGCCGGGTCACTGTGGTCAATAAGCAACTTGTATTTTGTCCTACAAGGCATTCACAGACATTGTTGGCTGTCAATGACTGTCAGGATATTTGAGAAAGATTTTTTTTCTCCAGGTCCCCAAATAAATATTTTCTACTAATTCTCAGATTAATTTCTCTCTGAATTAAAAAAAAAAACACCAAACTTTCCTTTAATAAAAAATTAAGAAAATAAATTTGCGGGCTGGAAAGATGGCTTAGCAGTTAAGCATTTGCCTGTGAAGCCTAAGGACCCTAGTTCAAGGCTTGATTCTCCATGTTAGCCAGATGCACAAAGGGGCATTGACAGCCAACAAAATTTACTAATTGAATCAATCATAGTTTGACTCACTTGAAAATACATGCTTGTTTGATTTTATTTTTAAGAAGTCAAGTGACAAATTTAATATGGCATATTTTGGCTTATTTTATAAAGAAACAGGATGCAATATTTCATAACACATTTATATAAAATATTTATTTACTTAATTTCTCAGTAATTTCACAATATATTCATCATTTATATATATATATATATATATATATATATATATATATATATATATATATATATATATGCTACATATACTGAACCTTGAGAAACTTAGTCTATAGACAAGTCAAATTTAAAATTGTTCTGGTATAAATTTTTTAATTAAAAATATGGGTTAATTCTCTGTCTTTTTTTGGTCCAAAATGTACAAAAATACTCTATAAAGTTTTTTAACTAACATCATTCTTTGACAGTTCTTATCTCTTCAGCCATTACAAAACTATGAAATAGCTGTACCAATGATCTTATATAAGTAATTCACTTTTCCTTTAAACTTTTATGGTATAATTGAGCATGTTCTCATAGTTTCATTTTCAGGTCTGACTGAAGCAATATTATGCCCTTTCCTAAAAATCAAACAAATCACTTTGAATGCGTGCCTGGTGATTACTTACAAATGAGGCATTTAATAGTTGAGTCCTTAGCATACTTACTGTACTTCTAAAGGAGATTATGCTATCAGGAACTATGTGTCTATGTTTAATGACATACACATATTGGTATGAAAGTATGTATTATGTGGGGCATATAAATGCTTGTTTACTGTACCCTATACCTACAGTGATATGTGCTGCAGTACGTCAGTGCTTTAAATAAAGGTGTCCTTATTCTTGTTTGTCACCTTCATTATCGCCATTTCCATAATTCATGAGGTTCCATATTTCTTTTCGAATTTGTCAATGAGCATTGTGATTCCTTCACCTCTAATAATATTTGTAGAAATGTCTCAGGTAAAAAAAAAATGCCTATTTTTTATACAAAGCATGGTCAAAGTTATATGTAACTATTATAGCTTATATTGGACATCCACTCTATTAAGCAAAGTATATACACACAAAGTAATAACTACCATACTTAAACAACTAAAATATTTTATTTGCAACATTATTAATGAAATTCAAAGAAATGTGGTAATTTATTTAGGATGACTTCTTGTTCCTTGCTGAGTAGGTGACCTCAGATCCATGTGACAATCAACCATAATAAGCACCTTAGACTGAATGAGCAAACAGGGAAGTTACTACCTGACTCCTTTCTGGACTTTAAAAGATGATGGCCCAAGTGACACAGTTCATATAATTTGTTGTATTTGGTAAAATAAAATTATCATATTCTTTTTCTAGGAATGTGGGTTATAAACATAATTTCATTGTGAGTTCAAAGTAATTTGAGGCACTTGGGCATTTTGTCCAGAATATCTCCCTGTGGTAGCTCCTATACCTTTTTATTTAGCTCAAATTTGGTGTTTTAATTAAGGTATAAGTTCTAGAAACTGCATTCATTTTTATTTTCTGCTTAAGGATTAAAATGTGATTTTCAGGTACCAGTTCATATTTAGTATAAGATTAAAATTGCCTTATGTTTCATAAGTCATAGATAACTATCATATTTTAAATTTAAATAGATGAAAGGCAGATTTCAAAATTTTATTATGTTATTAGTTTCTAATAAGCTGGAACGGAATAACAGACAAAGCACATTAAAGTTATATATTTGTGATTAGAAATTAGTGAGTGCTGCAAGTTCTTTACAAATAGAAAGAATTATATTCCAGGTAATTTATCTCAGAAAGGGTGTGAAATCTAAAATTTTTGATGATGGGAAACCATTTCAGAAGTCCTATAATACAGTAATATTTCAGCACTGAGCAGTTTATTTAACACACATTTAACTCCATTCACCATTGTGCTTGCAAAAATTAATTCACATAGGCCTTGTCACTTGAATATATTTACCTTTGTGGTTGTGGTGATTGAATTAGATGTCCCCCATAAACTTATGTGTTTGAATACTTGGAACCCAGCTGTTGGCATGGCCAACTCCCCTTTGCTAGAAGTTTGTCTCACTCTCCTGCTGCTGTTTTCCACTTACTGTGGCAGAGGTGACATTCCCCTGTCAACATGGAGCCTCCCCACAAGACTGTAAGCCAACATGATTCCTCCCACCAGCTGCTTTTGGTTGGGTGCACTGTCCTAGCAACAAGTGGGTAAATGCAATACTGATATAACATCTATAAAATTCTGCAGTTAACTCGAAGAAAACTCACTCTTGGTATATTAAATATATACTACCCCCATGCTATGTTAAGCAGTCAGGAGACCCATATCCTAAAACTGAGTATACTCTCAGTGGATGATTTTAGTTTCTTCTTGTTTTATTCTTAGACAAGTAAAATTACCCACAGATACAAAACAACAACCAAAATGTTCTTGCCTCTCCTAGTGCACCCACATTGAACAAATTCCTGGCCCTGGTAATGTTCCATCCTGATGAGCTTGCCATTCCAGTCAGGTTTCCAAAGAACACATGGAACACTTCAACTTCCTTCTCTATCATCAGTATTATGGGCAGGAAATTTTAGACCCCAAATCACATTTTGGCTTTTGCAAGAGCAAGGAAGGCTTTGTGTTTGTTTCATCAATGAATAATTCACCTTGTCACATTTGAACATGTAGGAGTTGAGGAATAAGTTTGCTGAAGAATAAAGAATCAACATGTTACTTTGAAGTGATTTCTCTTTTATCTCTGTCTCTCTTGGTTATAATAGGAGTTTAAATCATGGACCACAGGTAGTATCTGACCCAGATAAAACATTAAGAAAATGGTCTTGGTCTCAACTCTGACATCACAAGGAACATTAGTACTGGTCTGTGATGTTTCCTTTGAGTCACAGCTTCAGCTGTCAGAGGGTACTTGTTTTATCCAAAAGATTTTATGAAAGACTTTATCTAAAATTACTTTCTCCCTATACCATTCTGTATTCAATTCCATCTCGGAAAATGGGTATACAGACAATGTCTGTATTTGAACTGTAGGAACATGAGCCAGGGTTATTTTCAATTGTATACTTGGCCAAATTGGATAGAGTGTCAAGGAAATTTCAATATCATACTTTCTACTATTCAAGATCTTCTATTCCAAATCAAATTCCTACATTTTGATTCAAATCAACCTGGCTTATTTCATTGTCATATTTAGATATGATCATTTACTCCCATCTTAGAAAGTGATAATCACAACACTTTATGATCCCTTTTTCTCTTCTGGGATTCTATAAGAATATATCTGTGTAATTTGATTCAATGTTTCTTCACAGGAAATCAAAATATTTGGATATTAAACAGATTCATAATGAGTACTACTATAAATTTTAAAAATATATGCTTTGTGTGTGTTGGTTTGAATGTGAAATGACCCCATAGCCTCATGTGTTTGTGATTAAGTCTTCAATCTGCAGCTGGTAAAGCCTTGCTGGAGGAGACATGTCACTGGACATGTACTTTGAGGTTTGCTAGTCCAGCCCAATGGGCATTCTTAAGGACAGCTCCCATACTTTTGCTGCTACCTCCCTGCTGATGTGATACCCAACCACTGCAACTACCATGCTTTCCTTGCTGTGTTGATTTCCTTCAGGACTACAAGCTTAAAAAGAAAAGAAAAACCCTTTCCTTTCATAAGCTGATCCTGGATAGGGATTTTATCTCAGCAACAAGTAAGTACATTACCCCAGCCAGTGGGGAGTTAAACAAGGACATGAGGGGAAAGTAACCTGGATGGGGGACAAGAGACACAAAGAAGGAGACCAAGTCTATATTCTGATCAAGGTCTCAGATTTATTCAGGCAAGCACAAGCTTATATATAGAAAATAAAACTTTCCAGACAGTGCCTACATGCCTAAAGTCTGCTCCACAAATGCCTCTGTGCCTGAAGACTGTTTGCCAAGGCCATATGATAAGGTCTCTGTGCCCGGAGATCCAAAAACAGTTTCAGTTCTCATGGTCAAAGAGCAGCTGCAGCTCCCAACATCTCCACCCTTCTTTTATACAAAAGACAGGGAGACCCGCTATTCAGCGGTGGGTTTTAACCAACTGGGGGAGTATTGACCTGACACCTCCCATGGGCTGTCATGTTTTTGACCCACAGTCTTGGCCCTTGGTACCTTTTGGGGAGGGGAGGCAGGGCCTATATGATCATAATAAGTATGGTACCAACCTCCATGCAAGTCAGGTTTTTCTCTCAGGGAATTCAGAAGCGGTCAGAAAGGGACCTTCCCTTGTGGTGCTTAGCCTCGCACCCATGTTGGTGCCCATATCATACTCACTTTATTGTATTGTGAGCTAATATGCATAGGTCTGAATCCTATGGAGCTCCTAAAGGAGGGGAGTCAAGGATGTATTCTATAGTGCATGGCTTGGACCTCTGCATGAATATTCACAATAGACTTCATTAAACACTTGAATATAGGCAATAGGCATAAGAGAAGCAGAAGGCAAACTCCCACAGCTGCAAAGCTGCCTATCCAGGAACTTAGAGAGTCCCAACCAGGCAACACAGACTTAATTGCAGTAAGTAAGTCATTAGCAGCCTTAGTGGCATCAAAATCAAGATTATTGTTCTATATAGCTAAAATTTTTCTAAGGCTTTGAAAGATTAACAGGAATCATAACAAATGCAGGTTGTTTGACAATCATTACAGTCCCAGAATCATGAGAAATACAATTGGACAGACTACAATTATCACAGGTAACATTAAAAATTTCCTGAGACCCATGATACCAGGTAATATTTATATTCCCTAACATCAGGGCATAAGGTGGTATAACACAGACCATAACAATTCCCTTTGGAAGGCTATTTGAATTATTGCTGGCAGATGTAAACTTGATACCTCCCATAGCAGCAGCAATTTTCCACACATAAGTTTGCTGATGTCCATTGTCTGACCACCACAATCCTGAGGACATTCCAGTAGCCCAATCATTAACCCATTCAGTTTTTCTCTCTATAAAGCCTGCTGATCTTGACCAGTCCTTAACATATCTAGTAGATCCAGAAATATTATACCTGATAAATTTTTTCCCTACACATTTGCTCCAATGTGTAGATTTATTGAACTAAGGTGTGTTTCCTTCACAGGGAATAAAGTCCTCTGGTGGACTATCCCCTGTAACTTGATTTCCATAGGGAAGCCAAATAGAAATTCTGCTTATTTGAACCTGCTTTATCTTCTTAGTACCTTGTACATGCTCTTGTACATGCTTTACAGTAATGTTTCTTTCCTTTATTTCAAAACATCCCACTATGCTAGTCTTAGAAAAGCATAGTGTAAGACCTAGACCACGCCCTGAATATGAACTCATAGTTATTTGATGTAATTCCATATTTTTACTAGATGGTGTACTTAGCAACCGAGTGTTATTGACTAGAACTATGATTTCTTTTTTCTCCCAAGTCACTGGATGTAATATAGGACGATCAGGAACATAGGTCCAGTAAAGTTCACTGTAAGCAAGATGCAGATGACTCCATATCATCAGGATCAGCAGTGTCCTTTTGCTTGATCTCATGGCCTGCATGCCGCACCAAATGTTCTGGAAACCATCTGGCTCCATTTTCTTTCTGTGAGAAAATACAAACAGATCCTCGTCCCCATATTAATACAGGGTCGGGTCCACTCCATTTGTTAGTCAATGGATCTTTCCACATTGTTTTGGTGAAGGTATTTTTTGTGTTTGTATGCCAAAAACGGTCAGCAGCAGAAGACCCTTTTGCATCCAAAAGTAAAAAAAATTAAAACAAACAAACTATGATTTAACCATCTTGTTACTGATCCCTGTATCATTTTTTCCTTTTTTGTTTTTTATAACTAGATTTCTGTTTTTTCTTTCCAGCTAATAAAATATTATCCATATAATGAATAATATATAATTGGGGAAATTTGCTTCTTGTAGAAGCTAAAGCTTTAGCCACAAATTTCTGACATGGAGTAGGACTATTAGCCATACCTTGAGGGAGAACTTTCCAGGCACAGAGAGGATGGGAGTGGCTGCTCAGCCTTAAAGGCCATGCATTCTCTGGAAAAATGACCTGGTTGTTTGCAATTAAAACAAGTTTTGAGCTTGTCCCCCTGGGTAAAATCTTTAAGGGCCACTCCTATGGCTAATCCAATGCTGTGGGACGCAGGGTCTACATCAGCACAGAGTTTGATAAAGTCAGAAATATTTTTGCCACGGTGATGGGGGCGTATAGCCGCTTGGCAGGCTGAGTTAGCATTCTCAAAGGCAAGATGTCTAACAAATTCATTATCTGTTTCCTCCTTTCCCTTGAGGTGCTCAGTGGCCTCTGTAAGATGGCCGATAAAATCACTATAAAGCTCTTGTGGACCCTGTCTCAGTTTAGCAAGAGAGGTGACAGCTGACCCTTTAGAGGGAAGGCTCTTCCAGGCTTTAAGAGCTGCATGTTGAATTTGTGTAAGTAATCCTGGAGGAAATTTGGTTTGTTTTTCATTTGTATTGTAGGGACAGTTGCCCAAAAGTTTATCTAGCGTCCAGGATTTGGAAGAACCACTAGCGGCCAAATTACAGCAGGCAGCATCCTGGCACCTCTCAGTGTAATCAGCTTTCCATAGAAGAAAGTCACCCCTAGTTAAAGTAGCTTTAGTTAACATAACCCAATCATTAAGAGTAAGTAAGTCTTCACTTAGAGATTCTAACAGCGAGAGAGTGAAAGGAGCAAAAGGACCATACAAAGTAGCAGCATTTTTTAACTTTCTTGTATGTTTAAACTTAAGATGGCGATATCGCTGGGCTTTAATGAGTAGAGTTTCATCCCCTTCCTCATTCTCAGTGCTTTCTGACCCAGCAGGTTCCCTTGTCTCAGATTCTCCCTCCCCCTCTTCTGGGCTATCTGGATCCTGCGGCTCAGCCTCATTAGTTTTTCCTTCAACTGGTTTAACTTGGGAGCGAGTTACAGGAAAGGCATGGAGAGTTTTACTTTTGATTTTAGTTTTCTGAACAGGGTGAGTGGAGGGGGAGCGTATTTCTAAATCAAGGTCGCATAATTGCTTGAGCAGCTGCGACTTTTCCTTTTTGGCTTGGAGGAGTGTCTTAAGAGATTGTGCCTCCCGGGAAAGTTTAGTAATGGCTTGTCTAGTTATTTCTTCTAGATCAGAGGGAGCATCAAGCACTGGGGCAGAAAAAAAGGGGGTGCTATGTTATAGGGTGGTGACCGTGTACCCAAAAGTGTCTAGGGGGCCAATCAGGGTTATTATATTTAGTAGCTTCATCCTGCAATTCAGCCTCTCCCTCAGCTTTACTTGCCTCTTTCTCAGGGGAAAGGGAGTCATCATTAGGATTGGTGGTTTTTAAGTTAGACAGAACTGGATAGATAGATTGAAGGAGAGGGCTACCAGGCGGGGGTGGGTTATTAGGTGGCGGATCATCAGCATTTTCTGGCATAGGAATGATAATAGAGGAGCAATTAGAGCCTGGAGAGAAAGGGCCAGTTTTTGGCCCACAGCACAGCACAGAGCGAGAGCTGGTGCAGGCGGGGTAGGGATTCTCTGGGACTTCATTCTTAGGGAGGGAGGTCTGACTACTGGTGAATTTATTTTTAAGGAAATTCTCACTATCTGTAACTACTTTTGAAACATCAGGGTGATAGTGGCGGACCTGTAATACATCATTAATGAGATTCCAATAAGAAAACGCCTGCACTGGAACCTTTTCAGGACCATAAGAACGGTAGTAGTCATTTAGACAGTCACCAACACGGCGCCACCGCTTCTCATCTATAGTTCCTTCCTGGGGGAATCAGGGACAGACATCTTCTAAAAAGACAAAGAATTTCACTAAATCTTTTTTCTTAACCCTTATTCCTCATGTCTTGAGAGAAGTTTTAAGCCCTTCAACAAACAATTCATGCTTACTTAATGCTTGTCCCATAATTGCATCGCTTTTCTTACCTCTCCAGATCTGTATCACAGGCAGGCACTCCTGCAGTGATCTGCATGTGGATCTTCACTCACCGATGAGGTGGCGATCCAATGGGGGTGATGGATGTCCACTGGAGCGACGTCCAGATCACATTTCGTACCTCAAGTCCCACATTTGGGCGCCACTTGCCCCGGCCAGCCGGGAGTTAAACAAGGACCTGAGGGGAAATTAACCTGGATGGGGGACAAGAGACACAAAGAAGGAGACCAAGTCTATATTCTGATCAAGGTCTCAGATTTATTCAGGCAAGCACAAGCTTATATACAGAAAATAAAACTCTCCAGACAGTGCCTACATGCCTAAAGTCTGCTCCACAAATGCCTCTGTGCCTGAAGACTGTTTGCCAAGGCCATACGATAAGGTCTCTGTGCCCAGAGATCCAAAAACAGTTTCCGTTCTCATGGTCAAAGAGCAGCTGCAGCTCCCAACAGTACATTACAGAAAATTGGAATCAGAAGTGGGATCATTGCTGCTATGAGCCTGACCATGTAGTATTTTTGTCTATTTCTCATTTTTTTTTAGAAGGAATGGTAGAAAGTGTTAGAACTCTGAAAGGAAAAGGCTTTTTAGTGCTGTAAACAGAGATTGATGCACCATTCTGGTAAGAGGTTGAGAAACTTAAATGTAAAGAGATATGTGGACCGTGGACTCTCAACTTGTTAGGTTTCAGTGGTAAAAGAATGACTTTATTGGTAACTGAGCTTTAGGCTATTTATGTGATATTCTGGTTATATTCTGTTCTTGTGCTGAGAACTTGAGTGAAGTTGAATTGGAAAGTAATAGACTGGTGTGACTGATGTTGAAATGTGAGCAGCTTTGGATTTGAGGCACAGGAACTGCAGGGTTTAGCTATTTTTTTTTTTTTCTTTTAAGGGATTACCACCACTGTGGATGGGCCAGCTATTCTGAATTGGGATAGTAGAAGGACTTCTGATACTTTTGAAAAGAGTAGGCCTGAAGGAATAACACTGAAGTTTTCGGCATTTCCAAAGTTGGCCTTTTTTCCCCCTGAGTTAACAAATTTGGTAGTCCATCTAGTTCTGGTTTAGGAAAAAAATAAAAAAAGAAAAAGAGTGTCAGAAAAAGGAAGGATATTTACCATGGATTTATGCAGATGGCTACTGAGGTTCTGCAATGTAAAGTACGGTTGTAATCTTTACATGGAGACCCTGTGGGGCTATGTATGGAGCAGTGCAGATGAACCATGGATTGCAATGGAAACTTCAAGTTTTTAGGAACAATCAGAACCGTGGATGCTCACCAAGGAGAAAACTCAGGATAGTTACTTGCTTTGGCTGAGGTGGATCTGTCCAGAAAACAAGCAACACAGATGAAGGGAGTAATTGTTCAAAACTCTTGGAGTCCAAAGGGTTTTGTCGCAGGTCCCAGTTGTGAGACAGGGAGCTACAGGCTTAAATGTTTGAGCTACTTATTTTCTATGTTGTATTGGCTCAATCTTTCCTTGCTATGTCGTCTTTTTACAGTGGGGACATTTACCCTGTGACATTATATTTTGGAAGTGTCCAACTTGATTGTTTTCATTTAATAAGACTCATAGCAAAGAAACTTTTATGGGTCCTATATGAGAAATTAGAGTGTGGATTTTTACAGTGTATGAATTAGTCAAATCTGTGGAGTCTTTGAAAGTTGGACTGAATGCATTTTGCATCACCACAAGATGGTTATGAGTCTGTGGGTCCAAGAGTAAAATGTGATGGTTTGACATTGCAATATGTTTTGCCCTAGCAACAAAAAAGTGAATGGTATAGGCTCATTAAAATTATTCTATAAAGTAAAGGTATGCATGATACTTAAAACTCTGTATGTATGTATACATGCTGTTAAAGCATATGTAAAACACATTTTTCAATTTTAATCAATGTGAAGTACATAAGTCTGTGATACTGAGAACATTCACATACCCATGTAACCATTGACCAAATCTATTTCTCAGATTATCTAATCTCTTCCAAATAAGTCTGTACCTATTGATACACTAGGAAGCCTTTCAAAGTTGTGGGTAAGTGTTGGGCACTGCCAGACACAGGCTGGAGCCTTCAGTATACAGGCCTGAGCTTCCAGGCAAGGATGAGGACCCTCAGGCTTATAGGAGGTCACTCCCTCTCCAAATACACCTGACCTTAGGCTTTGCCCATAGCCCTGTGACCTTTGGCCAGTTGCCTAGGAAATTCCTTATATGGTATCAGCCAGCACCTTTGCACAACCTATGCCCCTGTACCACATACCTTCTCTTTACCATTGCCTAGGTGCTGGAATGTATGGCCCCCATATGTTAATTAGGCATCAGCAAGTAACCTTATACATTCAATCCCCTGAGGACCCTCAACTGCTTCTAAACCTGTTGATTAAAGTAAGCTGTTCACAGAGACTATCTTCCAAAAGTGAACCTTTCATCATTACACTCACCACGGTTGCTGGAGGCCTTCAGGAGAACTGTGGCTGGCTTCTGAAGATCCAGGGACCCACAGGTAAGGACTTCGTTCTGATGTAAATTTCACATGAATATCATATCAATATTTGAACATCAGGTTTTGTTTTTGAATGCCATGGCATAGTTTAACTGTAATTTTAAGTGTTTAAGACCTTTACTTGAAAGTACAAATAAACTGGTATTGCACACCATGTTTGAATATGAGATGAGTCTCATGATTGCCATGTAGTTTATATAAGAATCTTTCCAACTTTCCAAAAGATTGTGTTGTATCTCTCATGCTGCCTGAAAGTGATTCAACTTTAATTGTATACTAAAATATTATACAATGGTGAGTATGCTACATCTAACAATATTTGTTGTAAAACAAATATCTGGGGATGTGAAATATTCTTTAATATCATTAACATACATTATTTCTTATTATTAATTGCTCTTATCACTAGTGTAATGATGTATTTCCAAAAAAAAAATGTAAATAGAAGCCTTAGAATTGTCCTAGTTCCCTGCTTAAGTATTTTGACATTAGATATCTGGGGCAGTATTTAACTGGTAGAAGACAGTTTACATAACTGTAACCCCACAGTAAGAGTTATATAATAGGACAAGGAAAATATCAGTTTGCTTTTGGCTGGAATCACTATATCATTAAGTTCCATAATATAGGCCATGCGTGGTGGCATACACCTTTAATCCCAGCATTTGGAAGGCAGAAGTAGGAGGATTGCCATGAGTTTGAGGCCAACCTGTGACTACTTAGTGAATTCCAGATAAGCCTGAGCTACAGCAAGACCCTACCTTAAAATACCTAAAAAAATAATAAATAATAAAAAAGAGACATAGTATATATAATGCAAGCTTTAGGGTACCATTGAATAATTTCTACGCTGTGTACAGTGAATTTATTCCCTTTACCAATTAGAAAACTAAAAGCATAAAAAAAAATCTTATCTATCTCCTCATCCAAAATGTAAAGTAGATCAGATTCCAAGACCTACAAGACATGCTGGAGTGTGTGTGTGTGTGTGTGTGTTTGTGTGTCCTGAGAATAAGGGCTATATGGATGATAGAAAGTAGTATTCTCCTCAGAGATATCTCACTTGTGTGGCAGCTGCTCTATCCTTTTCCTTCCCTTTCTTGATGGGGCTTTGATTAAGACAGAACCTGCTTCTCAACTCAGCTCTTACAGCTCAAAATTGTGCTGTAATTGCTACCTTAACACTCTGCTGGGAATCTTCATTAACTGTTAACCCAGAGGAGAAATAAAAGAACTGACAATTTCATAAGTGAAGCAATGAATATCTCAGAGTTTAAAATAACCACTGACTATGAGGCCATTTTGAGAATGAGGTAATAGAAGTCTATGCATGATGGTGAAAGGGAAATGAAAGCAAAATTGGCTCTATTATAGTCAGGACTTTGTACATTTTAAGTTACAAATGAGTGAGTAATTCTAATAATGGTTAATGTGTGTTGAATGGACATTACAGGCCAGGGTCTGCTGTAACAGTTTTGTATATGTTAGTGTATTAATATGCTCTGATAGCTTACAAATGAACCAGCCAACTTCCATAAATTAAATTGCTTCCCATGTAGATAAATGACTAAAATCTTGGAACTACAGAGTATAATGCTCATTATTCTATGGAAAATATTTCAACAATTTATTTACAAATTTCTAAAATAATCACTCCAAAAATATTAACCATTAATTTTCTAGGATTTGAGTATTTTCTTGAAGACTTACTAATTTGCATTTGAAATTTGCCTAGATAAACAAAATAAAGTGAAATATGTACTGCTATGTAATGATTGCAAAAAAGCACAAAACTTTATCTTCATTTTATAAACCTTAAACTTATTCATCATAGAATATTCTAGATTGCTGATAAACATTAGTGAAATTACTTAGCTACATTATTAGTTTCATATTAGAAAGGATGTATCCTGTGCTAAGTTAAAATATTCTCAGAACTCATTAGATTATTTTCAATGGAAGAAAAATTTAATAGAAACAACATCAGAGTACAAGAGAACACAGAATGCAAAGACTAAGTAGTAACTGTGTCCTACCAGAAACTTTTCTTATATGTTAATGTAGACTACCTGACTTGAAAATAATAATTTTGTTTTTCTTTCACTTATTGCATTATATGAGATAATATTTTATGCAAACATCTATATACAAAAATATTATGTATTTCTTAAAATAGACTTAAGACACACCCACCATGGCTCAGGAAATTTTGTGGAAGAAGGGGACATAAATACTGTAAGAGGGGCTGGAGAGATGGCTTAGTGGTTAAGCGCTTGCTGTGAAGCCTAAGGACCCCGGTTTCAGGCTTGTTTCCCCAGGACCCACGTTAGCCAGATGCACAACGGGGTGCATGCGTCTGGAGTTTGTTTGCAGTGGCTGGAAGCCCTGGCACGCCCATTCTCAATCTCATGCTCTCTATCTGCCTCTTTCTCTCTCTGTCACTCTCAAATAAATAAATAAATAAAATGAACAAAATTTTTTTTTAAAAAAATAAATACTATAAGAACCACAGAGTGGAAGAGAATATCTGGAGGCACTGCCCCCCATGTACAATGACTGAGTGATGCTCTCTCATCTCATAACCCACACCCCATGGTGAAAACCAACATCCCACTGAGGAGGGCCTTCATCGGAATGGGTACAGGAAGGAGGGAAATGTTTGTACCAATACATGATGTTTCTATATGCTTTAATTGGGAAGTGACCAAGATCTGTCCAAGCAACACATTGTTTAACCTAAGTAGCAACAATTAACCGGATGTGATACCCATACAAGTGCAATAGTGGTACACAGCCATGGTGAGGAATCAATTGCTCTTGATTTGGCTAACTGATCCACTCAGTGGTACTAGACCCTTAGCTGGAGCTGGGAAACAAGTCAGAACCATACCCAAACACAAGCCCACTCTACAATATCAAGCTACCATCAATCACGGGGTATAAGAGGGCCTACACCTATCAAACTGTCTATCAAAAAAGTAAGTGTTATCTCAATTTTCTGGGTGCTAACTTACTCTCCGTTGGAGAATCTGCTTCTCTTTTCCAGATAGATGCAGATCCTAAGAAGAGAGCTGCCCCAACATACCTCAGAAGGGGCCCAACTGAAACTAAGGACAACTGGCGAAATAAGCAAGGGTGATGTTTTCCTGTGAACTGGATACCAGCACAAAGGGGAAGGAGATCAATGCAGAGAAATAGTTAAAAAATAAAAGTCACACTCAATGACCAGAGCTAACCTATCTAAAAGAAGCTAAAATTTCCTCCTAGTAGCTTCACAGGCTTGTGACAAGGCCATGAGCATAAGGTTCTTTGGGGGTCAGTTATGATCCCATCATAACAATAAAGACTGTATTGTTAGATTTCCAAAGGAACAAAGTATTTATGAATATGTGGATTTTTAAAACCATGATTTTATTTGACTTGACTACCTTGCTTGTGTTGGTTAGTGCTGGCCTATAGAGATAAATTTGATTTATTATGGACTCAGTTAAGCATTTTTAGTTTCTGGTAGTGCAGACACATACCTGTACAAATATTCTGTTCTGTTTCTCACCTTCACTACAAAATTCAATAAATTACATGAGATTATTGATATTTTATTAAAAATACATTAATGTTAGATTTCTTTGTCCAAATATAGGCTAAAATAAGTTTTGTGTATAAATTATTGATAGTCTAGCATACGTTATAATGTACAGAAGACTAGTTATGTCATATACACTTTTTGCTTCAGGTATCTTCAATTTACTTTTTAGTGAATTTAGATTGAAATAATCATACTACAGCTGAAGGGGTATTCACAGTAGGTATGGGGAAACAAAATATTCATCTGTCTAGTTCTAGAATCAGAAGCATATTAGGGCAACAATCACAGAATGAAGCCACACCTGCACATTTTCCCATAAACCTCAGTTAACTCCCATAGGGTCTGCCTCCCTTCTCCCCTCCCTGGGCTTAGGGCTTTAATTTTATAGGGAAAGAAACTTTCAATTCAGTCCATAAAGGTCTGTTTTCCATTGCAACCACTGTAGATTTCAGCCTTGACATCATTTTTTTCCCAGACTCTTTGCTCTTTTTCCATACTTTTAAGGCCTTAGAGTTTATGAGGCAAGAGCATTTTAGACACAGCTAAGATGGGATAAGGGTCATGGTTAAATAACAGCTTTTCTGCAAACCTTAACAAGTATTATTCCTTGTGCTATAAATACTGCATTCCAATCAAATATAAAAATATATAAATTATATATATATATATGTATGTATATATAATATATATTATACATCTATATGTTTATACATATACACATAAATATACAAAATACAATCTTTCATGTTTCTCAGGGAAGTCAATAAACAGATAAATTAGAAGGTACTTCACAAATAATGCTATATAATATATAAAAATAAATATAAATACTAAAATAAAAATATGGTTTTTCTTCATTAACCCACCTTTCTGAAAACAGAGCTGTGATCACAGTTCAAAACTAAAAGGCTATAAGTCCATAATATACATAATTCTACTATGTTATTAGAAGAAGTAAAATCACACTAATTCATGGTTTTACCAACATAATAGGAACAAAGATACTGAGCTTATTAGATAAAATCAGTGAAATACTCAGTTGATAAACTCAGTCATAGCTATTTTAACAAACATGTTACTACAATGCAACATTACCTAGCCTTTTATTTAATTAAGGATTTAAGTACTTAAATAAGCACTATTTTTTCAAGACTAGCTGGGAAAGTTGTAGTTAAAAATATTTTTGGGGGGCTGGAGAGATGGCTTAGCAGTTAAGCACTTGCCTGTGAAGCCTAAGGACCCCGGTTCGAGGCTCGGTTACCCAGGTCCCACGTTAGCCAGATGCACAAGGGGTGCACGCGTCTGGAGTACATTTGCAGAGGCTGGAAGCCCTGGCGCGCCCATTCTCTCTCTCTCCCTCTATCTGTCTTTCTCTCTGTGTCTGTCACTCTCAAATAAATAAATAAAAATTAAAAAAAAATATTTTTTTGGCATGAGTTTGAGTTGAAGGAAAAGAGGCTATACACAATGGTCAGTTCAAAAGTACATCCTTCTTCAAAAGGTTTTAGAATGGGGCTCTTCATTACTTATACAACATAAATATCATGCAGCATCTCTTATAAGTGTTGGTTTTCTAGTTTAATGAAAAATAAAATTCATATGACTGAATGATAAGTTTCTGAGAAATTGTAAGACAGCACATTTAATGGAGAGCTACCATTAAGTTATATGAATCTGCAATATAGATGTTTCACATTCTAATATTTAATACAAAAATAGTGTGTGATTCTTTAGTTACCAGAGTACATCTTTTGGATTACTACAAAAATGTGAGGTGACATATTTGCTATTAGCAATTTTAAAATGCATTTAGTATAACTTATCCATGTCAAAATCCTAATAGTATGTAAAATATGACTAATAAATTATGTTACTGCTGTAGAAAATTCTACCTGACTTCTTGAAAAACATATTGATTATAAAATTTTAAAATTGAAGCAGCTAAAAATAATGAATTTTCCTTTTTTAACATTAACTTATGTTCCTGTATAATTTATTGATTTTCCTGTTTCATATGTGGGTAAAAATATATATTAAAATGGCATAAAACTTGATTTCACTCATTTTTAGATAAAGTAAATTCTGCAAATGAAGTTTCCTGAGCTCTACCTGTCATTTTTATATATCTTCATGAGACATTTGTAAAATTCTTGTCCCATGTCCAGGAGATATCATGTTTATAATTATTTTCATGATGTTTTAGACAGCCCAGTGATCAACTTGGTTACTAGAATAGTGATGTTTGCTGGAAATGATTATCAAATCCAAATGAAGAACAAAATCCTCATACTATTCCCCACCAACAGAAATTCTCAGGGATGGTAATAGAAAGCAAGTACCTATATCTTTGTTATAAATAAAACTACCCCACATTTTTCCCAAGTCATTGGAGTTTAAGTAATTCATTAAACATTCAGTACCATGATCCTCCTTCTTAAGAAAGTGGTTGGTCTTTCTTTGTGAACATAAACAAACAATCCACTCCAGAAGAGACAAAAACTGATTTGAAACTTCACATAACAGTTACTAGCCAATAAATAAATTCACCAAAATTGGCAAACTTCTCTATATCTCACATTTTCATTTAGTAAATGTCAAGGAATTGTGTCATGTTGACAGTACTGACAGATTGCATGTATATCTCTTTCAAGGCTGTTTAGTTATACAAATTTATCAATAATACCCATTTTATCCTTATGAAAAAGAAGATATAATCAAAATAATAATTGCTGTGACCCCAGATACTATCAAAAATGTACACATTTGGGCTGGGCTGATGGCTTAGCCATTAGAGGTGTTTTCTTGCAAAGATGGCTAGCCTGAATTTAATGCCCCAGTAACCACATAAAGCCAAATACACAAAGTAGCACATGGATGTGGAGGTTGTCTTTGCAGTGTTAAGAGACCCTGCCATTGGCATATTCTCTCTTTCTCTCTCCTCCCCCCTCAATGTGTGTGTGTGTGTGTGTGTGTGTGTGTGTGTGTGTGTATGATAAATGAATCATTACAAATCTATATATAAATTGTTTCTTGAAATGGTTTTTGTAAAGTTTAATTTCAATATTATTAAAGTGGCAGTTACTGCTGATTATATAGAATAATAATGAAAAGGTATTTGAAAATGTAATTTAACTAGGCAAACTGTATAGTAGAGTATCTATATAAACTTTATATTTTATGTATTATATATTGATTAAGTAGAGAAGGAGATGATCTAATGCATTACAGATATCAAAAACAACAGCAAAAAAAAAGAGCCTGCAAATATTTACATGGAAACCTCAGTCATTGATTCGAAGATAATATATAGATTAGATTCAGAATTCAACACTTTAAAAATTATACATTGTAATTGAATGATGTTTAAATATTTTTTGTTTTATAATTTTGAGATTTAATTATGCTTATTTTGATGGAAGGGTTTCTATATTTTCTAAAAATGAAATTCTGATATTAAATAACTAAATTGAAATGTAAGCCTTTGTATATTACAGTACTTGTTCACCTTAATAATTATAATGGATAATAAAGGTTACATGTTTGAGGTTTTGCACATTTCACACTCATGTTAAACCATTTACAAGATATGTCATCTTAATATCATAAGAGTATGGGCCAAATAATTATTCCTGCTGCACTACTAAGCAATATAAAACATAGATGAACTGAGCCAGTGACCTATGATCACATAATTAAGTAGTATTAGGATTCCAGAACTGAGGTAGCCACCCATTATTCACATGACTGCTAATCAAATAATGAATTTTAATTACCAATACTAAGTGGGATTTAATTGAAGAATTTACTCATTTGAGCAGAGACTTAGGGTCATGATACAGTGAAAATAAGTTTGTTTTATAAAATCATTATGCCTTGTGGGAAGAATAGTTTGGAGAGAGATATTCTGGCCTGGAGCTCACTGTGATCCTCCTATTTCAGTATTCCCAGTGCTGGGATTAAAGGGGTGAACCACCACACCTGGCTGGAGAGAGAAGCTACAGGATGCAGATTTAGAAAATTACGAAGTCCATTCAAAGTAAGAAAAATTAAAACAAACATGAAATCCACTTAGTAGGAACTATATATAGCTAGGGTTTGAATTGTCATTGCACTAGGCAGAGACTCAAAAGAAAGCTGAAGAGTTTAATGGGAGACCAAAGGAAAGGTTTAGAGATGCCTTTTCTGGCTTGTATATTTTCTAACCGAGAATACTGAGTGGGCTAAAGAGAAGTAAGGAATGTTATTGTGGTGGTTTGATTCAGGTGTCCCCCATAAACCTAGGTGTTGTGAATGCTAGCTCCCCAGCTGATGGATATTTGGGAATTAATGCCTCCTGGAGGGAGTATATTGTTGGGGGCGGGCTTAAGGGCTTTATAGCCAGTTTCCCCATGCCAGTGTTTGGCACACCCTCCTGTTGCTGTGGTCCATCTTCTGTTGGCCAGGGGGTGATGTCCACCCTCTGCTCATGCCATCGTTTTCCCCTGCCATCGTGGAGCTTCCCCTTGAGCCTGTAAGCCAAATAAACCTCTTTTTCCCAGAAGCTGCTCTTGGTTGGGTGATTTCTACCAGCAATGCGAACCGGACTGCAACAGTTATATAATTAATTATTGGCAAACATTTGACTTTCTATTATTGACTATGGGTGGAAGTGGGTATATATAAATAGGGAATATGATTCATGACTCAGGGGTGACTTTTGGCAGAGAAGGCAATTTGTCTTCCTGGGTTTGTGGCTACATAGTTTTGAGGTGAAAGGTCCAGCATCATATATAGTTTGGAGCAAAGTTCATTTGTATGTTTAGTCTCTTACTTCCTTCTTGGTTATTATTTCATTTGTGAAATGTGACAGTGAAATACGTTTGTGATCCACTTTCATTGCTTGAAAAATTTTAAAGAATATCTCAGCATTCAAGTGTGTTAGTATGTCTTTTTAAAAAAGATTTTGATTATTTCATCATCCCAGTGATTATCTGATGAGGAGCATGTGGAAGGAAGTGTATGAGACTCTGGATGACATTTTGACAAGGTGATACAAGTTTTTGCCCAATAATTGACATGGCTGAGGGAGGAGGACTGTGAGTTCAAGAGCAACTTCAGTAACATAGTGAGATCACATCTCCCCCCACCCTCAAAAAAAAAAAAAAAAACACTCTGGTTGCAAACCATTAGGGCAACATAAGTATATGTACTATGTGTAAAACAAAACTGTATAATAATCATGCAAAGATAACATGAAAACAGAAACTGCTGTCGTCCAACCTGTAATGAGTCCTTTGTGTTATGAAACTCAGTTGAAGACAATCAGACATCTATTTTGATAAAATGGCAAATCACCCATTCCACTTTATTTGCTTTGTTGTTACTACTCCAACTTCCTCAATATATATTAACAAAGGAAGAGATGCTACCATGGTTATCTAACAAAAAAAAAGCATATTGTATTTATTCATAACATCTTGTATGGCTGAGGTAAGCCTTCTGCATTGCCTACAAGACAGAAGTGCAGTTATTTATAATTTTTAATATGGTAAGTCACATACTTCATAAAGCCTTACATATTTTTTTTGCAATCCCCACACTGTTTTCATTGCTCTGATTCACATAAAAAAAGTAAATTCTGCAACTATAATAAGCTTGCTTCACTTTGGGAGCTACACCTCAGAATTTCTAGCCTTGGTGGTTTATAGAATTAAGGTTCTATGTGTAGACAATCTTAGTTTAGTGCTTCCACAATGCATTAGTATGAGGCAAATATGACCAGATATATTGATTGCAAGAATAGTAGTACCTGAAATAAATTTTTAGAGGCTGAGCACACAAAAAATACTGCTTATTTTGGGGCTGGCTTAGCAGTTAAGCAATTACCTATGAAGCCTAAGGACCATGGTTCAAGGCTTGATTCCCCATGGCCACATGCACAAGGTGGAACATGCATCTGGAGTTTGTTTGCAGGGGCTGGAGGCCCTGGCATGCCCATTCTTTCTCTCTATCTCCCTCTTTCTCTGTCTGTCTGTCACTTTCAAATAAATAAATTGAATTAAACAAAAAAATTAAAAAGCAGTTATTTGCATCTCTTAGTCAGATTAATGGCCCTCAATAAACTGGCTTATGTATTTAGTTCTATATTAATTTCTTTCAGGAAGCAATGAGTTGAATGAGTTGCTGAAAAAAAATGAATTATCTAGGGCTGGGGGGATGGTTTAGCAGTGAAGACATTTGCCTGCAAAGCCAAAGGACCCAGGTTCAATTCCCCAGGACCCATGTTAGCCAGAAGCACAAGGGGACACACAAGTCTGGAGTTTATTTGCAGTGGCTGGAGGCCCTGACACACCCATTCATTCCCCCCCACCGCCCTCTCTCCTTCTCTGTCAAATAAATAAAAAAATAAAAATAAAATTTTAAAAAATGAATGAGCTAGTGTCTGGATATGTTAGTTGGTCCTTTTTTTGGAGGGGGGAGTAAAAAGGTCATGGGAGTGGTAAAGTAACAAGTTCATTTTTAAGGAAATTTGTCTATGTAAGTATAAGTGGAAATGTCATGAGCTACATTTCACTATTTCCACATTTGATGAAATAGAAAATTTTACAGTGAATGAAGTGTTGAAGATCAGATCATGGATGACATACCTAGAAGTTAGTCAATCATGAGGATTTTTGATAAACTAAATACCAACTTAGAATGAGAATCTTTATCCAACAATTACAGAAAGAGGAGAAAACACAGAATGAAGAGCTATTACGTGCACATGGAAAACAGCTGACTCAAGAACACAAGAAGAAACAAGAAGAAAGACATGCATGCATGAGGATTGAGAGGAGCAGAGGAGGAAAGAAAAGCAGGCTTCTAGTTCACTATGAAATCTCTTTACAACTTGGCATCATTGGGTTACTGCAATGTCTGTGGCTTTGCTTTATAATTTTGAAGACTAAATGATTTCTCAGAGATCTCACAGCAGTCTCACTTCTGTTAGAGGATACTTCCAAATTTGTGGAATTCAACCTTATATGAAAACTTGGAAATATGAACCAATATGTTGACTACCAGAAGTGTTCCTGTTGAATTTGTTCTTAAGAACACGTGACAAAATTCCTTAGAAGAATTTCAAAATCATTTTGACTCAACATCTTTTCCTCTAGATGAAATTTCATGACAAAAGATTATATAAAAGCTATTTAGTTCAATGCCTTGGGAAGAGAAGCTGAGCAAATTTATGAGATAGGGGGTAGTGCATATGCCCTTCGTAGTATATTTTCTTCTCTGCATGCAAAAGGGAATATTCTAACTTCTAAAGAAAAAAAAAAAACCACCAAATGTATGTGCTTTCTAGTTAAGAGTTCATGGAGAGATGATTAATGCATATCTAAGATAATGGACTATATGTATTTAAGGATAATGGTGGAATCTTTACACAGGTGAGTCTGATAGTGCACTAAATGTAAAAATTTGAATACATGTATTTAGTTGACCCTTTCAGCTTTTCAAGCATATTGTATCTGGTAAATCCCATGTAGCATTTGGGTAAGGCTGTCTCCTCACAGATACCTTCATAATTCTCTTAAAGTGGGTGCTGATAATACATACGTCAGCCTATTTGCATGGAAGGAATGGAAACCAAAAAATGGGGTAACAATTCAATAACTAAAAGAGCTATATATATATATTTTTTAGAAGCAATTTTTAAAAATTATTTTTATTATATTTTATTTGAGAGCAACAGACACAGTGAGAAGGACAGATAGAGGAAGAGAGAGAGAACGGGCGCACCAGGGCTTCCAGCCTCTGCAAACGAACTCCAGACGCGTGCGCCCCCTTGTGCATCTGGCTAACGTGGGACCTGGGGAACCGAGCCTCGAACTGGGGTCCTTAGGCTCCACAGGCAAGCGCTTAACCACTAAGCCATCTCTCCAGCCCAAGAGCTATATTTTTAAAGGAAAGATTCTATGCATTCTGAAAAGCAGACAAAAATGATTAAAATGTGTTCACATCTCATTAAGAATAGGGGCTAGCTATATTCTGTCTAAAGATTCCAAGAGACCAGTCAGGTTAGAGTTTTTGGATTTGCACCACTTTTGATATTTGTTTAGTGTTGGTTCATACGTTGAACAGTACTTGACACCAAACAGTGAATTCACTTAGCACAATATGTTGACTTAACACAGTAATTGGTTTGTCTTTTCTTTGAGTCATAGGTTAACGGAGAAATTTAGGTAATATGATTTGATGTACTTAAATAATAATGAGAAGAAAAAATGCTACTATCAGAAGTTGTCTACTAAAATAAGCAAACCAATTTTCTTCCATTCCTCTTTTATTAAGATCATTGGCTAAACATAGCTATTTTATAATGTCTAGTCAAATCATGGTATTCATACATTGATTTTTTTCTTATATTAGACTGCATGCTTTATATTTTTAGATGATAGAGACTTTCCTTAGTGTCCCCATTATGTTTTTAATTTATCTTAAACTTTTTAACAGGTAGGAAGTAAAAGTGAAGTTAAATTATTTTGGCATGTCTAGTTCTTATCTGCTGTCCCAAAAGTAGAATCATCCACATAGGGTTGTGTAATTACAGAGAGCTTTTTTTGTGACAGGACATCATTTTAACCTCCTTGATCCTTCACCTGACAATCTCATGTCAGGGTTCTCAAAGGCAATCTTTAATAAATATAAGCCATAAAAATATAATTCCCTAAATGAGTAAGACAGTAATGAGGACCCTTTCAGAAATGGCCCAGGCAAGCAAAATATACACTGAAAATAGTTTGACAAGATAGGATGGTAGAATCAGTTAAGTGATAAACTTACAGGCTGAACATGTGTAATATTTTCTCATTAGTAACCTGTGTACTGCATGAAGAAGCAAGCATCACTGAGATCCTAGAACTGTTAGTAAAAATGTCAGAAAGTTTCTCAGTGGTATCTACTGCTCTTGAACAAAGTATAAACATTTTTACAAGTTGGAGTCACAGTTAGAGTTAGTATATATGTTAAAGATTCCTATGCAGGTTGGTAATATTGCAAGGGTAATAGGTTACTCAACACATAAAGACATAGAAAGGTATCTGTAGTGTGTGGATATACAAAAAGAATCAATGTTAATTTTGACATTAAAGAATTACATTTTAGAAAGTTATCCAGCATGGTGATCATGTCATCAACTTGCACCCATTGAATAAAACTGACCATTTTATTGTGCTGATCTTGTTGCTAAACTGTGAGTGCATATATGTTAAGCACAAGCCATTGACAGATGAGTGCTTACCTGAAGGCAAAACAGTCACAAATGACTTCAGGCAGACTTCAGAAATGCTGTATGAATGTATAGCCTCTCTTAATTACTACAATTATTAGATATGTTTACGACAAGGTTTTATTTATATAAATTGTTAAATAATAATTTCTACTTTAAAAGTTTTATTATTTTTCCCACTCAATGCTTTTTTTCATATTTGTGAATTTGTGCTTTGGTACAGGTATTGTTTAAGAAAATGTTATTTAATTTGAAACAAATAGTTTTATGTCTCACTCTTTTTCCTATAAACATTCTAATAATGACTATGTTATTCATTTTGAAAATATTTCATGGTTATTGGAAATTCAACTTTCCTTTTTTTGTTTTATTATCCCCTTGAATTTTAGTTTGAAGTATGATTGACCTTTGATCTCACTTTTCAATCTCTAAGTATTTTTCAGTCTGAGACTTCCAATTATCTCTTAGTTAGCTTTTTTCTACATTACTCATATGCTCTTCTTACTTTCTATTTTTCTACTAGACTATTAAATTACTTACTATATCATTTTTATCATTTTACTTTTCTGCGTGATTATTCTAACATCTGTGCATACATGAATCACATTCTACTGCTGGCTTTTACTTTTTAGTTTTTTTTTTCTAACTCTTTAACATGTCTTAAAATTTCTTGAAAAATGTTGAACATGTAATTTAATATGATATCACGGATAAAGTCTTTATTATAAATTATAGTGTTACAGTGTGTAACTCCTAAACAGTTAATTTTGTTGGTACCAGAGCCGCACATTTTTCTATTGTTTGATTTCTGCTTTTTCTTGAGTAGTATCCACTCTGCAAGATTTTAACTATTATTCAAAATTATTAACTGGATCTCTGTCATTTTGGTAGTATGTAAAGGAGAGAACACACATTTGTCATATTATTTTAGGCTTAAATCTTAGTATTTTAGTGGTCCTGTGTCCATGGACATAATCTTCACAAGTGAGTGCTTTGTTCCTCTTCAGATGAGAAAATGAGTCTAGAAAAAGAATTATATAAGTTCCTCCCCTCTTGTGGGCTAACCTCTGGTAAAGTCTTTTACTTTGTGTAAATTTTTGCGGTGTGGAAGTTTCCAGGTATATTCACAGTGAGTTCTCTCATTTTCATCTTGCTAGAGAAGCCTGGTTCTTGGTTCTTTACTATGAGTGGCTCACATGATTATAGTGGCTTCATTTTATGGTTACTTGGGCACAGCATCATGATATTGGGATTGTGTAGTAGGGGATGTTATGAGAGAGAGGACAGAAGGGTTCATCCCCCTTCGTCCAAATAGTATCTAGCTCCTGAAGTTTCCTGACTCAAAGAAGCACTCATAATCTGATTCCTAGGCATTAACCCATGAGCATGTGGGGGTAAATTTCCTGTTTTTATTATCTTACACTGACTTTAATAAGCTTAGTGATTTAAACTATTGTTGGACATCCCCTTTCATTATTCTTTATTGAAAAATAAGAGGTACTTCAGATTATTTTTTCTTAACAACCCTGAAATTATCAGCCATGGTATATGTCTATTTTGTATGTAATAATCCTCTCCTATTGTTATTAATTCATATAGTTGATGGTTCTCACTGTCTTCATGTACTCATTTATTTCTCCTTCTTCACAGTAAACATATAGATTAAAGACTCTATTAATCTATGTTGGAGCATGGATAATTTTCTTTGACTGACACTTAAGCTAAATAAAGAAGAATGAGATCCATATACATTAACATGCATATAGCTTGAGGAAATGGTATGTGAAATGAGCTAGAATGCAATACATATTCTCTCTTATGTATGGAACTTAAACAAAAATAATCAACCTGAATTTAGAATAATGACTACTAGAGAAAGGATGGTGGCATAAAACAACAGACACTGGATATAATCAGTGCATCATCTGTACTTTTATTAAAATATCACTCTGAATCTCATGTTATATAAAATTAACACTGATTAAGTATAATGAAAAAAAATAAGAATAAATAGAAAATGATTTCATATCCTAACAACTTCATTCTGTCTCATGAATGAAGTCTATTTATAATGTTAGACATACTGGTTACCTCCTGATAGATGCTTCTTATTCATGCTTTCTATTTCTGAAGTTTTACTCTATATTTTAGTGGTGTGTTTTGCATTTGACTTTTTCCAAAAATGTATAATGTGGATTACAATATTGACTGCCTTTCTTTTAATACCTCTACTGTTCTTTGTGTTAACTTTTTCTTTTAGCACCAGTAAACAAAAATTCTGTGTCATTCAACAATTCTATTTTTTTCCCACCATGGGTATTTCTGTATCTGCACATAGAAGATGTTTACTTTTCCTTATATATATACTGAGATCTCACAATGAGGAATTATTTTCTGTTTCTTTTCTATTGACCTCTGATTGGGTTGTTTATGCTCTGAAATTCTTAATGTGACAGAACTGGAAGTGATTTAGTGGTTTTTCAACTTTACTCTGCATGGCTCTACTGAATATAATCAGCAGGCTTTCTGTGCCCTGCTGCAGAAATTAAACTTCTTACTTTCAGAGCATCAATTCAACTTTCCTTGGTCTTTTGAGACCTTCTTCTGGGAGCTGAAGTTGTTCTCCAGACACTTGTATGTTGTATCCTAAATGACAAGGTCTCATGTAGCAGGAAGAATTTGTTTATCACCTCAGTCTTTGGCAATGAGGTGGAGCCATTGTATCAGCAATCTACTGACCTGGTCAACAGCATGTTTTCTGCCTGTAGTGAACACCTTGCATGCGTAGGTGGATATGATGCCTTCATTGCTCAGGTTGTGAGTTATGGGGAATGGAAGATCAATGCAACATGTTCAAATTGTTAATATAATATATATATCTAATAACAATATAATAATTTAAAAACATGTCTGTTCAGCCTGGTATGTTTAGTCTTGTCATATGACCCTCACTTTGGTACTCGGGAGGCTGAAGTAAGAGATATACAAATTAGTGGCCAGCCTGGGTAATTTATGGAAACCCTTTCTCAAAATAAAGATTTTTAAAAGGCCAAGAAAGTTAACTTAATGGTGGCAAAGTGCTTGCTCACAGGAGTTCTGCTCCCAGTATCACAAAATATATTATATGTATATTTATATATCGTGGGCCAATGCCATATTTCAAAGATGTGTCACAATTTGTTTGAAATCAGGGTCACTGATTTGTTAAAGAAAATCTTGCTTTATCAACAAAGATTCAGTCCTTCACCAAATTTAAAAAAAATAAATAACAAAAATACAAAATAATAAATCTAACTGGACATGGTAGCACATGTCTTTAATCCCAGCCCTCAGGAGAGGTAGGAGGATTGATGTGAGTCCAAAGCCAGCCTGGGGCTAAAATTAAATCTTACAATATTAGCTAATCAGGATTAAATTCATTTTGCTTTCTTAATAAAGTGAGAAGATAAAGCTGCTTTCATTCATATAGCATGTTCCACACATAGGTATTTATTTGCCAGTAGCCCATGAAATATTACACTATATAATTCTGAAATCAATACTGTATTTATTTTACATGTTTCTTCTGAGTGTCCATAAATTACAATACATCAAGGGCTACTTTAATAGGAAAATGTCAAAAAACTAAAAAGCAAAGAAAATTTTAAGATATTTCAATTATATTTGTGGTATGCCCTTATAAGTAACTGAAAATGTAAATAGGCCCAAATATTTAAATGTCTCTAACAACAAATTAAGAACAGACAATAGATTAATAAAATCAATACTACTAGAACTATGCACCAATATTATATATAACTAAAACCATAAAACATTAAATTGCCTCACTGAATTGTGTTCTAACTACAGTATGCCTTTTAATATTTATATTTTCTCAATGAAATACATTTATTGAGGCAGCTTTCACTAAATTTATAAATATTTAAATAAAATGCAAGATTTGATATGATTTAAAGTATGCATATTAATCCCATCATCACAGTTTTAGAAGTTTCCACCACTCCTGTAAAAATACACCAAATAAATGGCACACTGATTTATCTCAATTGTTTTCCCAAGGCTCCAATCATCTGAGTCTGCAGACAGCCTCCCCGGACCCACATGCAGAAGGAGAATCAATGCTGATTGCCTTCATTGTCGCCTGCATCTGCCTGTCTCATTATTTGTTCATTTCGTCTGATTTGTTGCCAGATTTTTATCAGATTTTACAAAGCACTCATAAAATTATTAATAAAACATCTACTTGTTTGTTTTGACTTTATTGGAAAGCCTAGTAGGAAAAAAAAAAAGCAGAGTGAAAGGAAAATTGTTCTCATTTATATGCAGTTTGGTGCCTTTCTTAGCTGCTTATCAGGGAAGAGAAGCATTGCTATTGATATTTTCAAGAGCACACAGAATAGACTTGCCATAAAAATACAGGTGACTTTGTTCTTTCTTATTTACTAGAAACAATTTGCCTGATAATTTATTACAAGATAATATCCCTGGCTGTATTTGTAGATACTGTTTGATTTTTCAGTTATACATAGACTTTTCTAAGGTAGTGCTAGTATGTGGAGAATGAGATTTTTAGCAAAAATGAAATGAGTTAAAATTGTTTACCATAGGAAAAGTAATGGTGAATGTACAAAGGGCTGCATATAAAATAAACAGTTTGAACAGTTTGAAGACATAATTCAAAATCAGGGAATCTGTTATTTTGTTTTCTACTACTGAAATAAATAAACTCTTAGGTTTCCAATATTACTGTGGAAAGAATGGTCAAAGGCTAATTTGATTTCCTAAGGCCAAGGACTGAATTATGTTCTGAATTTCTATGTTGCAACCCTCAGCCCATAGTGACTGTTTTAGGAGCATGGGCCTTTAAGGGGAAAAGGTTAAAGCAGATTATAAGAGCAAAGCCCTAAACAATATCACACACTTCCTGTCTCTGTATCCATGTGAGTGCTGTGCATGGGTGCAATATGATATCTTTAAGGCAAGAAGACAGGTCCCGGATATAAAAACTTTATTTATTTCTCAATTATTGACTTCTAAAATCTAGAAATGTGAGAAGATAAATTTATATTTTGTTACCCACTTAATGTATGCTATCTTCTAGTAGTATGCAAAAATAAAGTATAAGTAATTCTATATGATAGTTTGAATTTAATTTTTTAAATTATTTATTTATTTATTTATGAGAGAGAGAGGAGCAGATAGAGAGAAAACGGGTTCACCAGGGCCTCTGGCCACTGCAAAGGAATGCCCGACATACCTGCCACATTGTGCATCTGGCTTAGGTGAGTCGTGGAGAATCAATCCTGGGTGCTTAGGCTTTGCAGGTAAGCACCTTAACTGCTAAGCCAGCTCTCCCACCCTTGAATGTCTTTTTATTTTTAATTTTTTTGTTGTTGTTCATTTTAATTTGTTTATTTGAGAGCAACAGACAGAGAGAAAGAGGCAGATAGAGAGACAGAATGGATGCGCCAGGACTTCCAGCCACTGCAAACGAACTCCAGATGCGTGGGCCCCCTTGTGCACCTGGCTAACCTGTGTCCTGGGGAATCGAGCCTTGAACCAACCGGGGTCCTTAGGCTTCACAGGCAAGCGCTTAACCGGTAAACCACCTCTCCAGCCCTTGAATGTCTTTTTTGATTAAAGTTCCTGTTTGAGCTTCTAGCAAGTAAACCCCTGCTACAAGTGATGCAGAATTTTGGAGTTTAGGAAGGCTTCCCCAAATTCATGAACCTCAATTTTGATTCCTGCAATATTTTTAACAATTGATAAATCCAGTGTCAAGAAGGAGAAATCACGAATTATTAAGTTTATTTAGGGAGGAATCAAAAAAAATGGTAGAAATTACTCCAAAGGATAAAGCAGAGGCAGGCAGAAAACCTGTGACGGCACGAGACCGTGGGCAGTGGGGAGGGGCGCTGAAGCTGTTGTTCATGAGTCCAGATCAGACGAGAGTCCCATTCACGCCGGGGCTGGTGACATCGGCTCTCACTCCAGGCTTCGGTTTCTAACAGAAACAGTCAAAAAGAATCCAGCTTTTGTCTATTTCTCCCTCACAGGTCGGTGTGTCACTGGGGGCAGATACAGCCTTAAGGTGTGTTTGGGGCGGGTCTTCAGCCCTGCCCTAGTAGGTGCGTTTAGAGCAGCTGGAGCTCTGGCTCGCTGGTGGTGCGGTCTTTCTGCTTCTTTGGAACTTACCCTGGGTCTGTAAGTCCCAAATAAATTTCTTCCTCCCATAAGCTGTGTGTGATTGGATGCTCACCTCAGCAGTGTGGAGCTGACCACAACACGCTATATATAAAAAGATTGGGATTTCTATAACAATTGAGATGGAATATAAGAGACTTTCTGTTACCAATTCACAACTACACAAAACAGGCTCACCCAGAGTACAAATTGTAAGGTTCCTTAATGATAAACCATGCATGACCACTCTGAGGCGGGGGGGGGGGGGGGGGGAGTTTTTTCTTGGGGCCCAAGCTGCCAGGCTGTCTCATTGGAGGGAGGGAGGGAGAACAGCTGGTTTGAGTCTGGATAGGTTAGGGATTTGTTTTGGGGAGGGGGGATGCAGAAGACAAAAGGACCAGGACTGAGGAATTCAGGGAGAGCAGGGACCAGCCAGAGGAGGTAATCAGCCAGAGAATGGATTGCCCTCAGAAGAAAGCCAGGTTGTCCCAGCAAGAAAACTGAGGCCGAGGACATTGCCAGGTCAGGGGAGTGATGGTTAGGCAATGTGAACATCTGAAGCTGCATCCTTCAGGCTGCTGTCCTTCTATTCCTTCATCTCTACTCTATCTTGAGACTCTTGTCAAAACTAACACAAATGTTAGCCTCTCACATTTCTGAAATGTCTCTGAAAGAAAATAAACCAAAGCGTTTATGAAAACTAGCCAAATCTTGGTCAAGGAAAACAAAATATAAGATGAACCTGTGACATCTTATATAGCGACAGAAAGTGATGGAGTGATCCAAAGGAAGAAAAAAAGCATATCTAAGAGACAAAAGGGCGTGTCGCTCAAAAGTATTCCAGTGTCAACTGCACGATAAATATTAACCGATGAGCTAGCTAGCTAATTTTTAAAGCAAATAACAGGTTGCCTTAAGATTTTTTGTTTTTTGTTTTTTCAAGGTTGGGTCTCACTCTGGTCTAGGCTGACCTGGAATTCACTATGTAGTCTCAGGATGGTCTCCAACTCTCATGATCCTCCTACTTCTGACTCCCAAGGGCTGGGATTAAAGGCATGTGCCACCGCACCCGGCTTAAGAGTTTTATATAGTATAGAAAATTAGGTTAGTTGAACTCAAAGTTTTCTAAATAAATGAGTTGCTGAATAAGTAAATGGAGATAAAGATTTCCTAGTTTTTACCAAAAATTCCAAGCAATTCATGTTGACATTCCCTCTTTCATTGGCTGAATGTCACCTGCACTGTCCCCAGGTGTAAGCCGTACTTTCCACAGAGAGCAGAAAGGGAAAAAATATATATATTTTTTTTTACATTGGAAGATAATTTCATATAATGTACACCTTGTTAAAATAGGAAGAAAGGGTGTATTAGTTCAGTAATAGTCACTCCAAAATTCCATAACTGCAGTCAGATGAGAAAAATATACCTCAAAGCCAAATTTAGGGAAATGTTTCAAAATATCTGAGCAGTTTACATAAAACAAGTTAAGGTTTTTGAATAAAAATACCAAATAACTATCACAGTTAAAATTCAGGAATTGGATAAAATGCATTGTTCTGGAGAGTGAACAGTTAAAGAAAAAGTGAAAACCTAATAGTGGTAAGATTCTAATAAATTCTGCATTGTAATTAACAGAATTATCCAATTTTAGTTCTTTCTTTTTTTAATTTTTAATTTTTTTTATTTTTTCATTTTTTTAAATATTTTTTTGAGATTCTTATTTTTTTATTTATTTTTTAATTTTTATTAACATTTTTCATGATTATAAAATATATCCCATGGTATTTCCCTCCCTCCCCACCCCCACACTTTCCCACTTGAAATTCCATTCTCCATCATATTACCTCCCCATTACAATCATTGTAATTACATATATACAATATCAACCTATTAAGTATCCTCTTCCCTTCCTTTCTCTACCCTTTATGTCTCCTTTTTACCTTACTGGCCTCTGCTACTAAGTATTTTCATTCTCACACAGAAGCCCAATCATCTGTAGCTAGGATCCACATATGGGAGAGAACATGTGGCGCTTGGCTTTCTGGGCAAGTTCTTTCTTATAATAATTATTCCATAATGACATAAAATATCAACATTTTAGTAAAGAACAGAAAATAAGTGTTTAGAAAGTGAGTAAATCATTGTGCCTTTTTTAATAAATGTAAAATTATGTCTAAATAAAATACTTATTAAAATAATGTATTAGTAGAGTCATTTGAGAAGCTTTGAAGCTATTATGTATTAAACAAAGTTAGAATTAGTAGAATTTATCATAATTATATCATGGATAGTAAATGTTCAGTACATAATTAACAGAAGTCAAGGAAGGATTTCCAGAGGTAAAGCACTAAGGAAAGCTCTTAAAGGAAACACCTGTGAGCTCAAGCACCAAGCGTAGAGGGTAGAAGCATTGATCTAACAGAAAGAGCCATCACCATTCTCTTATCCCTGTCTTGCAAAGTCAGCTGGAGAAGCCAGTGTTAATGTGCTGGTATAACTCCCTTTTGACATGTGTGGTTCCACTGAAAATGTGGACCTTCTCAGAGAATTAAGATGGTTCCTGCAGGGAGGTTCTGCAGCTGACAGCAAAGCTTACGGTGAAGGCTGAGAAACCAATATGGCAACTACATCCACTCCAGGAGTCTTCCATACTTTCCTTGCCTAGCATTTGCAAACCCAGTCTCTAATCAGCAGTACTAATGGAATTTCTACTGTGCTGATAAGGTAATTTAATGAAGAAATGTTCTTACATAAAGTCTTTGTCATGCATAAGATGGAAAAGTCACTAAACATAAAATCCTGAAATGAATGAATACACACATATATTTTAGGTATACAAGGATAAAAATATAATATCTATAAAATAAAATCATGGCTATGTATGTACAAATATATACATATTTGCCTACTCACAATAAAGTTCAATATGATCTACATGTATTATAAATGTGTATAATGCATATTTGCATGTTAGTATATGTGAAAGTGAATATATGTATTTCTATAAATATATTTATTACATATACTTCAGAGGATATGCAATGGATAAAGTTGTTATTCCATATTTATAGCCCTACATGTATAAACCCAAGCAACTGAAAATGGAAATGTCATGAATATTATTAGGCTATAATGTTATGAATATTGAAAGCTACATTATCACTGCTTCTTACATAGAATTTAAGTTATAGTAGGTACTCTACATAACATAGAGAAAATTTAATGCTTACAGAGGGCTATTAATAGGGTATAATTAATCTTATGGAATTTTATATAAAAATTAATCATACATGTAAATTTTGTATGCAATGGGGACTTGCAACCATTTGGCTATGGTTGCTAAAACCTATCTGTATATTATATGAATGTTTATGTGTGTTTAAAATTATGTCATTAAAATAACAAGAAGAGGAAAAGTTTAACATTCAGTAGAGAGATTACTATATTACTACTACAAAAATAAACAACTATTAGAACTACCAGAATTATTTGTAATGCATAACTGTGAGTGATCATGTGGGCATGTATTTGTGTGTGTGTGTGTGTGTGTGTGTGTGTGTGTGTGTGTAAGTCAGAAGTAAATCTAAAGTATCATCCTCAGGAAGACTGTTCAGTTGTTTTAGACACACGGTCTTATTGTCCTAGACATCAATAAGTAGCCACTGATGCCAAAGGATATTCCTCTTGCTGCCTCTTCAGCAATGGGATTACAGGGTTGCACGACCACACTCAGCCATTTTACATGGATTCTTAGGATTGAATTCAGGTCTGTATTGCTGCAACACAAGCACTATTCCTGATTAAAGTATCTCTCCTGTATTGCCAGAAATTTTGAAAGAGTGGAAAGTAATCTAAATTATTTTAGATTACTGAAATGTATATATTGTTGCTGTCGTGTAGTACAGGTTATATTGTAATCCACAAATTTATATAAAATAAATATAAAAAAATTATATAAAATATCTAGAGGAGAAAAATGGGAAAAAATGAGACACATGGAAACACTAATTTCTCTTCATAGAGACTTTGTTTCCAGTTATGGGAATTTTGAATAGGAATTGTGAATAGTCCTACAGTAACCATGGAATTTCACCTGTTTTTTTGTTAACATACATATTTCCTTTTGACATATAGCCAGTGAACAGGTTGTTGGATCATCCAGTAGTCCTGCTTCTTCATAGTAGTTTCTTTTTTATGTCTTTATTTATTTATTTATTTGAGAGACAGAAAGACAGAGGGGGAGAGAGAGAGAGAATGAGCATTCACCATTGCCTCCTGCCACTGCACACAATTCCAGATGTAGGTGCTACTTAGTGCATCTCGCTATACATTGTTACTTAGTTATTAAACCAAAACCAGCACACTATGTAAGTAAGTAGATGTGCCTGTATGCTGAGCCATTTCCTCAGTCTCCTTCACATCATTTTTCCATAATGGCTATACTAATTTACTCTACCACCAACAGTATGCCAGGCTTTTCTTTCCTTCACATACTCACCAGAACTTATTCATTATTTTTAACCATTCATGCTAGGATGAGATGGTATCTTATTACAGCTGTCATTTATATTATACTGATGACTAGTGATGTAGAATATTTTGCACATACCTGTTGATCTCTATGTGTAATATTTGGAGCAGTATCTACTTTTTTCCATTTCCTATTTTCTAACAATACTTTATTATTGGACTGCATTTCTTTCCTATTGAGTTTAATGTTGCATGAGTAATATCTGGCTAAATCTGTTACAATGGGACATTATAGAGAAAGCCTCACTGCAAGCTTGACAAATACTTCTAGGGAGATGGTGATAGACACTGAGGACCCTCAAAAAGCCTCAAAGCAGAGAGTCATAGATTGCAGAGAGTTCACCACTAAAGTAGACTTATACATATCAAGGCTCATGGAGCATTGCAGAATAGGAAGTAGAAAAACTGTAAGAGCTACAAGGTGGGAAGGAATATCCTGTAGAATTTTCCTCGCTTCTGAAGGGACTGACTGATACATTCATAGCTCCATAGGGAACACTAAAACCCCAATGAGAAGGCACCTCAGTAGAGTGGGGATGGTTAAGAAAGGCTATAAAAGTGTAAGCTGCCAGGAATATTACCAGTATAAATCATAATCACAGGAAAATTTAAAATACATGCAGTCAAAATTTCTCTGTGGAGAGGTCATCAAATTAATGGAAATAAATTACATTACGGGAATTTTCAGATTGTCAATGCAGCTGAATACCTCAACCTATAACATGAAAATGTTTACCTAAAGAAAGGTTTCTTTGTAAAACAAAATGAAAAGGCTACATAATTACTGGATCTTGCTAATGGGAATGCTGTTTGTCTAAGATCTAAGTCTTGAATTTTCATGTTATAATTTGGCACTCTTTATAATTATAAGGAGACACATAGGTATGTTAGAGTTATATGTCTTAGCTGGGCATGATGGCACACGCCTTTAATCCCAGCACTTGGGAGGCAGAGGTAGGAGGATTGCTGTGAGTTTAAGGCCACCCTGAGACTCCATAGTAAATTTCAGGTCAGCCTAGGCTAGAATGAGACTCTACCTCGAAAAAAACAACAGCAAACAAAGAGTTATATGTCTTTCTAGCAGTTGATTTATTAATTTTTAGTTTTATGCCTGACATCCTTGATTCCATAAAATTTCTGGAATATCTCTAGATACCCCATCAGAGAATATACATTACAGTGCATAAGCCACTCATGCTTCAAAGGCATTATAATCTTTATGGTTTCAGAAATTTTCATCATTTTTAAGGAATCACATAGAGTAGGAACCTGTGAACTGGAACCAACAATGCTAGAACATTCCTTAGAGTTTTGTGTGTCTACCTTAGGTTATCATGGGAAATTTTAAGCTCAAATGTACTTTTACTAGTGCAGTGTTTTATGTTAAGGCAGAAATATGGGCATGATTTGCTTGCCAATTCCAAAACGACATAAGAAGTATTCTATTGATTTTATTTATAGCTTTCAAAACAAAGATAGCAAAAAGACCCCCAAAAGGCTCTATATACTTGCCCTGGCAGAATATTCTTTTTCTTCTCTTTTTGTCTGTTAATTTTTACTTAGCCTTGGATTTTTATTGATACTAATATTATTTATTTCAAAATAAATTATATAAGTAAACTGTTTCAAACAAATGAGTTAATTATTCTGGAAAATGTGTTGCATATAGAGTTATTAGTAACATTTATTTGCCTTGAGATGTCTATAATGTAAAGTTCTCAATTTCAAATTATAATTGCAATAGATTTTTGCTTTGTTTCAAAATAATGGTAATAGAACATGCCATAATGAAATATAACACTTACAATTCATTTTTGTGCTGAATGAAATTGAGATGAGGCAGATACCGGAAATGTTTCCTATTTCCCCCCTGTTTACCAAACAGCAGAATATAAATTTGTGGGTGCCTTTCTTCCTCCTCTCCTTACTAGGAAGGAAATACATTAATCCCCTAATAACCAAAGTCAACAGTGTGTGTGTGTGTGTGTGTGTGTGTGTGTGTGTGTGTGTGCGCGCGTGCGCGCGTATAGTACTCATTTATGTTCTTCAAAACATCAGGCTCAGCCCACAGACAGCCTGTCTAGTGCTGGAAAGCACTACTGAATTACTGGAGGAAAATGGCCAACAACAGTCTGAGCAACTAGAGGTCTAACCTATTCAGAAACAAACACTTTGATAGATGTAAACTTCCAGGGAAATAGTGGCACACAGCCTCGGGTGGTTAAGCAATGGGTTTCTGATTGGCTAAGATAATCCACTCAGTGTAAAGGAACCCATGTCAGGAATTTGGAACTAGAATAGAATCCTATGGAGACAAAGATTATATTCTCCAATGTCAAGGCCTCATTATTTTTTGGCTTACATGCATCAAATTCTCCCTAAATTAATAATGCTTATCCCATTTAAACTATGCTGGCTTCACTCTCCATTGGAGAATCTGTTCTTGCCACACCAGAGGAGATAAAATAAGCCCCACGAACTTCAGCCAGCCACACATGAATCCACAGAGGAATTGGGGAGACTAGCAAAAGTGCTGTTTCCAAGCTGAATCTGATAATCAGTACCAGGGTGTAGGAGTCAGACCCTGAGAATAATCAACACCTACCAAACTAGAGATACAGAGGCACCTAAGAGCTCATCATTGAAGCAGACTTAAAACTCACCCACCATGGCTCAGGGAATTTTGCGTAAGAGGGGTTGGAAAGAGTCTTAGAACCACAGGTTGAGACATCATGCCCAGAGGCATTCATTCCTCCCAAAAAATAAGTGACTACCGCTCCAACAATGCATAAACCACATCCCTATGCGGAATGCCTGCAACCACCTGAGGAGCATCCCCAACAGAATGGGGACAAGGACCAGTGAAAAGAGGGTACCAACAAATAATGTATCTATACAAAACATCTTGTTAATAATACATACATATATATATATATTTATTTATTTATATTTATATTTATATATTATAATATATAAATATAATAATAATAATGATAAAATATTTAAAAATCAGTTCAGCATCACTCAGTAAGTTTTTAGAAACACAAATTCAGGACGTTACCAAATCTCTCTACTAATTTGTCTGTTTATCTACCTATCATCTATCTGTCTTTCTTTTCAATTATCTTTCAGTCAATCTATCCCAATATGTATGTATGTGTATATATATATAATATATATATATTATATTATATATGTGTAGTAATATATAATATATATATATTATATATGTGTAGTAATATTATATATATATATATATATATATATATATATATATATATATATGTTACTGTTGTGGGAAGTTACTACAAAATTTAGGTCTTAATTTATGACTTTGAACTTCTGAAGTTATCACTATGTTGTCGAGTTTTGCAATTATAAGCAATAGATTCTCTCCATTTTAAGCTAAATGGAAGTAATGACTTGTGTGACTTGCATCCCAAGAGCAATATTTCAAGGCTTATTTTTTACTAAAACCTAACAAGGTCATAATATTAAAATACTTATCCAGATCAAGAATCTGTTAGTATTTAAAATTTCACATATAAAAATCAAGGATCTTATCAGGCCATTACGGAACTGCTTAAAGTTCACTGCCTAAAAATTTAGAAAAACTGTACATTTTTTTAAATTTATAAATAATTATTCATTAATTAATTAAATATATTGCATAATACTTTTATATCCAAAGGAAGAAGTGGGAACACTTCATAATTTTTATTATTTGATGGCTTTTTGCATATTATGTAGATTTATGTAAATATATTGTCTCAATGGTCAAATTACTTAAATTTTATTTGAAAGCTTTCTGATAAATCATGAAGAACTTATTTTTTGATACATACTTTTTAAATTATCACTTTGTCTAGGATGTGAATGGTATCATCTCTTATAGGTACCAGTGATTTGAATATAGTTAATCCATATGAGGTCTAATCCCCTCTATGTATCTATAGTTGATATAAGACATTAAGTTGGGGGGTGGGGCTTAGGCAGTTAGTGTGGTTTATGTCTGTTCCATCAAAGGCAGGCATGTGAAGGGAAAGGATAAGAGCAAGGATCCAATATGTTTTGGTCTTATAGTAACTGATCCTCAGAGACATCACACAAACAACTGAGAGAATTAATAACAGGGAGAAAGAATTTCTTATTTCATTAGAAATGGATAATTCTAGTAATTATTTTTCATGATTCATAATTGTGTGAATATCCTAACATGTTGTGTAGTATCTCATACATTATGGATTCTGGCAAGTTTTAGTGCTACTTAACCTTGTATTTCCTCAGTACATTTCTTTCTTCTTGTTCTCTAATATAATAGGTATAATGTAAATTCAATAGCACTTAGTTATTGATATAATCTTAATATTGGTGTAGATATGTACAAATACTCCATATCAAGGTAGGACAGAAACATTGTAATTACAGTCCTCATTTTTGTCATGTGGTTTTAACTGGTGTTTGTAACTAAATTCTTTTACTACACATTCTGTGTTTCCTCCACCTTCCAGCACCATGATGCCTTCTGAGTCATCCCAAGGTCACTACCATCTAAAAAGAGAAGTTTCTCTACCAAAAGTGAGAGTAGAATTAATATAAGGATATGAACACTAAAAGAAGTGCTTACTGGGCAATTTGATAAGAATAGTATATACATGTAGTGAGACATCAGCAGACGTTATACCCCTAGGGCTCATGAATACCCATGTTTTAAGTTTTCAGTATCAAGGTTGTATTCCCTCCCATAGAGCAGAACTCCAGTCCAATTAGAGGGTGGTTGGTTTCTACTATGACAGATGTGCCACTATTACACCTATTAGCTCATTTGAACTAGCTGGCCAAATATAAGGCTTGCAGAGTCCACTGGTGAAATCTTCACTGGTGATTTCTCTTTCTCCTATTGAACTGCATGCAGAATGACTTCTTCCAGCTTTCTATCAGCTAGTTTACATGGAGGAGGTTATCAGCTCAGTTCCAGCAGGATTTCTCAGTGGTCTTGTAGCCCAAGTATGTGGAGTCTTTAGCAATAGGGTCTTACCATCTATTCCTGCTGGGAAACCAAGGGCCTTGGTAGTGGATTATAATGTTTTGGGGGCATCAGGAACCTCCATGGCCAACAACTCACTGGAAGGTATCCCATCCCTGTCAGTGAAATTTTTCTAGCAATAATCTATGGCTTTGTGTTGGGGGTAAGATTTTGAATTTCCAGGTGTACGTGGGGAAGTTATACCATGTTAAGTGAATTATGAGCTTATTACTATTTTTATTTGGAAATTAAGTATGATGTAAGGAGATAAGGTTTGGTGTCATGTTGACAAGGGGTGGACTTGTGATAGTTAAGGTGTTGTCAACAATCTGTTTAGTAATCCACAGAACTCCCTTTCAAGTGGGTCTCTGAGGTTGCTTCCAGGAAGGATTAATTGAAGGAGGAAGTCCTTGCCCCAGAGTGAGCCTTTCTCCCAGAGCAGGCAGCCCCTCTCAGATGGAAATTTTTATGTAAGGAAGCTCTGCATGAAAAGAGCCCCTTCCTGCCCGTTGACTGCTGGAGCTGCTTGCTGCCTTTTAGCATGGATTGAAGACCACCTTTGACTGAAGACCAGCGCCAACTGAAGACCCATGTGGATTGAAAACCAGAAGCTCCTCAGGAAGCCTACAGGCCTTTCTTACTAGATTGGAACTGCTGAGCATCTGGCCATATTGACTGAACAGCTACTGGGTTTCTTTATTCCTGAGCCTGCAACTGCTACTGGACTACCAAAGCTAATCCAATAAATTCCCCTTTTAATATAATTCACTGTAGCAGTTTTGTTACTCTACAGAACCCTGACTAACATACCTCATAAAGCATGCCAACATGGCAAGAATTGCATCAAACCTCATAGATATTACTTTAAATATTAATGGTCTTAATTCATCCATCAAAAGACACAAGATAACAGGGTGGATCACAATAGAGGACTCTTTTATCTGATGCCTTGAGGAAACGCACCTCACCATAAAACACAGACACCTCCTCAGGGTGAAAGGATAGAAAAAGTTATTCCCAAGAAATGTAAATAAGAAACAAGCAAGTGTTGCTATATTTATATCTGATAGAATAGACTTCAAACCAGAAGAAATAAAAAGGGACAAAGAAGGCCATTTCTTATTCGAAAGAATGATCCAACACGAGGACATAACAATCATATGTGTGTGTGTGTGTGTGTGTGTGTGTGTGTGTGTGTGTGTATGTGTGTGTGTGTGTGTGTGTGTGTGTGTGTGTGTGTGTATACAGGTGCCCCACAGAATATAAAACAAAACCTTCTAGACAACCAAACCAAAATAAGCACCAACACCATCATAGTTGCAGACTTTAATACTCCACAACCATCAATAGACAGATAGACAGATCATCCAAGCAACAGCATAGATCAACTAGAACTAACCACTATCTACAGAACTTTCCACCCCAATTGTACAGAATACCTATCTTTCCCAGAAGCCCATTATCCAAAATAGACCATATATTAGGCCATAAAGCACGCCTCTATAAATACAGGAAAATTGAAAAACTTCATGCATCATATCAGATCACAATGCTTAAAAGGTAGAAATTAACAACAAGAGACATACTAGGAACTCCACCATCTTATGGAGTCTGAGCAACACACTTTTAAGCAATGAATATTTTGCGGCATAAATCAAAAAAGAAATTGTAAAATAATGAAAACACAACTCACCAACACTTATGGGACACAATGGAGGCAGTCCTAAAAGAAAAATTTATACATCTCAATCTCTTCATAACAAAGACAGTGTAATCTCAAGTTAACAGCCTAACTGTCCACTTAAAGGCATTGGAAAACCAAGAAGAATCCAACCCTAAGAGTTCCAGATAGAAAGAAATAATCAATAATCAATATTAGAGCAGAAAATAATGTATTGGAAACTAAGAAAGTAATTTGAAAAATCAATGAAACAAAGAGGTGATTCTTTGGGAAAATAAACAAGATTGATAAGATCCTGGAGAAGTTGGTCAAGCCAATAAAAAAATGGAGAGAGAAGACTCAAATTAACAAAATCAGAAATGAAAAAGAGTCATCACAACAGACAGCAATTCAATTGGAAGAATCATCAGGAAATACTTCCAAAACCTCTACTCCACAAAATTGGATACTCTGGGAAAAAAAAAAAATCAATAAATTCCTAGTCACTAATGACCTACCAGAACTAAACTTGGTGCAGATTAATCTTCTGAACAAAAATATCACATCCATCAAGATGGAAAAGTTATTCAATAAAACCTCCTCAAAAAGAAGATTGCATGACCAGATGTATTTTCAGCTGAATACTACCAAACCTTCATTGAAGAGATGAAACCAATTTTTCTCAGACTTTTTCACATAATAGAAGAGAAGGGAATCCTCCCCAAATCCTTTCATTAACCTAACATCACCCTAATACTGAAACAAGATAGAGATACAAAAAGAAAATAAATCTATAGGCCTATCTCCCTGATGAATTCAGAGGTAATATCCTGAAAAAAATTCCTTGCAAACCAATTTCAACAACATATCTAAAGCATTATTCACCTTGAACAATTAGGATTCATCTCATGGATTCAGGGGTGGTTCAACATGGATATCAGTTAGCATATTGTAGCAAGAATGAACTTAATAATAAGAACAACATGACCATGTCAATGGAAGCAAAGAAGTCTTTGGACAAAATACAACACCACTTTGTGATCAAAACACTGGAGAGAATAGGTATGGAAGATCTATATCTCAAGACAATAAGGGCTATATAGAGAGCACCTAAATCCCAAATAATACTTGATGGGGAAAGACTCAAGGAGTTCCCATTGAGATCTGGAGCAAGACAGGTATGCCTACTGTCACCACTGATCTTCAACACAGTACTACAAGTACGAGCCTAAGCAATAAGACATGAGGAAGATATAAAAGGGATACAAATTGGAAAGGAAGAAGTCAAGTTATTCCTGTTTGCACATGAGATGATCCTATACATAAGTGATCCAAAAGCCTCCATCTGAAAACTTTTAAAGGTGATTAATTATTTCAGTAAAGTGGCAGGAGAGAAAATCAACACACAAAAATAAGTAGGCTTTATATATACAAAGGACAAGTATACATAGAAAGAAATCAGAGAGGCTGTCCCCATTTTCAATAGCAACAAAAAAGTAAATACCTTGGAATAATACTAATGAAGGATGTGAAAGACCTATATAATGAAAAATTAAAAAAAAAACCCTCAAGAATGAAATCAAGGGGGTCTTGAGAAGATGGAAAGGCATCTAATGCTCCTGGATAGGTAGAATTAATATTGTGAAAATGGCAATTCTACTAAAAGCAATACACAACTTTAATGTACTATCAATAAATATTCCAGTATCATTCTTCACAGAGATAGAAAATGTTATCTCAAAATTCATACAGAATGGCAGAAGGCCTTGGATATCCAAACATATCCACAACAAAAGAAACACCTCTGGAGGTACACCATACCTGTTCTAAATCTATCTTAAAAATTAATAATAACAAAAATAGCATGGCTTGCATAACAACAGAAATATAGAACAATGGAACAGAACTGAAGACCTGGACCTTAGGTGAAGTAACTACAACTACTTGACCTTTGACAAAGATGCCAGTGACATAGTCTGTAGAAAAGACAGCATCAGTAAATGTAGCTGGACAAATTGGATAACCATATGTAGAAAAATGTAACTAGATCCACTCATCTGATCATACACAAAAATCAAGTTTAAATGGATTAAAGACCTCAATGTAAGACCTGAAACTCTTCTACTGGAAGAAAAAACAAACAACAACAAAAACAGAAGGAACGCTCCATGATATAATAGTGGGGAAAGGCTTCCTGATCAAAATCCCAGTAGTCCAGGAAGTTAAACAATGACTCAACCAGTGGGCTCTCATGAAGCTAAAAAAACCTTTTGCACAAACAAACATACCATAGCAGAGCCAATAGACTACCCAGCGAATGGCAGAAAATTTTGACCACCTATACCACTGATAGAAGCCTAATATCTAGACTATACAAAGCACCCCAACTACTAAGCAATAAAAAAAAAAAAAATTAAAAAACTATCTCAAAAAAAATGGAGCAGAAAATTGAATAATTAGTTCCCAGAGGAAGAAACAAAAATGGCTAACACACTTAAGAAAATGTTCAACATTCCTAACCATTAGGAAATGCACATTAAAACAACTATGTGATTCTGCTTTGCTCCAGTAAGGATGGCAATCATTAAAAAATCAAACAACAACAAATGTAGGTAAGGATGTGGGGAAAGAGGAACCCTCACCCATTGTTGGTGAGTATTTAAACTTCTACACCCACTATGGAAATCAATATGGAAATTCGTGAAAATGATAAATGTAGAGCTAACCGACCCAGTTATCCCCTTATTGGGCATTTATCCTACATGTTCCATGCTTTACTACAGAGATATTTGCTCAACCATGTTTATAGCTGCTAAATCCTTTACAAGTAAACCTGGAGTTAACCCAGGTACAAATCATTAGGTGAATGGATAACAAAGTTGTGGTACATTTACACAATTGATTTCTATTCAGTAGTAAGAAAATAAAATGATACAAGGAAATTTGTAGAAAAATTGACAGACTTGGAATAGATCATACTAAGTGAACATACAAAATCACAGAAATTCAAATGCCACATGGTCTCACTTATTGGCAGTTCCTAACCTGGACCAGTTTGAGTTACTGACATACTTGATAGGCAGCTCAAGGCCCAGACAATAGGGATGGCAGGGTTTAAGGGATGGGGTAGGGGAAGATGGGGAAAACAACCACAAAACTAAATCCAAAATGAAGTGGTACCATAAAAATCTTTATCCTTACAGAAAGACTAAAAGATATAGCCCTCAACATGAGTCAGAGTGGAGCACCTGCAAAGAAGAGCCCTGGAGAAGATGGGGTGAAGCCTATACTTATTTATTTATTTATTTATTTAGTCTCTGGTCTGTAATTCCAAGTACCAGAAATTAGTTGCTACCCACAATCAGCTATTGATTGGCAAGAACTATGAGGTCACTAAAACAAGGCAGTTTTCTGCCAAAGCTCTTGAGTACCCACCTGAAGCAAAAGGTAAGACCCTATGGATAAAGACAGCATATGCTACTGACACAGAGCATGAAAAGACCTGGCTGGAATTCCAAAGAGAGCCAGTCCCCAGGCAGTCAGCTCATCTTGTGCTGCAAAGTGCTACATAAGCTACTGGGAAATGTGGCCAACGAAGGTCAGAGCAACCATAGAATGGGGGCAGGGATGAAGGAAAAGAGGTATCAACATATGATACATCCATACCAAATATGCTGTTATTAATAATAATAATAATAATATTGAAAAGCGCACATAGCATTTTTCTTCAACATTTATGTTTAGATGAAGTCTAGTTTTCTTCCTATATTTGAAGACCATATACACACCTTCATTATTTTACACGCCAAGCTATATTAATCCTAATTCTGATTTATAGCTCTGGGTTCCATGCTACTCTGTTTGGAGCAGCCATCTCTTCAGAATGTGTGACACCCCCTGCTCTTCATACTCCCATGTGTCTATTTCCACCCTGCTTCCTGAAAGACCTCCTCCTTTGATGACTCTGTCTTCAAGTTGCTTCACTGATTAGGGATGAACTCATGGGAACTCTCAGTAGTCAACATTGACACAGTTACCTTTATTTTGTAAATTGTGCATTATACTTTCTTTTAATTTTATACACTTAGTCCACAACCTTTGTTGGGTTATATAGTTAGTCATGCATATCCAATGGTATGGATCCAATGGCTACATCATAAAACATGGTAGGGAACCAGGATAAACCTTGCTCTTTAAGACACAGGAATATTGATTCACAATCTCTACTTCATTATTAATATTCTCAGATGATCAAGAATCTTTCAGGACACTTATTTGTATTGTTGAAAATAGTGCAATGTTATATACAAATGAAATGCAAAGATGAAGGAACAAACTATTTCTACACGATCTCATTTATGCTATTACTACTTATGGTTCCCTGTGTCATATCATATAAAATAACACACATATGATTCTCATGGAAAAAGCAAGGCCGGAGAAATTGGTTTGAAGATGATTAGCATAATGTAAATGTACTGAAATCTGCTCTTGTTAGAGCTAATGCCAAAGAATCTATCAAGTTCCCCAGCTGCTGACTCAAGAGTCCTCTTCTTCTATCGCAGTACTTCTGATTCCTTCTGCTGTGTGCTATTTCTATTTCCTCTCCTTGTCTCAAGAATGTACCTAATGATAACGGTCTTTTTACCATGTTGTAACTGCCTGAACGAATAAGTTGCAGTGTGACATTTTCCATTTGACACACGTTGAATGTACTCACCTCATCCATAGTACAAGTATATAATAAATATCCTTATTGTACCTCTCCCTCATATTCTTTTCAACATGGCTAACATCCCCTCACCACTTGTATATCTTATAAAAATTTCTGAAACCTTTCTGGTATTCTGACTCTCCCTAACTTCCCCAGGTCAAATATTGCCACCCCTTCTATCATGGAGATTGAGGTTTCAAATAGTTGTTTCTATTCTCTCTTAGTAACTAAATTCAGACTCCAGTCTGGGTCCCTAAAATCAATACCATCTATTATGATAATCCTTAAATCTTTTCCCAGGACCCATGGAAGACACAAGCACAAGGTGGTTCAGGCATCTGGAATTATTTTTCAGCAGCTGAAGACCCTGGAGCACCCATATTCATTCTAGAATAAATATTTTTTAAAGAAAAATTTAGTGGAGTGAAATTAGTTGTCATAAAAATAAATTTATCAAGTATGCCCAGGCTTTGAACGGTGATGTCTGCTTGTAATACTAAGGGGAGAGGATGGACTAGGAGAGTGATTTAGTCACTTTGCATTTCAGATTACATGACAGTATGGTTGTTGATTCCCCCAAATTGAGGAGAAGATTCTGATTCAAGAAGTGTAAAAGAATTGAAACTTAAAGGTCACTTAACCATTCCACATGGTTATGTTAATTAAAATCTGAAAGATTCATTCTTGGGAGGAGCAGGAAGTCCCAGAGATTAATGAAGTCAACAAGTCTAGGAAAGGTTTGCAAAATCCTGCCCTAAGGCTATATGTAGGAGAAATAAATGCTTGGGGTTGAGTCTCTACAATTGTACTCTCTGCAGGTGGTGCAGTGTGTGCTCAAGAGATGCAGCTTCTGCAAGTTGTCACCTATGCTTGGGTGGGCTTTCTTGTGATGCAGTTGTCATTGAGGGAAAGCAACTATTACTCCTCTGAGAAACCTCTTACCCTGCTCTGTAAGAAACCCAGAAAATTCATCAGTTCACCAAAAGTGATTTTTGTGTAATTATCCTTTGATCTGACATATTTACCTTCTCTGGAATGAATATGTATGTTCGTGTCAAGACAATGGTGTACAATTGAAGTGGTGTGTGTGTGTGTGTGTGTGTGTGTGTGTGTGTGTGTGTGAATGAAGATGCCTACACTAGACATGAAGAACCATTGCCGTTGGGTATTTGGGAACACTGAGAATGGAAGGCATAGGGTGAGAAGAAAATAATGCTTAAACTAGTAAACAATAAAGTGGAAAAATAATTTAAAAATTAAGACAAATACATGGGCTGGAGAGAAGGCTTAACAGTTAAAGTGCTTGCCTACAAAGCCAATGAACCAAGGGTCAGTTCCCTAGCACTCACTTAAACCAGACATGCGAGGCAGTGCATGTGTCTGGAGTTCATTGGCATTGGCCAGACACCATGGTGCATTCATTCCCTCTCTCTCACTCTTTCTTTCCCTCTCTCTCTCTTTCTCTTTCTCCCTGCCTCTTTTGCTTGCTCTCAAATTAACAAGCATAAAAAAATATTAAAACAATACAATAAAGTAAAGTGTATTTTCTGCCAAAAGATAGCAAACCTCAAACGAAAGGACACGATAGAATAAACTACCTACATCAGAGAATCACACAGTATCTATGTAATTGAAGGTACCTTTGGAGCCAGGGAACGGATTATAGATAAAGGGAAAGTGGAAATGCCATGAAAACCAAGAGATAATTTCTTCTGATTTTCTTTTGTGTTACATGGCTTTTTTGGATGCAAAAACTACTTTTAGAGTGACCCATGATAATACTGATGAGTGGATGCTTATCTGCTTTTGTAAGAATCAGTGTTGACACATAGAGTACAACAATGACACGACTGGGCTGCAGAGATGGTTTAGCAGTTAAGCACTTGACTATGAAGCCAAAGGACCCCGGTTCGAGGCTCGGTTCCCCAGGTCCCACGTCAGCCAGATACACAAGGGGACGCACGCGTCTGGAGTTCGTTTGCAGTGGCTGGAGGCCCTGGTGCGCCCATTCTCTCTCTCTCCCTCTGTCTTTCTCTCTGTGTCTGTTGCTCTCAAATAAATAAATAAAAAATGAACAAAAAAGTATTTTAAAATGACACGACTGTGTAGGTATACACAGATAATTCAATGATAATATTGGATGATGGAGTGAAAAACATTTACCCTTCACAACCACATGATGTGGACCTCTGACTGTCTGTGTGACCATATAAAATTAGCAAGAAACCAAGTAACTAAATTACTATATATCTTAATTTTTTAAAAGAATCATATTTAATTAAGGAAATAAAATAGTCCCAAAGATGTTAATTCTAATTTCAGAAAAAAATAAACATTTAATGAAGGCATGAAAACATGATTATGTGATATAGAAGAAGAGTACAAATCAAAATAAGACATCAAATCCTTATGGATGAAGATTTCTTATAATTAAAATAATTCCTCATTATTATCACAGCAAAAGTTTAATCAAGGAAGAAATTAGAGCTCTTCAGCATGAAATGAGAAATGAGATAGCAAGGTCGGTAAAACTACTGAAGTATTAAATGAATATTTCCCAAAGTGTTTATAAAGAATAGTGTTAATGGGTCAAGACCTGAACATTCATAATTAATATATGTTACTAACTCTTAAAGGGTCAGCTTTTAAAGTGAGCATTCCAATTTGCCTTTACCAAATTAGATGTTACTAACAATTATAATCCCAATATATTTTTTCTGATTGTACTGGGCTTTGTATTTTATCTCAAAATGTTAAAGTACCATGACAGATTCAGCAAAAGTTGTTTTAAAGCCACAGTTAATTTGTCTGTTAATGCCAGCAAATGTAATTTCAATAATTGCTTTATGACCTCAATATAGACAGAATGCTGGACTTCTTTTTCACATTAGTCTGTCACTAAATGCTTTTTATTTATTTATTTTTCTAAATGCTTTTTTTTCATTGCATACACATTGTTCAAAAGTTGAAAATACAAAAATATGTGTAAGATACAACAATAATATTTAAGTCGCCATCAATAGATAATATGTAAATATAAGTAATAGTAAATAGTCACCTACATAAAATGTCACATTAACAGAGAGAAATATAGTGGTAACGAATGGATGGCTGCAAGGAAATTAGTCCCATTTGGTTAGCACAATTTTTTTCACACAATTTTGCTTAGGGCCAAAATAATACTGTATAAAGGCAATACTATTTTTAAGATTCCAGTGATAGCTTTGAAAAAGTTAAGGCTAAGAGTTTAGGTAAGAAGCACTACAGTATACATGAGGCTATTGGGAGTGAAATAAAATATTTCCTCTGACTATTCTATCAATTTCCTTCTGCAGTTAAATTGTGTGTTCTCTTCTTGGATTGACAGTTCCAGGTAAATTATTGTTTTAAAATCAACGAGTTACAGTGGTTGAAGTGTGACTTGTGTGAAATAACTTCAGGGATGCTTTGGGGCTGCAGTAACAAAGCAGTTTCTTTGGTCAGTTTTTCACCATAGTATTGGATGAAAGATGTCTATCCTTCCATTGACCGTAAAACTGTCTGCATTCATCACCCAAAGCTGTCTGCAATAAGCATCTTTGTAGTCTGTGTCATATTCATAAGGGATCATTTTCATACTCAGAGGTCTCTATATCATTCATATGGACAAGCCTTTCTTTGGCTGGCCTAAATTCTAGCAGGTATCTATCTGAGTTTTGTGCTTTTAAATCATTTATTGGATATAGTCTCAGGGTGGCCTCAAACTCATGGTGATGCTCCTTCCTTTGCCTCCCAAGTGCTGGGATTAAAGGTGTACACCACCATGCCTAGCTTTGAATCATTTATTCTGATACCCAAATGTCATTTGAAATCTTCACACCTTCCCATTGACCAGTGCAATTTAGAGAGCCAAGCCTATCTTCCAGGAAGGTGGTAGCAATTCAGAATGAGCTTTTGCTGAGCACATTTACAAACTGACACATTTTCCTCAGGCTTTTGTTTGTGAATATGATATTCTGAGCTCAGCAGTTAGTCTTCAACTAGGCAAAATGAGGGGCATTGCCCAGGGTAGGGTTTAGAATAACTACATAGAAGGATCTATCTTTCAAAGAATGACCCCTTTCCCCACATCATCTGCATGATAAAAAGGACAATTCTATATTTTCAATAAATAATTTAATCTTTGACACTTTTTTATGGTGAACCAACCTTAACTGATCCGATGACTTTGAAATAATTTGGACAAGGATAAAATGAAGGGGCCATTTTTTTTGATGTGAGAGTTAAATTACAAAATTATAATAATTTAGAAAGACATTATAAGCTTTATGTTCTGTGTTTGGCAGAGGTATATATCCATATAGTCCCAGTGTGCATGGCAACATCATGTACTAGAACAACAGGACAAACATAAACCAATGAAGGATGTGACAGCAACTACCGTTACTGGAACCTTGCAGAATGTCTCCAACACCAGCTTCCTGAAGATGGTCCTGCTGACAGAGTGATGACTGATTAGCTGAGGGCAATGAAATTCCACAGATGTACTCAAAGATATAATTGTGTGGGAAAGAATATGAGACTCTTACCAATAGATAGCACAACATATTGAGAATGGATGTGGAACTGCAATATTTTTGTTTTGGAGGTTTGGTAATTAACTGATGAATATTTGCACTGATGATATATAATGCCCTCGGTGTCCTGGCCTGTTGAGGCCCAGGTTGGTCCCTAACATATTTTGGCCTTAGAAAATAAGCCTTGGGAGAAAAATATATATGCTACTACTTATAAAAAACCATGATCCCTGAGGCATGTAAACAGATGAAGGGGAGTACATTCACACACACACACACACACACACACACACACACACACACAGATACACTTACATATACACACTATAAATATTTATAATTTTGAGTTTATGCAGACATACTTTTATTTTTTAAATTTTGTTTCCCAAAAAAAACTTTATTCATAAGCAGTAAAACTTAAATATAGTTCACATTCTTTTGTGATGAAGTATTATTCTTCACTTGTCTTATTTTCTTTTTTTTTATTATTAGTATTATACTCAATGAATATGATCAAGTTGGTACCATAGTTAGCCTCCTCCCTGACCACCCCCCTTTTCAGGGACCTTCCTTGTTGTGGAATATGGGTCATAATAGCTAAGAGCTGGAATCAACCCAGATGCCCATCATTAGATGATTGGATAACTAAGAGGTAGTGTATCTACAAGATGAAATTCTACACAGCAATAAGAAAAAATGATACAATGAAATCTGAGGACAAATGGTCAAACCTGGAACAGATTATTCTCAGTGAACTTACCCAATCACAGAAAGATAATCACCACATAGTCTCACTCATCTACAGCTCCTAGCCTGAATCCACCTGAGATGCCCATATACCTAGCAAGCATCTCTAGGACTGAACAATGGAGTGGGTGGGGAGGAAGGGGAGTATAAGAGAGGGGAAGGATGGCACAAAGTTGGACCCAAATGACAATGGTACCATAAAATTCTACATCCTAAATGACAGGCCAAATGTTTGAACCTTCAATAGGCCCTTAGAACACCTGTATCACAAGGCCCTGGAGAGGATATGGTGAAGACTCACCTTAATCTTCTGTTTCAGTTCCCCCTCCCCCTGATGTCTCTCTATTCCTCTTCTCTATCATTTCTCTCTATCCCTTTTATATTACTTGTCTTTTTTTAAAGATTCTTTTGTTTATTTTATTTATTTGAGAGTTACAGAGAGAGAGAGAGAAAGAGAGAGAAAGAGAGAGAGAGAGAAAGAGAGAGAGGCAGATAGATAGATAGATAGATAGATAGATAGATAGATAGATAGATAGATAGATGATAGATAGATAGATAGATAGAGAATGAATGGGTGTGCCAGGGCTTCCAGCCACTGCAGAAGAACTCCAGATGCATGCGCCCCCTTGTGCATCTGGCTAACGTGGATCCTGGGGAATTGAGCCTTGAATTGGGGTCATTAGGCTTCACAGGCAAGTGCTTAACTGCTAAGCCATCTCTCCAGCCCATATTACTTGTCTTTTTCTCCTTTTTCTCTTGAGTGCTGACCTATAACTCCCAGTCCTACCACGTGGCTATCATCCACAATGAGCTATTGATCAGAGAGATCTACAAGGTTTCCCAAAAGTAGACACATTTCTGTCAGAGTACTTGATGACCCACCAAAGGTTAGTTGTAAGATGCTACTGAAGACATACTTTTAAAAAGTATGTTTTCTTAACAGAAGAGAAATAGGAACCAAAGGACATAGGAGAAATGGAAGAATAGTATAGCAGATAGCTTTTTTTGCTAGGACAAAGCACTGGACTGAAAGCAGTTTATGGGAGAAAAAGATTTATTTCAGGTTTAGAGTTTCTAGGGGAAGTTTCATAATGATGGAGGACGTTGGCTCACTGTAGTATTCTTCCACAGCAGAGTGGAAACAATGAATGTGGGGTAGCAGAATACGCCAACCCCAATGTCCATCTCCGGAAGCATCTCCTCTAACAAGGCTCCACCTCTCAAATGTTCCACTAGCTGGGGATTAAGTAGGAAGCTTAATCACAAACACCTGAGACTATGAAAGGAACATTACAACCAAAGCATCACACACTGTGTGGTCGACTTTGATAAATGTTAGTTCTGTATCTTTACAAATATGGGGGTTTCAGTTCCTTTGATTCTTGGAGCACACTTAACAGGCATCATCTTTGTAGATGTGTTAAAGAATTGACAAGTATTGAAAGTGTTTTGCAGCTAACATAAAAACAGCTGATGGCATTAAAACATAGAATTTCAAGTAAAATTCACATGCTTAGACACAAAGACCATGGTGTTCAACAGTTCAATTTATCAACAAAGTATTTATCCAAATGGTTAAAAGTTACAGAAGCAAGGATTGAAAATGTCAGTAACCAGAAATTCAATTCTAAGCATTTAACACACATGTTAACATTTTATCTGATGATGACTTCAAATTAGATCATGCTACAATATTCAGTAGTAGAAAATTAGTTTCGGAGTGGATATTTTACTTTAATTTTGTTTTGTGAGTTGTTGTATCATGAAATACAGCATAGATGAAGTCAGCATGCTAGGTGAAGTTATGATATAAAATGTTTGTACATTAGAAAAATAATATAGAATGTGGAAATTACATACAATAAAATACATTCAAAGGAAAGTCTTCATCATACCCTCTCCAGTGTCTTGTGGCTCAGGTGCTCCCTATAAGGGCCTGGTGAAGATTCAGCCATTTGGTCTGCCATTAAGGATGCAGAATTTCATGGTACCATTGCCATTTGAGTCTAGATTTGTGTTTTTCACTCCCTCCCCTCCCTCTCCACCCATCCTATTGTCTAGTCCTCCAGATGCTTTCTGGGTGACCTTTATCTTCTACAGCTTTTCTCTCTCCCTTTCTTTCCCTCTTCTCTCTAACTCTTTTATATTAGTTATATTTTCTTCCTTTTCTTAGTGGGCACTGACCTGTAACTCCCAGTACCAGCATATGGCTATCATCCACAATGAGCTTTTGATCAGAGAGACCTACAAGGTTTCCTAAGAGAAAGACAGATTTCTGTCAGAGTACTTGACGACCCACCAAAGGTTAGTGGTAAGACCCTACTGCTGAAGACACCATATACAGTTGACATGTAAAATGGAATAGCATGGCTGGAAGCTAAAAGAGAGTCAGTCCCTAGACAGTCAGTGTGTCTAGTGCCAAAAGGTGCTACATGGGTGACTGGGGAAAAATGATTGATATCTGTACAAGCAATTCATGGTCTAACCTACTTAGCAGCAAATAACCTGTCCTGATGCTCACACAAGTGCAATAGTGGTGCACAGCCATGGTGGGAAACCAACTGCCCTTGATTTGGTTAACTGACTGCTCAGTGGTACGGGAACCATAACTGGAGCTGGGAAACAAGTTAGAACCATATCCAAACATGAACCCTCTCTACATTAACCAGGTACCATCAACCGTGGGCTACAAGAGGGCCTACGCCTATTAAATTCTCTATAAAAAAGTAAGGGTTATCTCATTTGTTGGGTGCTAATTTTACTCTCTATTGGCAGATCTACTTCTCTTTTTCAGATAGACATAGAACTAAGGGGAGAGCCACCCCATCATACCTCAAAAGGGCCCTGGCTGAAACTAACAACAATTAGTGAAACAAACAAAGGTGCTGTTTTCTTGGTGAACCAGGTACCAGCACAAGGGTAAAGGAGATCAACACAGAGAAAAATCAACTCCTACCAAATCAGATTTCCAGAGACCCAGAGGCCCCCAACACCTCATCACTGAACAGACCAAAAATGAACCCAACATGGCTCAGGGAAATTTTGCGGAAGAGGGGGTGGAAAGAATGTCAGAGCCACATGTTGGGTCATGATATGCAGAAACAACCTACCCATAACTATGGGCTAACTCCAGAATGCATGACCCATATACCTCAACAAGGAGGGGCCAAGGGGAGGGGATAGGACATGGATGAGCCTAACAATGGTACCAAATTGACTGTATTCACTGAGTATAAAACTAATTAATAAAAAAATAAAATTAAAAAAAAAAAAACATTCAAAGGAAAGCCTACCTTCAAAACCACATGAATTAAAACCCAAAATAAAAGTACTTGTAATATATGCTGTTTAGTTAGCAAAATTCCTCATATTTTAAATTTATTCTTTTTATTTACTTGAGAGAGGGAAAGAAATAGGTAGGGAGAGAGTGAGAAAGAGTGAAATAGAGAGAGCAAGCGAGTGAGTGAGTGAGTGAGTGAGAGACAGAATGGACACACCAGGGCCTCCGGCCACTGTAAAAGAAGTCCAGATGCATGCACCCCCTCGTGCATCTAGCTTACATAGGTACTGGGGAATCGAACTTGGGTCCTTTGTTTTTGTAGGCAAGTGCTTTAACTCCTAAGCCATATCTCCAGCCCCCAAGCTATATCTTAAAAGTACAACAATTACTAAAGTTTTGTCTATGTAACTGCATGCGGATTTATCTTTGCCATAGTACTTTAAATTATTTTTGTTTATTTTTATTTATTTATTTGAGAGTGACAGAGAGGAGGAGAGAGAGAGTGAGAGAGAATGGGCATGCCAGGGCTTCCAGCCACTGCAAATGAACTCCAGACGCATGCGCCCCCTTGTGCATCTGGCTAACTTGGGTCCTGGGGAATCAAACCTCGAACCGGGGTCCATAGGCTTCACAGGCAAGCCCTGAACCACTAAGCCATCTCAGCCCTGCTATAGTACTTTAAAGTTGACCTGCCTGAAGATTGAAGTCACAGGCCATTTTGCCAAGAAGATTACACAGCAAAATGTTGACTTTTCTCACACTAAGTTATATTCTTTTCTTTAAAAGTCAGGATATCAAGGTTTTGTTTAACTCTGGGGTGAGATCATAGACAGTACCAAGGAAAGTTAGATAGAAAGTAGAATAGGAACTGTCTAAGATATTGCTACTTTTAAAATTGTTTAAAATCCACCTATGTCTAATTTATGGTTCCTAATTGACTTTAACCAAAGGTGAATTTTCTCCAATCTACATGATGTATTTCTTGCAATCTTTCTCTAAGTTAGCTAAAGTTAGGCTCCCAGGGCCCCACCAAGATAAGTTATAGATGTCAACTTTCTTAATGAATAAAATTCAGACATTTGTAGAAAAAGACATTTTTGCATTGAAAAAAAAAACAAAAACAGGAACCTTTTTTAAAAGATGTGAATGACAAGAGTTAAATAAACATGAGTAATTACAAGTTTGTCCAAGTACATCCTCAAAGGAAGTAGGTCAGGAAGCAGGAGAAAGAAGAAGCTTGTTCACAGTTTCAAACTGAGGGAAACACAAAGACTGTCTCTGTTGTGTCAAAAATGGATTTATGACCTGAAGGCACTTAAACTATAACATTTTCCATGGTTACTTTATAGTTACTCTATAAATATTAATACTAATTTGTGAATAAATTTTGATGCAATACGACAGTCACTTTTTTTTTTACTAAAGTGAACTGCATATTTTGACTCATCTTTATCAAATCTGGGAAGCTTCTTGCATTTACTTGCAATGTGTTATCATCTTTATTAATCTGGGTATATTATCTAAGTGATATTGCAAGAGAAACGTGATGGACTTTCCAAATGATCACTTTCCAGAGATTTCCTTTAGGCTATATGTTACTGTGAATCAATAATAGTAGTTGTACATTTTTATGGGACACTATGTAGCATTAATATTCAGAGGGCATATTTAAAAAATAATCTTAACAGTAAACAGATATACATTCTCAGGAAATCCATTTACCTGGTCTAGTAGGCACATTAGTGATTAGAGAGTATTTATGTATGTATTTGCAAAGCAACATAACATAACATGTGTACTATGAAAAAAAATTCTTCATTATATAAATCCAATGACTAAACTGATCTTTCAACTTTCACCCCTTATATGTCCAATTGTATAAAAGAAAAATTATTTGTTGTAAAAAATTTTTTACAGAAATGATTTATACAACCCCTGGAATTATTTTGTCTGAGCTTACATTGACTATGAGAACCAATATGGTTTTTCATTATGTTAGTGATGATATTGGTAGATGTAACAATAAGATTTTTCATCACTGTGATTGAGGTACCTGAGAGTTTCTCTAGGAATATATTTGATTTTGACTAACAGTCTCAGAATTCTACACCTATAATTAATTGGCACCATGTACTTATGGCAGTAGAGGCCTGAATGAGGAGTGTCTTCACTTTATGTCAAACAGAAGCCAGGAAGGGTGTGAGAGTTTGGTATAACCTTAAAATCTCCCCACTCACCCCAGTGACCTACTTCCCTTAAGTGGGATCCAATTCCAAAAGTTCCTACAATCTCCACAAATAGTACAACCCCATAACTGTAGATGACTGTTTCATTTTTTTTTTAATTGTAAAAACAAAAAAAAAGAAGGTTATGTCTAACTGAGCCAGATTTTGTGGCATATGAAGAAAACTTATAAAATTAGGATCTTGGGGCTGGAGAGATGGCTTAGCAATTAAGCGCTTGCCTGTGAAGCCTAAGGACCCAGGTTCGAGGCTCGGTTCCCCAGGTCCCACGTTAGCCAGATGCACAAGGGGGCGCACGCATCTGGAGTTTGTTTGCAGAGGCTGGAAGCCCTGGCGTGCCCATTCTCTCTCTCTCCCTCTATCTGTCTTTCTCTCTGTGTCTGTCGCTCTCAAATAAATAAAAAAAAAAAAAAATTAAAAAAAAATTAGGATCTTGTGGTCTGGGAGATGATTCCAAGATTAAAGGTGCTTGCTTGCAAAGGCTGCTGGCTGTCATTCCAACATCATATAAAGCTGGATGCCTAATGTCACATGTTTCTCTGATAAGATGCATGACAACAGGAGGATGAGCAAGGGGGATGTGACGCTCATAACACAACTACGCTGGCAGTTTGCAGTCGGGCAGTAGTAAAGAATATGGAGCACAGATGCTTCCAAATTATCTTCTAATGACCACATGCATGCCATGGCACCTGGTAACCCCCACACATATTTAATAAGTTAAAAAATTAGGATCACGTGTAACATTAGTTTTAAAATCATGGGCATATTAGAAATCTATTATAAAATAATCACATAGCATTGCTTCAAAATTTGTAAAGGCAAAATATAGATTTAACTAACATATTAATTAAAATATTGTTGATGCTGGGCTGGAGCAATGGCTTAGCAGTTATGGTGCTAGGTGCAAAGCCAAAGAACACTGGCTCAATTCCACAGGACCCATGAAAGCCAGATGCACATGGTGGCACATGCTTCTGAAATTTGTTTGCAGCTGCTGAAGGCCCTGGCATGCACATTCTGTCTTTCTGTCTGCCTCTTTCTCTCTCTGTTTCAAGTAAAATAAATTAATAAGTAAACAGAATTTTAAAAAATATTATTTATAGCTAGGCGTGGTGTGCATGCCTTCAATCCCAGCACTTGGGAGGCAAACATAGGAGGATCGCTATGAGTTCGAGGCCACCCTGAGACTACATAGTGAATTCCAGGTCAGCCTGAGCTAGAATGAGACCCTACCTTGAAAAACCAACATATATATATATATATATATATATATATATATATATATATATGTGTGTGTGTGTGTGTGTGTGTGTGTGTGTGTGTGTGTAAATATATGCATATTATATATATAATTGATACATTAAATGATGTGAAATTAGTTTCTCTCCTACTACCATATGGATATAATATATATAAAGACAATATTATATTGTTACAATGTGTTTGGTTACATTTACAGTAAGTAAACTGGGACTTATATTTTATGAATGTGTGCTTATTAAATTCTGAATGACAATGAGTTTTAAAATAAATTATCTACATGAAATTTTAAATTGTTTATTAATGGACTATGAAAGGAATGAATGGATTATAAACCATCCAGAAGAAAAGAAACTAGCTGACAATTCATTAGAGGAATTTTTTATTGGTTGATTTCTTATATAAAAAATAGTGGCTTGTATACTTAATTCTGTGGAGAAATAATTGCCTTCATAGTAGTGATGGGGACACAACTCTCTGAGCACAGTTGTTAGCCTGGCAAGGTACTCCTCTCTGAGTGCATGGATAAGTATCATCTAGCCAGCACTTTTGAGGAGTCTGGGATTTATTCTGGATGAGGTGGACAATAATGCTGTGTTGTACAGAGACACTTAACACTCAGCAAAGCTGTAAACTTCAAATACAGTGAGAAACACAAATGTAAAAAGAAAAATATATAAACAATTTCATGCAGTGGGAACTATAACATACTTTGCTAGTGCTTTAAGTAAACCTGAAAATCATGAATAAATGAGACTCTGGTTGCATTCAGGGGCCACAAGTAAAAGTGCAACGCTATTTTCAAAAGATAAACTCCTCCAAGTGTCACTTCAATGGAACATCAATAAAAAACATGGTCAAATAGGTTCCTGTGGACTTCTTTAAAGTTATATTAGAAGTTGTTATGACCATGAAATTCTCTATGACTATGTGCTTCATGCATTTTTAGATCAGTGTGCTTTAAAAGTAAAAAAGAAGTGCAAGTCAAATAGAGATGAACTACCACATGAATACTGTCCTAGTGATTTACTTCAATTAAAAATTACCATCTATGGTCACCGTGGTGGCACACTTCTTTAATCACAGCACTCAGGTGGCAGAGGTAGGAGGATCACCATGAGTTTGAGGCCACCCTGAGACTACACAGTGAATTCCAAGCCAGCCTGGGCCAGAATGAGACCCTACCTTGAGTATATATATATATATATATATAGTCATTTATGGGTTTGGGAAGATGGATCAGTGGATAAGAACTTGTTGTGCAAGCATGACTGTTTTGAGTTCAGATCTATAGTGTTTAATTAAATACCAGGTAGTTGTGGAAGCCCAACTGATATCCCAGAGCTCTAAAGGCAGAAACAAAGGGCTTCTAAAGCAAGCTAGCTAGCTAGGCCAGCCAAATATGCCAGACCCTGTCTCAGCAAGTAAGATAGCGAGTGAATGAGGAAGTCACCCTGAATAAAGCTTTATGCCTTCACAAACATGCACAACCATGCGTGCCATGTACCAACATATGTACCTATGAAAAAATACTTAAAAATAGTGATTGGTTTATTAAATTAGTATTTTCAGACTGGATACTTTAATAACAGTTTTGATGTTTTTAAACTTCAAACAAACTTGAGATTTTCAACTTATGTTTGATTTCTTCTTTTCATATTATGAGTAGATTATTTCATTCCATTGTAATAGATAATTCTCTCTATATACAGTTTAATCAGAGTACATTTCACATGTTCTTAAGCAATATGTTATTTTTAAATCAGAATTTCAGAATTTCTGTGTTCCAAATTGTAATAGTGTTGTAAATTATAAAAATGCTCAGCAATGTGGTCATACTTCACTGTATTTAACAATAACCTTATTCCTATAAAACTTAAACAGTTTAAAGGCAGTATAAGAAATGGAGAAAGTAGACTGAGGAGATGGCTTAGCAATTAAGGCACTTGCCTACAAAGCCAAAGTAACCAGGTTTGATTCCCTAGGAACCATGTAAGCCAAATGCACAAGGAGGTGCACACATCTGGAGTTTGTTTGCAGTGGGTAGAGGCATTGGCATGCCCATTCTCTCTCTCCATGTCTATTTCTCTCTCTTTCTCATAATAAATAAATAAACAATTTTAGAAAAATAAATGTAAAAAGTATAGGAATGCAAGGGGAAAGTATTTATATATAAAACTGACATGTGAACCCTCTTTCAATTTTATATTTGTCTGGAAATGTTAAATTTAGGTATGCATGCATGCACAGATAAGTACATATATATTAACAATATTTTAAAATAAAGGATACATTTTGTAGCATAACATTTTGATGTTTAATGAATATTGAAATGGATTAAAAGTTCCAAAGCACATAGGCTTTATAGTAGTATTGATTTAACCCAACAAGGATATTAAATATATTCAGTCAGTAAAAGTACTAATTTTAGTTAAATTTTGTTGTAATATTAGAATGTGTATATAACCCAGTAAATTTACATTTAGCATATAGAATTTGTAGCATAAAAGAAATTACAGAATTCTTAAGCCAATTTTGAAATTTTATGTCTAAATTCAAATAAATTAAATCAGTCATATTTTATAGAATTAGTTATTTTAAGTTTCTCCAAATTGTGCATAATGACTACTTGTCCTGAAATGAGATATAGTGAGGTATTCAAGATTCTTCTTGAAGAAAGTACATATCAAAATAAGAATTCATGTTTTGGAAGTTACTGAACTTTGAGAGCATCTCCACACTGACAACCATAAAAAAAAAAATTAAGCCCAATAGTACTCATTTTATTTTATCAAAATATATATGCCTCTGAATAAGTCACTTAAATACTCCAATAATCACTTTGGGATCTTAGTTAACACCAATTATATTTTAGTGAACTTAAGCATTGAAGCTAATTTCCGGTGGGTACCCAACTTCTCTTAATTTGGCTAACGGAACCGCTCATTGGAAGAGAATCCATAGCTGGAGTTGGGAAACAAGTCAGATAAATTTCCAAAAAAATGAACCTGCCCTTCATTATCAAGCTCCAACCAATTGTGAGCTACAAGAGAGCCTACAACTACTAAATGCTCTCTAAAATAACAATGGTTATACCATTTATCTGGTGCTGACTTCACTCTACCTTGGAGAATTGCTTCTCATTTTCAGATGGATGCAGGTCCTGAGGAATCAGGCCATTGCACCTCACTAGGGCCCCAGCTGAAACCATAGAGGAATTGAGGAAATGAGCAAGACTGGTGCTTTCTTGGTGAACCAGGTACCAGTACAAGGGTGAAGGAGATAAGAAACAGACAACACTCAACTCCTACCAAACCAGATATCCAGAGACACAGAGGCTCCCAAGATCTCATCACTGAAACAGACCTAAAATAAACCCAATATGGCTCAGGGAGATTCGTGGAAGAGGGGACAGAAAGATTGTTACAGCCACATGTTGAGACATTATACAGAAAGACATTGCCTCTTCCCCATAACTGATAGCTAACCCCACAATGCATGACCCACATTCCCCAACAAGGAGGGCCCCTTCAGATGAGGGAGAACAGGGAGGAAGCTAATGATGGTACCAACATGTATACACACTGTGTATGTAACTAATCATAATAATAATAAACTAATATCAATGTAACTTGGATCTATTAAAATATAAATTGCTATACTTTGGGAGAAAGATAATAGATATTCTTACTAGAGATTTAGCAGGTTGCCCTCAAATTACTAAACAGGGCTGTAGGCAATCATACATAAGATTCTTATTCAAGAATTATATCACCACAAAGGAATATTTTTGAAGAGTCTCCTATGACTTGTCATGAAACAAGTATTTTTTTTTCTTTATATATTTGAATGTATTTTAGTTAGTAACAAATATGTATGGGTGACTTACATATGATGCTGTGGTTGTAAATATAGCATGTCCTTGAATGAAGGTGAAAGAGTAAGGATGTAACAGGCAGACTGCATTGAGAGCAGCTGCGTCTGAGCGTGCTTGATCTCTCGCCTTCCCTGCAGTTGTCTTCTCTGTTGGGCAGACTGCGTCAACCTGCCACATATATGAATAATTGTCTGGTAAGAGGATTTTTATGTTTGGATATGAAAAATTATGTCCTTTCTCTAAAACAATTAAAATAAAAGACTTTGACTAGTTCTCATGTTCCAAAAGTCCAAACCAAAAGCAACCTGAGTCATGAAAGATGATGTGGTGGTTTGATTCAGGTGTCCCCCATAAACTTAGGTGTTGTGAATGCTAGGTTCCCAGCTGATGGATATTTGGGAATTAATGCCTCCTGGAGGGAGTGTATTGTTGGGGGTGGGCTTATGGGCTTTATAGCCAGTTTCCCCTTGCCAGTGTTTGGCACACCCTCCTGTTGCTGTGGTCCATCTTATCTTGGCCACAGGGTGATGTCCACCTTCTGCTCATGCCATTGCTTTCCCTGACATCATGGAGCTTCCCCTCGAGCCTGTAAGCCAAAATAAACCTCTTTTTCCCAGAAGCTACTCTTGGTTGGGTGATTTCTACCAGCAATGCGAACTGGACTGCAACAGATGGATATTTCCAAAGAAATTTCAAAAAAAGAAAAAAAAAAAAAACTTATTCACTGTCTGTATGGGAACCACAGAACCATGACAAGAAACAATAATAGCCAGGTAACAAAGCCGGAGGTGACTTGTGTGTAGCATTTCAATTAATTGCTATTAGTAATCCTGTTTAATTTTCATCATAGTAAAAATAATAAAAAAGTAAGACCTTCCATTGAATAAGAAGTTAGGAGATAAAAATGTCCTTTTTTCATATTTATTTGACCATATTTTTAATTTGGTATATTTTTCTTCCTAATTTGTAAAAATTTGAGAACAAAATTCCTTATATATTAAGAGAGATATTTATGTTTATATAAATAATTCACCAAAAATGAAGTATTGTATATTATATTTGTAATAGTTTTCAATAGAAATGAGTAGAAGCCCCATGTTTTGATAAATATTTCAAATATATTTATTAGTACTTCTTATAGGTAAACAAAAATATAGTATTATAGCAACTTATACTCAGCAAAGAATTGATTCAGTAAATTATGAGGCTGAAATCTAAGTCTAGAAATTAAACTGATGTTTAGCATGAATTGGTGTTGAATTTAGATAAGCATATGTAATTAAAAATAGAAAAATTGGGCTGAACAGATGGCTTAGTGGTTAAGGTATTTGCCCATGAAGTCTAAGGACCCAGGTTTGATTCCCCAGTACCCATTTAAGCCAGATGTACAAGGTGGCACATGTGTCTGGAGGTTTTTTAACATTGGCTAGTGACCCTGGCATGCCCTTTCTCTCTCTCTGTCTCTTTTTCTGCCTCTCTCTCACTTAAAATGAATAAATAAATAAATAAATTTTAAAGTATTGAAACTTCCCTTAATTACTACTGGCTAAAATTTCTAAAATATTAAGATTATTCAAACACAAATTAAGTACAAATAAATTTATTAGCAAAGTATAAAAAAACTGATCATGAAATCTGTTGAACTTTCCAAAACTGAGAATGATAATGAGTTTTTTTTATTATTATTTATTTATTTATTTGGGAGCAACAGACAGAGGGAGAAAGAGGCAGAGAGAGGGAGAGAGGGAGAGAGGGAAAGAGGGAGAGAGGGAGAGAGGGAGAGAGGGAGGGAAGGAGGGAGGGAGGGAGGGAGGGGGAGAGGGGAAGAGAGGGAGAGGGAGAGAGAGAGAGAGAGAGAATGGGCGCACCAGGGCTTCCAGCCACTGCAAACGAACTCCAGACACATGCGCCCCCTTGTGCATCTGGCTAACATGGGTCCTGGGGAATCAAGCCTCGAACCGGGGTCCTTAGGCTTCATAGGCAAGCGCTTAACCGCTGAGCCATCTCTTCAGCCCTGAGTTTTGTTTTGAATACTAGTCATTCCATGTTCCAAAGAAGTAAGGGGAAATGACCCTGTACATAAAAGTTGCATAGGTGAACCTTTATCAAAGCAAGGGAATATCTGAAAATGACTTTATATCAAGAAATTATAAGAATGCAAAGAGATAAACTCATTTCATATTAAATAGTTTTGTCCACATATAAGAAAGAAGATATGATGAAATTTTATGGAAATAATTGTATTATCAAATATAACAAAATGTCTGGTTTAGGGACAAAGTTATCAATACTATATGTTATTGTATAAACTTTAATAAATTGTTTCCAAAAAATCTTTCCAAGTTTATGGTAAAACAGTAAATGAAATTATAAAATCTTATGAAATAAATATACTTACATTTTAGCTATGTTACTTCTCTCAATTAAACATTTCATAACTGAATGATATTGTTACTCCATTTAATTTTATTCTTGTTTAAACTACAAGAAAGTTTCTACCTCTGGTTATAAATATGCAGGGCAAATTTCAGTAAGGTTTAGAAATAATTTTAAGATATCCATTTCATTAATGATAAATCAACCTCTCTTTCTTTGATATTTGTTTCAAATATGTTTACTTATTTTGATACTTTAGTTTCTTCCTTGGTCAGTGAAAGTGTTGTAAGTGCCTTAAGTTAAAAAAAAATCGACTTGATTTTAATATTTTTTTAATAAAATATGAAATAATTTTAAATGAGAATTGCACAAGTTTTAACATCTTGGGAAACTTCTAATTATGGTATAAGCTCTATGGTGTTTTGCAGTAGAAATCATACTTTGACTTACAAAGCTCATGGTTGCCATAGTAACCTTAGTTCAAATTTTTATATATTTTTCTTACATGGAATATTAAGTCAAGCAATGTAATTGAATACTATTTAATGTCTTTCATAGCATTTTTATCACAGGATGAAACTATTTTCTATATGTGAAAGTCCCATTGAATCTTGAACTGTGATGTGGTTTCTCCTTTATGATCAGATGAAAGCATGCAAAACATTTTGAGAATTACATTTTTAATTTGACTATTTAAGGTTGATGAATGTGCCTGAGACAGCTTTGAAACGAATGTCAAAATAATTTCTTGTTTATGTAAATAATCAAATTAAAATGAACAAAATTGAACATATAACTTCTTTTGAATTTTCTTTTTCTTTTTATCTTATATTTTGCCAGCTGAACAAGGCAAAGAGTTTGTACATAATAATGAATGGACATTTACGATGGCATTGTAGCTTTCTATCACTATGACAGAACACCTTCAAAATAAATTTGAAGACTGGAAGATGTTTTTTGACCCACTTTCAGTCTCTGGTTCCTTGGCTCCATTGTTTCTGGGTAGGAGCTGAGCAGAATATCATGAGAAATACTGTGGGGTGAAGCAACCTAGATTCCTTTATGGGGCCAGGGGAAAAAAAAAAACATGGAAGAACAATGAAGAGAAGGCCAGTGATGAGGGGATTACTCGGGATACAGGAGATTCAGAATAACTTCATTTCATGAATAAAACTATTAGACACTTTGTGTTTCATTTTTAATTATGAATATCTCTGCTTTTGAAAATAAAGTCCAATTTTTGATAAGAGGTACATTAAAAGATTTACAGTTACTAATTCCAGGGGTATTTTTGTTTCTCACTTATATATAGTTCTATCAAAGTTAGGCAGAATAAAGTGGGCTCTTACAGGATACCCTGGCAAGTTTTCTTTGAACACATAAGCACTATTTTGTGGTCATCGATTTTTTTTTTTTTTTTTACTTACACTTATGTCATAATGTGGGCTTTGGAGAAGTTATGTGAAAAAATTCTTCCCTTTTATGTTCATGAATAAAAATAAAATATGTTTTTGTGCTTTTTGTTGAGTGTTTAAAGATGAAGTATTTGAGACAATATAAAAAATTGCATAGTATCATGTTTATATTATAATCAAGGAGTTCCAAATTACATGTTTAAGCATGGCTATGATCTAGAAATTCCAACATGAGTTCACTGTCCAAATAATTGATGTTTCCTTGCGACTTCATTTTTGTACATCAAAATGGATAAAAATCCTAAGTATTTGACTAAAGAAGCATAATTATTATTCTCCAGTGTAGCAACAGACTCCCTTTACATTTCTGTCTTTGAAAATGAGGCTGACATTGGTGTGGGGACATTTCAGCAGCTTTGACACCTCAGTGTTTTCTATAGTTCATAATTTGGAAACAGAATGTGCCAAGAATTGAATAAACATGATTTCTTCCTAGGATAATCCTCAGGCAATTCATACTGAAATGAAATTTAAATGAGAGATGATTTCTGGTCTACCTGATGAATAATAATGCTAACACCATTGATTTGTTTTACATACATGTGTTGAAAATTCACACACATGAACAGTAAGGTCTGCATATTGTGTCAGGATACATGCCCATGTGATCCATGTGGCAGGCAGACATTGTCTAGCATTTGTTAAGTAACCCATGCCATTTTAACCTTGACATTCTATTTATTAAATGTAAGCTAAAGGTTTTTCCCTTTTAAAATAAAAATAAATGGATGAGATAACAGTTAATTTATAACATTGTATAAAAAGATGAAAATCTAACTCCTTGGCATGTAAATATATATTTCCTCAAATTCAAACTTATAATGGAAATCAATACTGCATGGCTAATTTACAATAATATAAAAATAACAGGCTATTATTTTTTATTTTTAACATGACTTATAATTAATCAAATATTGTTTCCTTTCAGCTAAACAGGGGAAAAGGAAAAATTTCATGTGAGAAAAACCATAATCATATCTTTTTAATTAATGCATATCTTTTTAAAAAATATACAGTATCTGGTTCTTATGCATTGGCCTTCCAAAAGATTTTGCAAGTCCTCATTACTGAGACCTGTAAAATGTACCTGATATAAAACATTTTACACATGTGACAGAAATAAGGATTTTGAGAAGGGGAGTTTGTCCTGTGTTACAATTTGGGTCATTTATACAATCATGCATGTCATAATAGGAGAAGACATAAGCTTTGTGATAGGGAGAAGATGAGAGGCACTGCGATCATGGAGACAGCCATCAGAGCAGTGTCAGTACAAGGCTGGGATGCTAACCTTCAGCAGGAGTGAGAAGAGGCAAGGAATGGAATCCAAGAGCCACCAAGTGCATCAGCTGGCCTCACATCTTGGTTTAAACTCAGTGATGATCTCTGTATGAAGAGAGTTTCTGCAAGTTTCTGCAACTAGGAGAGAATAAATTTCTGTTGCTTTATGCTGTCATAATGTAAAAATTTATTATAAAGCCATTCAAAACACTTACATGAAGAAGCGAGAGACAACTTTCTACCTGGAGGAGGTTCTCCTACAACTGAGCTGCCAGTATCCTGATATGAATACTGGTCTCACAGCCAGCATGAAAACCAGTTCCGGGAAATTGGTGACTGTTGCAGTCAGGTTCACATTGCTGGTAGAAATCATCCAACCAAAAGCAGCTCGTGGGGATAAAGAGGATTATTTTGATTTACAGGCTGGGGGCGGGGGAGCTGCAGGGGAAAATGATGGTATGAGCAGAGGGTGGACATCATGCCTTGGCCAACATAAGATGGACAATAGCAACAGGAGAGTGTGAAAAACACTGGCATGGGGAAACTGGCCACAACACTCATAGGCCCACTCCCAACAGTACACTGTCTCTAGGAGGCTTTAATTTCCAAATCTCCATCAGCTAGGAACCTAGTATTCAGAACAAGTAAGTTTATGGGGGACACCCGAATCAAACCACCACAGTGACAGACACCGGTCACTTAAAATGTATAAAAACAGAGATTCAGTGTCTACAGAGAAAGAAACACTAAATCAGATTTCTATCTTGCCCACGAAGACACAGGGAGCATTGCAGAAGAGAGGAAAGATTGTAAGAAGCTCAGGGTAGGTGGCAATTTTCTGAGGTACCATGTTTCCCCATCCCTGCAGAGACTGATTGGGGTGTATTAGTTCCCACAATGAACACTAATAACCTCATCAAAGACCCTCAGAAGAATTGGGGTGGAGGCCTATGCATGCAACCTTTTTATTTTTTAAAAAATCAATAGATTATATTAAAAAACAAAAAAAAGCATTGTCGAGTACATAAGCTTGAATTTTGCTTGAAGAAGTCCTCATTTAACAACAAAAGAAGAAATCATTTTTTTCTTATAATTAAGAGTAAATTTCATTTTTTTTTGTATTTCTCTTTGTCTTACTTTATCAAGAAGTAACCAGGTTTCTCCTTAGCAACAGTGGCCTATCACAGTGTCAGTATCATTAGTTTTGTTATTGCTCTGTAATTAAATTTGGTTTTATAATTGATTTCTTGATCCACTCCACCATTTACATTTAAAGCTTGAGACTTAAGATGATAAAATGTGGTATAATTATTTAGTGAGAAAAAATATATTCATCCTTGCATTTAAAAAATCATTTTATTTCTTTATTTACTTATTTGGGAGATAGAAAGAGAATGACAGAGAGAATGGCCATGCCAGGGCTTCCTTGCCTATGCAAATGAACTCCAGATGTACACCACCTTGTGTATCTGCTTATGTGGGTTCTGGGGAATTGAACCTGAGTACTTAGGCTTTGCAGGCAAGCAACTTGACTGCTAAGATATCTCTTCAGTACCAATCCTGTGATTATTTATCAGTCAATCCCATTTGTATAGAACTGGAATTCATACAGTGCCATGTATAAAGTTAGTTTAGATCAGTTCAAAATACATGAAATTATATATTAGAACAATTATGTGAAAGAATAGGGTTCTATATAAAATAAGTTTTATGTGGGAAATATGGGAATGTGAATAAAATAATAGCAATTCTAGAATACATAGAAATTATTATATGAGAATTAATCTAAAACATATGTGCTTAGCAACATTAGAAAAAAACAAATTCAATCCAGAAATCATTTGTTAGAATACTAACATAGCTAAAATTACAATATCTTTTCTGTCTACATCAGACCTGATGAAGAGAAGCAGTATCAATTAGTGTGGGAAATATTTCAACAGTTCTGGAACATTGTCAATTTACCTACTTACTAACTTAACAAATCTAGTTCTAGAACATTTTCAAGAGATCTAAAAACTCAATTTCAAAAAGGAGGAGATATGTCATGTTTCTAATAGCTTTAAGGATTGTCTCTTCAAAATTATAAGAACAAACAAATTAACAGGAAAAAATAGACAGATACTCAGTAAAAGAAAAATAGATGAACAATCCATATGAAATTCTTACAGTGGATGCTACCTACAATACAAATTATACTCCTGATAATATACAAAATCATGAATGAATCTTTAACAAAACACACTGCTAAGAAAACCAGATCTTTGTGAGGTATAAGAAGAGGGAAAACGGGATGGAGAGATGGCTTAGCGGTTAAGCGCTTGCCTGTGAAGCCTAACGACTCCGGTTCGAGGCTCGGTTCCCCAGGTCCCACGTTAGCCAGATGCACAAGGGGGCGCACGCGTCTGGAGTTCGTTTGCAGAGGCTGGAAGCCCTGGCGCGCCCATTCTCTCTCTCTCCCTCTATCTGTCTTTCTCTCTGTGTCTGTCGCTCTCAAATAAATAAATAAAATTTAAAAAAAGAATAAAAACATTCACAAACATATTTAAAAAAAAAAGAAGAGGGAAAACTAATCTATAAATATTAAGTCTAATGACCTGGGATTGATTCTCTAGCACCCATGTAAAGCCGGATGCACATGTGGTACACATATCTAGAGATTGTCTGTAGCATCTGGAAGACCTGGTATATCCATTCGCTCTGTCTGTTTCTCTATTCTCTATCTCTCTCTGTTTGCAAATAATAAATAAAATAATAAAAAAGAAATTTATATTAAACCCATGTAGCCTTTCACTAATTTATTTGTTAAGGCAAATAAAGAAAACAATGTATGTGAGGATGTGTATTGGGGCTGTGGGGATTAATATCTAAACAGTAATATAGGAATGTTTCCCAGAAATGAGGACATATGCTATTGAATTTCCAGATAAGTTTCAATGGTAGCTTCCAGGTAGAATTTTCCAAAGATAATGTAAAGCAAGTGGCCTTTAAGAATCTGCCACTGAACATGAGATGTTTCAGTGTCACATCACTGCAGATGATAATTTTGTGCCAAAATGCTATCTTCATAGTCATTAATACTCCTGAAATCTGGGTCCAATTATTGATTCATATACTGGTGGAATTTCATCTCTTGAATAGCTTCTTTCCACATCAAAGTCTTCTATGAATCATTTTGAATGACAAAGAATTATCTCATTAAATATTTTTTGTTAAAGATTGAATTAATATTTGCCTTTGTCTATTTTGCTTGGAAAACTATTAAGCTGATTTAATATTATATATAGCACTCAGTCACTTTCATTCAGTAGCCAAGAATCCCTAAAATATTAAAAGTAAGATAGTCTAAAACATGAGAAGCTATACACAATACAAGATATTTATAAAAGCAAAACAAACAAAATTAATTATCAAAGATAATATATGTCAGTTCTGGGATACCAACCTTTCAAAGTAATTAAAGTGAAAACTAAAATCAGAAGAGGTGTTTATGTAAGTATTAATTTTTTATGTGATGGAAATGCAGCAAGCTTTTGTGCTTTTCTTTTGCATATTTAACAGACTAGTTTCCAGGGTTATTTTGTCAGAGGCTGTTTTATGTTCTGTCCTATACTCAAAACAATGTCATGCTATATCAAGCTAAAATGTTTTTACATGTTCAAAACAAACAGGAAGCTGATTTAAAATGTAAGCTTATTTTCACAATACTATTTTTCCACCACAGAACAAATGGGGTTTTAAATCTTAGTCATGAAAGAACTCTTGGCCATTAACTCTCTCTGGTATTAAAGTAATGTAGAATCTATAGTCATGAATGCTAATGAAGGTGTGTCTGATAACAGCTGTTCTCTAGTGTTTCTTACATCTTTTTAATAAAGTCTCCAGCAGGTTGAGTAAATCTCCTGTATTGAAGGAAAAGCACAGGTACAGAGAAATGAACCCTCCTCTACTAACACTGAAGAAATTGTTCTAATAAACATCTGGTTCATGAACAATGCTTTTAGACCTTGAAACGTCCCTTTGTCAGACAGTACAACCAGACAATGGGTGAATAAACGTTAGTTAACATGTTCAAATTGTGATGGTTAATCATGTATCTGAATCATGTGGTAGAAATTAAGTTGATTGTGTCATAAGTCAGTTGAATTTGAATAAAGATGTTAACTATAAAAAGGCCATAAACATTTATTGCATTAATTACATTGATGAATCAGGTTTCTACAAATATTTTTGTAACTGCCTGTGCTGAATGAAGATGCACATGTCTTTGTAAAGCATTATGTATACTACCTCAAGCTCCTTTACTGACAATTGAGCCTATGCAAGAGCATGGAAAGTTCCTGAAATGAAGCAGCTGCTAGTACAGAACTTGCTCAGGATGAGATAAGGAAGGAATGAAGGTGATGGCTAAGGAAGCTGCTCTCCCCCGTTATGCTTTGGCATCCTCACCCCCTTCATAGTTTATTTCATGTTTAACTTTAACTATCATGTACACCCTATTGTATTTTTTTTTTTTTGGAAAAACCATTACATTTTTGTAAATCTTTTGTAACCTGCTCACTCAACTGTCATGTTTGTACTATTTTGGCCCATATAGTATTGTTTATACTAAAAATGCCTAACAAACTTGAGTTAGGGAATGTCTCCATTATGGAGAGATCCTGGGCATCATTCTGCCAGTGTAAATAAACTCCCTTTCCTTCACCGGACTTGGATTCTGGTGAAATTCCTGTAATACCTAGATCTCTATATTTGCTAGAGTGGTCTACTTTTCCAAACCTAGATTATTTTTAAGTATTCTTTTAAGAAAGTGTCTCACAAAGTTGCCTAGGCTATCCTTGATCTTCCAGTCCTCCTACGTTTATACCTTCTTTGTCCATCCCAATTAATACTATATAAGGAACGTTCTTTTTAATATTTTCCATGATATCTGCCTTCAACTTTATTTCCTATTATCTTGTATAATTATGTCCTAGACGACTGAGAATATTATTCCCTGAGATTTAAGCAGAAGTTAAAATTGGATTTATGGTATGTGAAGATAATATTATTGAAGAACTAAGACCATGTGATGAAATATAGTTATGATTATGTAGGAAAATGTACCTGCTTTCTTCAAGAAATAATAGAACTTCATGTTGGTTAATTACATTCAATGATTCAGCAAGACCTATTTAAATAACATTTGAAACTGTTTGGTAAGCTTGGGGAACATTTAGACTCTGAAGAAGAACAGTAACAGCAGTAAGCTGTTTTGAAAATCATTAAGGAAGACATAATATCAATTCCCAAATCATTGCTTAGAAATTTATGGAATTTTCAATTTATCATAAAGGAGGTAGACATCAAACAAGAGATGAAATGAGTATTTTATGGACTAGAGATATATGTTTGAAGTGTGATTAGTTAAAAAATACTTTCTTAGGGAAAACAAATCACAAGTAATTAGAGCTCTTTATATTGAGCATAAAATTTACCTTTAACACAATTGCTAGTTTTTGAAATTATGTACAAATATTGATGCTATTCATGATAAATGTCAGTAAGTAAAACAAAAAGTAATTATCTTTTCACCAGGTGGTTTCTGAAAATGTAGCCATCACTGGTGATGATTTTGGGGGGGGTATATGTATGTGTGGGTGCACATGCATGCTAGTGCACATACATGAAAAGATTGTGGGGTATCTTCCTCAGGCACCCTCCACCTTATTTTTGAGACAGGGACTATCAAATAACGTGGAGCTCAATCACTGGTTTTGTTAAACTAGCTAGTCAGTATGCCCCTGGAATCCTTTTATCTCTTCCTCCTAGAGCTAGGATTATAAGTGTATGCTGCTTCACCTGGCTTTTATGAGGGTTCTGGGATCCAACCTCAGATCTTGATGCTTGCACAGAAAGCACAGAAACCAATATATCCCAGTCCTTGGGGAAAATTATGAAATAATTAAAAGAAACCTCTTCAAGTCCATGAGAATTATTCCACGGAAAGAATCAAGTAAACAAAAATAAAATTGATTCACTAAATTTTAGGACATATTTAACAACTTTTTGATCAAAGGATATAAAATTTCATGTATAGGGCTGGGGAGATTTCTCAGCAGTTAAGGCACTTGCCTGCAAAACCTAATGACATGGGTTTGCTTCCCTAGAACCCACAAAAATCCAGTTGACTCATTAAGTGTTGCATGTGGAGTTCATTTACAGTGGCCAGAGGTCCTGGCATACCCATTCTCTCATTCTGTCTCTTTCTCCCTCTCTTTCACTCATCTACCTCTGCTTGCAAATAAATAAATAAAAATATATTTTTTAAAATTCAGTTACAGACTAAGAATCAGTCTAAGATTAATAAGCAGTATAATATTGTAGCTAATAGCAATATGTTAAGTTGCTAAGAGAGTAGACTTTAAGTGTTCTTGCCATAAAATGACCGGTATGTGACATAACTTATATGGTAATTAGTTCAACACAGCCATTCTACAACTTGTACATGCTTTAAAGCTTCTTGTTATGCATGGAAAATAGATAAAATATTTGTTAACTACAAATAAGTTAATTCTAAGCCAACATTTAGCTTCCTCCAAGTTCAAGGTAGAGGTCACAAAGCTAGAGGTCATTGACTGAGGTAGGGTCCCACTGGTCCTAAGACACTGTCTCCCTTGCTTATTCGTTCCCAAGGAAAGGGATATCTCTCAGATCCTTAAGCAGAAAGTCTTGGCTAGTAAAACTGATGGGAGGGTTTGGAAAATATTTGAACCTCAATGGGACAAAAATATAATAAATAGAGAAGGGATTCATGCTGTATACTGGTATCAAATAGATACTCTAAACTTCTATCTTAGGCATAATCTGGGTTCTCTGAAGAACTTGAATCTGTATTTAAAATCATAAAGATACATCGTATATCCAGCTACATATCAGTACTGTGGAGAGTGAATACTGTAAGATGAGATCCAAAATTATCTTGGGATATATTAGGGCTTTTAATAGCCGCTTATGTTAACTTCTATATCTGACCTAACATTTTTTGACTACAATGTAAATGTCTCATAATGTAAAAAGAAGCTTGGTAGACTCCTAATGTCCACAAATCCTAGAGTTTACATGATAACATAGGAAACCCAAAGGGTTTCCTACTTTTTTCCAGCCCACCAACCTAATGGTCAGATCAGTGTAACTGGCAAATGTATTGGCTGACATATTTCTTTTGTTCCTCAACTAAAAAGAGTTTATGCCATATCTTCCACAGTAGGACATATCAGGTATGGTATCTGGAATATTGTCCTGCATTATAGTCATAACAAACTGCTTTCTAGTGTCCTCCAAAGCATAATTGTCATGCAACATCAGCACAGGAAATAATGAGGTAATCTGCCTGAAGCAAAAAGCTTTATTTTGGCCAAGGTTTAAGATTAATATGTAAAGTCCAAGAATACCCTTCATTCTACATTCCTTAGTTCCAAGTATATGAGTATTCAATAAGGTATACTACATAAGATCTCAAGGATTAATGCTTAATGAACTTTTAGATGTTACATTTTGATATTTTGACAAGTATCATTTCATGAACATGATATATGATAAATAAAATAATTTATTTTCATTAGCTGTTAAACAATTAGGGAATTTTGTTGTGTAGAATATTTATTACATATCCATAAACCAAGAGTTTACCAAGGAAAAGTAGCTTTAGCAGAATTAGAGTGCAGATTCTGTGATAATGTGTTTAGATGAATCCTGCAGGAACCAGGAAAAAAATGATGCTTTTAGCCAAGCAGGGAGGAAACACACACTGCCAAGGAGAAAACTATGAAGACTGGCTCTCATATGACTTGCCAGGAAGTAGAGCTCACTTCCATATATTTTCCTGTTCAAGAAGCCCACTTGTAAAGAGCGTCGACAGATACATTTGTGTGTTTATAAGTTATCCTGGAATTCTTTTACTCAATCAAATATGATATACACAAAGAACAAGATGTTAATAATAAGAGCTGAAAGAGAGATGTACATATTAAAATCTAAGATTAAGTTTTCTCTGTATGAGTTTCTCATAGTGGAAGTTTCTGATGCCATAAGCCAGTATAGTTTATGTAATGTTTCTTTTTCTCACCTTTACTCCTTTCTAGTCCAATTTTAGCAGGCTATTCAGGTCACCCCACACTTCAGTCTTGGATTTCTATAATAAACCTAATTCCTTGTGCCCCAAATGGAATGTGTGGATACCAACAACAGAGATAGAAATCTCACGTAGATTGTTATAAAAAATAGTATCGAGTCCCAATGAAGGTCTTTTGAAGTAGAATAGAGATATTGTCAAGAACCACAAATAATATCTTCATACTTTAAAAAGCCTTCTTCTAGCCTGTCTCTATCTCTTTTTTAATGTTTTAAAAATTATTAGTAATAACATATTTTGTACAGATACCACATGTGTTGGTACCATCTTTTCCCTCCTTCCTGGCCCAGTTCTGCAGAGGATTTCCTAGTAGGGTTTCTGGTATTCTCTCTGAGGTTGTGGGTTATGCTTCATGGGAACAGCAGTCAGTTCTTTGGGTGAAGCAGTATCTCTGGGCATGACATCCTAACCTGTGACTCTCATAATCTTTCCGTCCCCTCTTCTGCAAAATTCCCTGAGCCTTGGTGGGTGTGTTTTAAGTCTACTTCACTGATGAGCTCTTAGGAGCCTCTGGATCTCTGCTTTGGTAGATGTTGAGTATCCACAGCATCTGTCTCCTTCGCCTGGTGCTTTTTGTCAGGCTTACCATGGAAGCAGCACTCTTGCTCATCTCCCCACTTCCTCTGTGGTTTTGTCTAGGCCTTGCCTGAGATGTAAGAGGTGATTTAACTCTTCACGTCACACTACCTTCTGAAAAAGAAAAACAGATTTTCAAAAGGAGAGTAAAGTCAGCATAGGTTAAGTTGGATTAGCATTATTAATTTAGGGAGAGTTTGATGGATGTAGCCTCACACCTAACCCAAGACTAATGGGAGCTTGACACTGGAGAGCCTAATCTTTGTCTCTGTAGGATTCAAACCTGGTTCCCCAGTTCTTTATATGGTTTCCTTTCTTCCGAGAGAATCACTTATACAATCAGAAGGCCATTGGTTACCCGCCAAGGCTGTGTGCCCCATTGCACAGGTGTGTACTTCTTGTCAGGCTCACTGTTTCTGAGCAGCTTAGACCCTGCTTGCTCACAGTGTTGTTGACCACTTTTTCCCGGTAGTTTCATGTAGTGCTTTCCAGTACCAGGTGGGTTAACTGTATGAGGACTGGCTCTCTTCTGGATTCCAGCCAGGTATCTCCGTGTTCCATGACAGCAGCATATGATGTCTTCATCAATAGGGTCTTACCTTTTACCTCAGGTGGGTAATCAAATGCTTTGACAGAAACTTGTCTTATTTTAGGGACCTTGTAGGGCTCTCTGATCAACTTCTCAATGTAGCACCTATTTCTGGTACTGTGAGTTACAGGGCAGACCCAAAGTTTTTGTTGTTGTTGTTGTTTGTTTGTTTGTTTTGTTTTGTTTGTTTTTTAAGGTTAGGCTTCATCCCACTGTCTCCATGACCCTTATTTTCAGGTGCTCTCACTATACTCCTATTGATGGCTATATCTGTTTTTTTTTTTATTTTTTTGTTTCCTTTTTTACTTATTTATTTGAGAGTGACAGACAGAGAGAGAAAGAGGGAGAGAGAGACAGAGACAGAGAGAGAGGGAGAAAGAATGGGCATGCCAGGGCCTCCAGCCACTGCAAATGAACTTCAGATGTGTACGCCCCCTTGTGCATATGGCTATCTTGGGTTCTGGGGAATCAAGCCTTGAACTGGGGCCCATAGGCTTCATAGGCAAGTGCTTAATCCTGATCCATCTCTCCAGCCTGATGGCTATATCTTTTACTCTATCTTCAAGGAGAAAGATTTCCATGGTACCAGTTCATTTTGGATTCAGTTTTGTGTTTCTTCTCCCCTACCTCCCCTTCTCCCATCCCAAACCAGCCCATCCCTTTTGTCTGGGCTCAAGTTGCCTATCTGGTATAATACAAATTCAAGATGATCCATATTAGAAACCACATATGTGTGACAACATGCAGCACTTTGTCTGTGATTGTGTGTGGTCACTGAGTATGATCTGTTCTAAGTCCACCCATTCTTCTAAAAATGTCATTGTATTATTATTATTTTTTCTTATTACTGTGTAATTCCACTGGGTTACATGTACTACAACTTTGTTATCCATTCTTCCAATGATGGGTACACCTGGGTTGATTCCAGTTCTTAGGTACTATGAATTGAGCAGCTATAAACATGGTTGAGTAAATATCTCTGTAGTGAAGTATGCAGCAGTTCATGTGAATACCTCGTAAAGGAATAACTGGGTCTTTTGGTAGTCCTGTATTCTTCTTTATTTTTTAGGAATATCCATATTTATTTCCAAGTGATTGTAAAAGTTTGAGTACCCACCAACAGTGAATGGGCATTCCTCTTTCCCCACATCATCTCACTAACATTTGTTGTTTGATTTGTTTTTATTTTTTTTAATGAATGCGTCCTTACTGGGTTCAGGTGGAATCTCATGGCTTGTCTAACTTGCATTCCCCTGGTGGTTAGGGATGTTGAACATTTCTTTAAGTGTGTGTTAGACATTTGTATTTCCTTCTTTGAGAAATTCCTATTTAATTCTCTATCCCATTTGTGAATGGGTTGTTTGGGTTCTTATTATTTAGTTTTTGAGTTCTTTGTTGATTCTAGATATTAGGTCTCTGTCAGTAGTAGAGCTAGCTGGTAAAACTTTTCTTCCATTCTGTGGTTAATCTGTTTGCTCTGCTTATGTTATTTTTCTCTGTGAAAAAGCTTCCTAGCATCATGAGATCCTATTAGGTTCGAGATTGTTTAATCATGTCATCTGCAAATAGGGCAAACTTGACTTCTTCCTTTGCAATTTGTATTCCTTTTTGTATTTCTTTCTCCTGTCTTATTGATTGGCCTAGGAGTTCTAGAACTAGACTGAAGAGCAGTGGTGAGAGTTAGTACCCCTGTCTTATTTCTGATCTCAATGGGAACTCCTTGAGTCTTTCCCCATTAAGAACTATTTGGGCTTTAGGTGCTTTATATATAGCTTTTATTATGTTGAGATATAAACAGTCCATGCCCATTCTTTCTAGTGTTTTGATCATGAAGTGATGTATTTTGTCAAAGGCCTTCTGTGCATCTATTGAAATGGTCATGAAGTTCTTGTGATTAAGTTTATTAACATGGTGTATTATATTGATGATTTCCATATGTTGAACCATCCCTGTACCCCTAGGATGGATCCTGCTTGATCAAAGTGGACAATGATTTTGATGTGTTATTGAATTAAATTTGTAGGATTTTGTTCAGGATATTTGCATCTAAGTTAATCAGTGATATAGGCCTATAGTTTTCTTTCTTTCTTTCTTTCTTTCTTTTCTTTTTCTTTTTTTGGTATCTCTGCTGATTTTGGTATCAGAGTGCTGCTACCTAGCTTCCTAAACGAAGTTAAGGAGAATTCACTATTCTCTGATTATGTGAAACAGTTGGAAAAAAAAATGTTCCAGTTCTTCAATCAAGGTTTGATAGAATTTGACCAAGAATTCATCTGGTGCTGGAGTTTTCTTCAGGATAGGTCTTTGATTACGTTTTTAATCTTGATAAGTATGATAGGTTTCTTTAGGAGATTAATCTACTCTCAGTTTAGTTTTTTAGGTGGTATATGTTTAGGAATCTATTAATTTCTTCCAGATTATCCAATTTTAGAGTAGAAGTTTTGGACACATGCCCTGATGACTCTTCCAATTTAATTGATATCTGTTGTGAACTCTCCCCTTTCATTTTACTTTTATTTTTATTTTTATTTTTTTAAATTTTTTATTTATTTATTTGAGAGCGACAGACACAGAGAGAAAGACAGATAGAGGGAGAGAGAGAATGGGAGCGCCAGGGCTTCCAGCCTCTGCAAGCGAACTCCAGACGCGTGTGCCCCCTTGTGCATCTAGCTAACGTGGGACCTGGGGAACCGAGCCTTGAACCGGGGTCCTTAGGCTTCACAGGCAAGCGCTTAACCGCTAAGCCATCTCTCCAGCCCCCTTTTCATTTTATTAATTTGAGTCTTGTATTTCTTTTATTTGATCAAATTGGCCAAGGTTTTAACAATCTTTTAATTTTTTTTTTCAAAGAGCCAGCTCTTTGCTTTGATTTTCTTAGTTTTCAAATCATTAATTAATTGCTCTGATCTTGATTATTTCTTTCTGTGTGGAGTTCTCAGGCTTGGATGCTTCTTGTTTTCCCAATATCTTTAGGTGGATACTTAGGGTATTAATTTGGGATCTCTCTGTCATTGTTATGAATGCACTTGGTGCTATGACTTTTCCACTTAGGACTGCCTTCAATGTGTCCCATAACTTTGGTATGTTGTGTTTTCATTCTAGACATTTTACTCTTTCTTTTTTTATTTCTTCCACAAACCATGCATTGTTTAAATGTGTGTTGTTTAGTCTTCAGGAGCTTGTAGAATTCCTGATGTGTCTCTAGCTGTTGATGTCTAGCTTTAAAGCATTATGTTCAGGTATGTTTTAGGATTTTACTTCATTATCCCTTAATTTATAGAGGCATCATTTATGGCCTAATGTATGATCTATTTTGCAGAAGGTTCTATGCGATGCAGAAAAGGATGTGTATTCAGTAGAACTGTGGTGGAATGTTATGTAGATATCCATTAGGTCTAGTTCATCTATGATGTTGTTAAGCTCTATTAATTCCCTGTCAATTTTCTGCTTGGATAATCAGTCTGTTGATTACAGTGGAGTATTGAAATTCCCAACTATGATGTTGTTGTTGTTTATTTCTCTTTTGTTTTAAAGTAGTTTTTATTTTATAAACTGTGGTTCACCTGTATTTGTTGCATATAGATTTATGATTGTTACTTCTTCATATTTGACCATTCCCTTGATGAGTAAGATGTGGCCTTCTTTGTATTTTTGGATTACTTTTGGTTGAACTCTATTTTATCAGATATTTATATAGCAATGCCTGCTTGTTTCGTATTTCTGTTTGCTTAGAATATCATTTTCCATCCTTCCACCCTGAGGAGGCATCTGTATTTAGTGGTAAGTTGGGTTTCTTGAAGACAGCAGAGAGGGTTCATTTTTTTGATGCACTCTGTTAAGTTGTGTCCTTTGATGGGTTAGTTCAGACCATTACAATGTAAGGTTATAACAATGAGGTTCAATGTAATCCCTGTCATGATGAGATGCTTTATGGGGTTTGGTGCTTCCTTAGTCTTTGTGCTTTTAGGAGCCTGCTCTAGTTTTGCTTTTTGTAATTGTCTTCTTATAGGCTCTTGCGATTGATTATTTAATTCTTCTATGTGGATTGTTCCCTGAAGTATTCTCTGTAGGTTTGGCTTTGTGTTCATATAATCATAAAGCTGACTGTTTTTCATTGAAAATTTTACTTTCATAGTTAATTTTCAGGTAATTCTAATGGAATTGCCTTTGTATGTAGTGAGTAGTTTCTTTCTGCGTTTAGCATTCTCTCTTTGTTTTCATTGTTAAGAGATTTAAGGCTGGAGAGATGGCTTAGCGGTTAAGCGCTTGCCTGTGAAGCCTAAGGACCCCGGTTCGAGGCTTGGTTCCCCAGTTCCCACGTTAGCCAGATGCACAAGGGGGCGCACACATCTGGAGTTCGTTTACAGAGGCTGGAGGCCCTGGCGCGCCCATTCTCTCTTTCTCCCTCTATCTGCCTTTCTCTCTGTGTCTGTCGCTCTCAAATAAATAAATAAATAAAATTAAAAAAAATAATAAAAAAATAAATAAATAAAAAGAGATTTAATTATGATGTGCTTTTGAGAGTTTCTTTTTTGCTTCTGCATGTATGGTGTTCTATTAGATTCTTGGATCTGGATGGAGCTCTTTTTTGAGAAATTAAGAAAATTTTCTGCAATAATTTTGTTGAATATGCTTTCTATTACTCTTGCCTGGATTTCTTTCCATTCTGCTCTACCCATTGTCTGGATGTTTGGCCATTGTGTGGTATCCAACATTTACCTTGTATTCTGTTTTCATGTCTTTTAGCAGTTTTTGGACTCATGATCAATTTCTTCTGTCTTGTTTTCCAGCTTAGAGGTTCTTCTACATGAATGACGATGTTGGTGAGAGCTTTTGGAGAGGTTTTTAAAAGGTCTATTTGATTCTACTTTTCTAATGTGCTATTTTGAATCATGTCCATCTCTTTTTTGATGCACAGTTTTAGTTCAAGGTCTAATTTTCTTGATGCTTCCTCTGATTCATTCTTGCATTTGTTCATGTTTTTATTGAGCTTAATCAGCTGGTAACTGAGATCCTCTATTTGTTGATTCGCCTTCAATTGATTTATATCTCTTTTGAGGCTTCTATGATTTTATTCAATTAAGCATATTGACAAAAGCTGAGTGCTCTAAGTGATGATTCTGCTCAATTTCACTTATGAGATTGTTGGTTTTTGGATCCTTGCTTCCAGTTCAGAAACTGTTTGATCAGGGTCACATAGCTTGTTGTGTTTTCATTTTGGGATGCAATTTCAATTTCTGTTGTTTTTTTTTCTATGATTTCATTAGATTCTTCCACTGTGGAAGTAGGCATCCTTGTTGGAGAGTTCACAGTTTTCTGACTTTCATTATGTTTTTGCATTGTGGTCTACCCATCTCAGAGGAAAGTCTTATGTTGTTGAGGAGGAAGCAAGTATTTGTCCTTGTAGGATCTTTAGTGAGCAGTTATAAAATGTGAACTGGATTGTTGAACAATGGGTTACAACAGCAGATGCACAGATTGTGGGGATTGCAAGTACATCAGCGGTACCTAGAGAACTGGAAAGTGGGGAACTGAGAGTTTTGGCCTACTCCCTCCACTTGTATTCACTCTTCAGCACAAGGGGACCAAGGTTTGGGGAAGCAGGAGCCAGAAAGCTATGGAGCCAGAGGCAAGAGGCCAGATTCCACAGTGGCCTGTGCACCCTTTGGCTCAGGGGAACAGGGATTTGGAGATTAAGGGGTCAGTCAATCAGAAAGCCAGAGCAAACAGCCTGCCTCCATAGTACACATGAAGGGACCAAGCCAGCAATGGGGGTACCAGGACCAGGGAATTGGGTGCCTGCCTCTAGCTTTTCTATTAATTTTTCTTATTCATGACATGAAATATTGACTTATGCAGAGTAGTCAATCTGTGGAATCATATTGTAAGTACATGTAATTATTCAATAAAACTTTTTAAAAAATTATTATTACTGTTATTATTGATTTTTAAAAAAATGTTAATTTATTAGAAAGACAAGAAGAGGATAAATTTATAATAATAAGAATAAGAAGAAACAGAAATAGAGAGATACAGGGAGAGAGAGAGAGAGAGTCAGAATGTGCATAGTGGGTCCTCTTGATGCTGCAAATTCCAGGTGCATGCACCACTTCATGCTTCTATCTTTATGTGGATACTGGGTAATCAAATCCAGTCTATCAGGGTTTGCAATCAAGCACTTTAAGTCACTGAGCCATATCTCCAGCCTGAACAAAAAGTTTACTAGGAAGTGTGAAATGGTTTAAGCATGAGGTACCCTAATACTTTCCTTTTCTGTAAAAAAATTTAAGAGTTGATCTGTATGTTCCTTACCTTTCAAAAAAAGAGCTCCTTGTTTCCTTCTGATACCTGAGGCTATTCTCTGCTGTTCTCACATCAGGACTAATAAATAAGCAAGCCCTTAGCCGAAGAAATATCAATAAGTGAAATATATAAAGCTACTTAAATCAGTGTTGAGAGCTTGTTTGTATAACTGATCTAATGGTAACAAATTGGAAGAGTTCACAAATTTAATACCTCTGATTAGTCAGCTTTCAGCATTCCTAGCATTCCTTCTGCTTCAGGCATGTGGCAAGGTATTTCTAAGCTAAGAGTCTCATGGATTTTCAAGAAAAATAGGACTATGAATGTTCTCTATAGGTTTTATGACCCACCTCAGGAAAGAGGTGCTCTAACTGCTATGATTTGATTCATGAACATGGAAAAGAAACAAGAAGAGTTGGGAGGAGGTCCGAGAGAACTCCCACCTTCTGGGACCCTCCTAATACACTTTCATTCAAAGCACTCAGCATGACAGTATGCCACATATTGGGATATTATCTGAAAGCCCAAAATAATGCATTGCGTCCATTTAGCCTTTACAAAAATACAGGTAAATAAGTAAGTAGGTAACAAAATACAATGATTAGGTAGTTTTCTCTCTTAATCTTAATTGTGGGCACATGGCTACTTGAGCTTCTTAACTGAGCAGCTCACCTTCTGCACACATAGCTGCTGTACATACATGATCACTTAACTGTCAGTTCTCACAACCATCTGTTTGATGGCAACATGCCTGAGCTCAAAATACCGTGACAGCTAGGTCTGCAGTTGCCAAACAAAGAGATTGGAAGCACAAAATTCTGAAAGCATTTTTTTTTTCTTTTCCAGTATAACATAATGTCACCTTAAAGCCCACAAGGCTTCTTATAACAATGCCACCTGTGCATTGTTTTCAGGCCAAAAGTATTCATGGAAGGGACACAAGGGAATATATGAGATAAATCAAAGACCCTTGGTGAAAGAATTACATCTTGCTATGTGTAGAACTAATTTAAAAATCAATCTTACATTTTAAGATTGTGAAGGCACTGTGTTTAGGAAAAGTCTTAATGCTATTTTAAGTAATTGAAAATAATATTTTTTGTTTTCCTGGCTTGGAATTGTAATTAATATTTTTATATATTTTATTTATGTATTATTAGCGAGAGAGAGAAAGTGCACATGTGTGTTTGTGTTTTCTAAGGCCTCCTGCCTCTGTAAACAAACTAAAGATATATGGGGTATTTTGACAAATCTGGGCTTTGGAAGCAAACACCTTTAACTGGTGAACCATTTCTTCAGAAACTGATATTTTTATATGTTAATTAATGTTGTTTAACATGGTATGAATCAATAATGCAGATATTTCAGAGGAAATTTCCAGACCAAATACATTGACACTTTTGAATTCCAAAGCCTGGTCCAGCAAATAACTGACTGGTTCCAGGAGTGGTGGCACCGGCCTTTAATCCCAGGATTTGGGAGGCAGAAGTCGGAGGACTGCTGTGAGTTGGAGGCTATCCTGAGATTACATGGTGAGTTCCAAGTTAGCCTGGGCTAGAATGAAACCCTACGTCAAAAAACCAAACTAACTAAATAAATGGGTAATTATAGAAAACCACTTGATTAGACATCTCAAGATTCCACCGACCTCTGCACTGTGATGGATGACAATACCCTAATATCATTCTTCAGTCTAGAAGAGAGGGGATGTAAAAGTCACTCCATGGTTAATAGCAAAGCATTATAGCCTGGGTTTGATTCTTCAGTACCCACAAAAAGCCACATGCACAATATATCAAATATTGTGCCTCTGCAGTTTGTTTGCAGCAGCAGAATGACTTGGCACACCCATTCTCTCTCTCTCTCTCTCTCTCTCTCTCTCTCTCTCTCTCTCTCTCTCTTCTCTCTCTCTCTCTCTCTCTCTCTCTCTGTCTGTCATGAACAAATGTGTAAAAAAAGAATGTCCATGGCTGGAGAGATGGGTTAGTGGTTAAGCACTTGCCTGTGAAGCCTAAGGACCCCGGTTCAAGGCTCGATTCCCCAGGACCCACATTAGCCAGATACACAAGGAGGCGCACGCGTCTGGAGTTAGTTTGCAGTGGCTGGAAGCCCTGGCATGCCCATTCTCTCTCTATCTGCCTCTATCTCTGTCTGTCACTATCAAATAAATAAATAAAAATAAATAAATAAAAACTTTAAAAAAAAAGAATGTGCAGAACTACAGATTGAAATGGCTTGGTAAACACAGAACTGCACTGGTCAAGTCATTTATAAAGCAGATATCCTGACTCTCTGACAAGGGCTTCGGCATCACCAGAGTAAATCCCCTATCAATTATGAAATATAAGAACAAAAAATGTTGATGTTAATTCTTCTCCTGATGAAATCTCAGTATAAAGATTAACCTCTTTTCTGCTTTACCTAGCTAAGTAATTTTCATATTCTATTTCACATGCCTTGTATATATTTTTCAGTTACCATCTTTTTCCAAATAGAAGCTGACATTTCAAATATTAATCTAAGTAAGTTTCTGTTCTAGAAACTGGCAGTTTAATTGTAGCTGGTCAAAGTTAACAGGGGACACTGTTCAGTAAAGCTCTGAATGCTACTAATTCCAATGGTCAGGAAACAGCTTTCAATGCTTTGATATCAGGCTATGGAGTCCAGTTCTGCAAAGACATGCCACTAGCTTACCCCTGCATTCATCCTAACAAAGAGAACTATGTTGTTTAGTAATAATTTAAATAGGAAAATGGTGAGTTCAGTTTTTATGCATATCATATATCTTAAATGATACCTTGGAATCTAGGAATGAAGATAGATACATAGTTAAGCAGATAGATATATGATAGACAGATACACATGATAGATAGATAGATAGATAGATAGATAGATGATAGATAGATAGATGATAGATAGATAGATGATAGATAGATAGATAGATAGATAGATAGATAGATAGATAGATAGATAGATAGATAGATGCTAGATGGGTGATAAAAAGATAGATGATATATAGCTGATAGGTAGATGAAGGATGGGTGATAGATTGTGTCTTTGGAGGGAGACTAGAAAGATTAGTATGACTTTATATGTCCACTAATATTTGCACATGAACTAAATTAAATCTAATTATAAATTGATTGTTAATGAACCCCACCCTAAAATATGTTGAATTAATCATAGTGTTATGCTTATATACATGGATGTTATATTTCAGTACACTTATATTTAAAATATCTGGGGTTCATATTAGATAATGTTTCCAATGACTATATTTCCAGAGTCCTTATTTAGAATGTCTAACAACGTGGGAATGCTGATCTGAATTTGAACAAGTTTCCATGTGATTTTCTGAGTGCAACGTCTTTAGCGTGTTCATCATTGGCTTGTATGCTAAGCAAATAAGAAGTGAGTCATCCACAAAAGTATCCGGACCAACTCTACCACATCACTCACATCACATACTCACTGATTGTACTCACTCAACCTTCATGTAGCAAACTGGCAAGGAAGATTGACTTTAAATTAAATTTTGCATCTTTGGAAAGAAAAAGTAAATACATAACTTCCTAACCTAGCTCTTGAGAAGTTTTGTATGGATTCAAAGAATTGTTGAAAATTTTTTGAAATCTCTGCATTTACTTTTGATTTTCATAATTCAAAGCAGCTCAGATAATTTTGGAATTTTTTGAACATGGAGTTAGATTTCAAACATATATTATCAATACAGAAACTATGTATAGTTTACTATTTTAGTTAACATGTTTAATATTTTCCATTTTGATTATAGCCAGATAAATAGGTGGTAGGTGAGAAACTACATGGAGGTAATGTTGAAATTTCAAGAATTATAGCACTCATTTTTCTATTACATATAATATGATACATATTTATATATACATATATATATATACATATATACATATACATATATATATATATATATATACATATATATATATATATGGAAAGCATCTTTTAATTGGCAAGTGATATTAAAATAGTTTACTCACTAATCCACTCAAGATGATATTGTCTTTCAAACTGGACACACAGATGCTAATTTTAGCTATTTCTTTATGGAGTGGTTCAGTAATATACTAGACATAGCACCTGAAAGCCACTCACTCACAGTTGTCTTCTCTTTCAGATCAGTATTCACTTTAATGGGAAAACAGCACTACAAGCAAATTTTAAGCTTGTTGTTTTGATCCATATAATACAGGAAAAAATTATCCTTTATATCGTTGATAACAAAATGTCTGAGAGAGACAAAGAATGAGGAATGTTTAATTATGATGGTTTGGCACACAGTCCAGGAGGACAGAGGATGAGAGACAGTGACTCTGTTCGCATCTATACATTTCAAGATACTGTGTTTTAGTGATGAATGCTGATCATCCTTCTAGGTGCTCCTGTACCTCATACTTGAGTTAGGGATAGCAACATGGGACAGGAAATGTCAAACAATGCCAAAATTTCAATTTAATTCTGTAACAAAATTATTAAATTAAGTACCACACTGCCAAAATACAGTAACTAACCCTCTATAAAAATTAAATGAAATTTCACAAATTGCTTTTATCACAAGAATCACAACAAATACTAAAGTATTGTTGGTATGGAGGGGGCGGTTAGTTTTAAAATGAAATACCCATCCATATTCATAGAGAAATGCATGTTTAGTGATTTAAACAAAGAGAATTTGAAAGATGTCTTTTAAATATTGTAAGGATGCCACAGAATGATTGGAAAATAGAGAATTATGTTACAAAATAATATTTTAGCTTGAAAACCTCTATCTATTTATACTTCTAATGAAAAAAATCTTTAAATTGAAAATATTTCATAACACTTTTTGTAATCATCAACATACATTTTTAAATTAATAAAATACATTCTATAACAGTAATGATAGAATAGGTGAGGACAAGAGTCTGAGGTCATAAGTGAGTCAACACAATGTCATTTTTATCATGTTGAAAAATTAGGTCATAGTCACCAAATATACCCATCTCCTTTGACTAGGATGTTCTTCTCATGCTTTTTCCATTTCTAAAGAGGAGGATACTGATATTTTGCCTTTACTTGGGAATTAGTATAAGAAATATTTTTAAATTTTTTTTTATTAATTAGTTTTTGTATTCAACAAATACAGTCAGTTTGCTACCATCATTAGGCTCATCCGTGACCTACCCCCTCCCCCTGGCCCCTCCTTGTTGAGGTATAAGGGTCTTGCATTGTGGAGTTAGCCCAGAGTTATGGGTAGGATAAATGTATAAGAAATATTTTTGCACATATGAATATGTAAATTTGAAATGAAAACAATGTAATCAGAATGAAGATGAATATGGGACAGAGTTACCACCTAAAATTTTTTGCTACGTCAATGTAAATAATTCCTATAGTCCAAGTTGCAAGAAAATGCAGATATGATTTGATAAATAGTGATGACAGTGTTGGAGGCCTGCTGCATGCACTGAAGTGATCCACGATTGCCTGCTTACTGATCCAGTGGCATCAGAATCACCAAAAATTGTTATGAAAACAAATTTGGGTCACTCTAGAGTTGAGTACAAAAATTGTTCTTTTCAAAAATTATTTTTGTTATTCTTATGCTTACTACTTTAAAAGATCACTTTAGTTACAATTTCCATTTTTTAATTAAATAGATTTGAAGTTTGTATCAAAAGTGGATTTTCTGCCATCTGTGATCATTGTATCAAAAGCAGCATATTATAGTTCAGCTATAGAAAATTGCAAAGCCTGTGAAATTCGTCATTTGGCTTCCACTTGAGACTCTTAGAATATCTTTACTTTTAAAAATTATTTCATCTTGCTCATGCAAGGTGTCTGACAAGAGCTTGCTATGTACACAATATGTCTCAAGCACACAATGGCATCATATATCAAGTGGTATGATATTATCACTTCCTGACTAAGTAATAGTTTTGATCATATGTCTGGGCCATCAAGGCTCCTCCTGTAGATTATATGTCTCATAGGGCCCCCCCGACTGCTGACTTGTTCCTTGATAAACATTTAAAGCAAATTTTGTACCTGACATAGGTCATGGCCAGGCCAGTGCCAGTAGGTATAATAGGGAGTTCAGGCTGATTTCTCTTAGACTGCTTTTGGCATATACTTCATCTCCCTTGGGTATCATGTTTCTGCTTACCTTAGCTGCTCCCCCAGATGTTGTGAATTACTCCTGTGGAAATGACTCCAGGTGCAAGGATGCTCACCCCTGATTCCTGGATGACATACTGCTAAGCTAACATTTAATTAATTATTTTACATTTTTAATTTATTTTATTTTATTTTTTTGAGAAAAATTGAGAGAAGCAGATAGATGATAGCCAGATAGCTAGATAAACAAACAGACAGATAAGTGGGGAACGAGGGAGAGAGATTGGGTGTCCTAGGGCCACTGCAAATGTACTCCAGATGCACATGTCATCTTGTTCATACAGCTTACCTGGATACTGGGGTATCAAAGATGGGTCCTTAGGCTTCAAAGGCAAACTGCTTAACTGCTAAGATACCTGTCAAGTCCTTTTTTACATTTATTTCATGAAATAATTAAGATTGAGCTAGAACGATTTATAAAGAATATTGTGTTTGATGCACTCAAATTTCTTACATGGAAAATGGGTCTAGAAAATAATATTTGGGCAGGGTGTGGTGGTTTACACCTTTTACCTCAGCACTTGAGAGGCAAAGGTTGGAGAATTAGTGTAAGTTCAAGGCCACCCTAAGACTACATAGTGAATTCCAGGTAAGCCTGGGCTAGTGTGAGACCCTACCTCACAAAAGCAAAAAATTTAAAAAAAATAAATAAAAATGATACTCATGATCCTGACAGAGAGATACTCCACAAGAGTCCATGAAATTATTAAGGTCATATTGCTAATTGATGGAGACAAGAACCCAAATACATTCTATCATTCTATGTCACCTTCTCGGACACTAGTCCATATACATACCAGAGCTTCTTTGGGCATCTGCATTTGAGGAGGATGTAAAAGTTTACTGATGTAATAACGATGACTAATCTGTCATATATTTATATTTAACAGTAAACAGTATTTGATGAAACATACTCTTTGGGACATTGAAAATGAATTTTATATCAGTGGAACATATTAATTTATGTCTATATAGTAATGTGTATATATTATCAACAATACTAAAATCTAGAGCAACAAATACATAGGGATAAAAGTACAAATATGTATGCATTAATGTGCTGTCAAGTAATACTGGCTTTATGTGATTTCTCTCATCTCTACATCATCCTTGCTACATCTCAGTTATTCAGGTAAGAAAAAAAGAAACTTACAGGAGTTCAGCACCATGCACTTGTTCAGCACTATGTTCATACGGTCACTTAGTGGTAGTCCCTAATCATGTTCTTGCTTGCTTGTAAAGCATTGCTGGTTTGTATTATCTACAAATTGAGACAAGGGTACCTGAATAAGTACATTTGCTAAACTGTTGAGGCTCTGTGTTTTTTGTACCTTTACTACAGTTTGATTATGTATGTAAAAATCCAGTATTATCATAATAATTTTTCATTTTGAGTGAAATCAAATTTTTCATCAGTTTATTTACTTCAAAATATTTAATACTAACCTGAAATTCGTACTTACTTAGAATCCGAACCATAAATTGTGTAAATTCAAATGTCTCTAAAAACAATTCAAGGTAACTATGTATTTCTTGGCATAATTATCATTAATTCTACATCTAAAGGTTGAAAATACTATGCTAACTATTATCTGGACATTAGTTTCTTGTTGGAAGCTTCTGGCAATCTTATATCCAAATGACCTTCAGTAAAAAGGAAAGAGTTTATATGATGTCAATTTATTACAGTGTTCCACATTTACTCAAAGTGATATACTGAAGAAGGAAATAAAAAGAAATAAGGTAATCCATCACTTCATTACAAAAAGGACCTATGATCTTAATGTCGCTTTTTACTGTTGTATCCTGAGAGGATTCAATGGGAGATGCTACTGAAAATAAAACTTAAGAAGTATTAAGCCACAAATATGCCAATACTGAAGGAAGTTCTTGGCTTTGGAAAGAATAAACTGTGCTACTATTTTTGTTTTATGCTGAACTTTTTATTTAATCACTCATGTTTCTTAATATATGTTCATACAGTCTTTGAGATGTATTCATAAGTGATATTATTCATTTTATATTTAAAGAAGAAAGCTGCTGTCTCTTCTAGTATTAACTGGAATTGTATTGGAATAATAACGACTTTCAATCTTCGTTCTGTGCTGGGAATATCAAAAGTTGATAAATATAGCTGATGTAACATTTTAACTAACAGAATTCTCACCACTACATTTCTGACATGTAATGCTTTGGTACTTATAAAATATAAATTTCTACAATATCCTGACGACTGTGTCTTGAGGATGTTGGCATACACACACACACACACACACACACACACACACACACACACACACAGAGAGAGAGAGAGAGAGAGAGAGCGAGAGAGCGAGAGCGAGAGCGAGAGCGAGAGAGAGAGAGAGAGAGAGAGAGAGAGAGACTTCCAATCCCAAAAGGTAACAATATTTCTTAGCTACTCTCCTTCAACATATTTCCAGTAACTTTAGGGGAGAAAGGAGACTCACATGCTTAGATATTATGCTGACTTAACTATTTTCAAGTTATGGGGTCTCTCATTTGCAAGAACTTATATCATATATACCATCTATAAAGAATTTTATTGTTCAGACTATGATGATTTTTTTTAAGTTACACTCAGATCACTTGAAAACCAAACAAAGAAATCAAATGTTACTAAATTTGGGGTTAATGTAATATATTATATAATATATAATTTTAATAAAATATATTAAGGTAAGAAAAGCATTACAGCATATTTTTGAGTAGTTAGATAAGGGACCCATAAAATTGGAGATTTTGCTTTTGCTTCATTTTTTTCCCCCCACACATCCACTACTTTGTCCTTTGTGATTGGTCTCATGTTCATCTACTACAAGAACTTGGAGCTATGTGAGTAAAAGCTAGTGGTCAAAGAAGCAGATAAATCTCAACAAGAATTGTGGTTTATTTTATTCCCCATCCCTTTATACAAGTTTAGATCATTTGACCTGAAGGTAGATGACAGAATTTAACAACGTGAAGAAACATGCAGGGCTGGGGAGCTGGCTCAGAGGATAAAGTGATTGTCATGCAGCATGATGACCTGAGTTCAAGGCCTCAGCATCCCTGGAAAATGTCATGGTGGAATTGGAGTGCTACTGTGATTCCAGCTCTTGGGATGGAGAAACTGAAAGATCCCCTGGGCTTGCAGACAAGCTAGTTTAGGAGGATTAGTGAATTCTGGGTTGTACTGAATACCCTTAAGAGTAATTGAGGAAGACAATTATTGTAACATCTGGCTTCGAAAGGCACATTCTCATATGTATGCTCACACATACACATGAGTCCACACACATGCAGACACACTATAAATACACACACACACACACATACACACGCCATGGAAATGGAAGGAGAGTCTTAAAAAAGTGTTTCTTTAAATATTTATTTATATATATATATGCATTTATTTGAAATCAGAGAGAGATAAAGAGAAGAGAGGGAGACCATGGGCATGCCTGGGCACCACTCAGTGTAAAGAAACTCCAGATGCATGCACCACTTTGTGCATCTTGCTTTTGTGGGCAATTGCGTTGAACCAGGGTCATTAGGTATTGCTGGCAAGTGCCTTAACTGCTGAACCATCTCTCCAGCTCTGAAAAATATTTTGATCATAAAAATAAATTTCATGAAAATAACTAATATGAGATTTATGAGTAGTAAGATTATTTTATATTTGTTTGTTACAGTTATGCATTTTTGGCTATTCTGTAAAACAAGGGTCTAATGGCATAATGGCTTTTATATTAAGATAATGAAATGTGACTTAAACACTATAGATTCAAAGTAGTCAACTTCTCTTCACAGACCTTAAGCCAGAAAGAATTATACCTTCGTGTTTCCATGAACACAAGTGATGAGAATTTAAATAAAAATATGTCAAAAAATCACAGAAAATATTCATTATTAATTAATATTTACTTTATTTTTTCTCTGAAAAGAATTTAAAACCCAAGCAATTATAGAGTAATTCCATTGTAAAAGGAAGGCTATTTTTAATTATTTAAATACATTGTGTGAAACCTTAATACTTTATTTTACTAAAATTAACATAATGACTAGCATTTATTGTTCCTCAAATAAAGTGATTAAAAGAAATGCAGCTGAGTTTCATATGTGGAATTCTCTAAAATGATGTGCTCAAGACTAACAAGCCAATCTAAGAAGGAAAATTGGAATCTGGTGTTATTTATTCACTTGCATTCTTGTAAAGGAGGGATTTATTTCTCAGTGTTAACATTTTCTTGAAATGCCTTGGCTTACTTTTCAATTCATTCCAGCAGTTCAATTTCCTGTTGGTGCTTTCCCTTTGTCAGTACTTACAGCAAATGATATTAATCATAAAAATGACTTAAACAGAACTGTAATCTTCAATGAAAACACTGGATTATTTCAAAGAGTAAAAAGGAGATAATCCAGTTAAATTGCTATTTTCCTTCTATAGAGGAGTTTTTAGATATAAGTGAGTTCATCTTCAAGGAACTCTCTTGGAATTAAGGCCATTTAACAGTAGGTTTCAATACAAAGAGTTTCATGATAAACCCAGGTGTCATCAGTAAAGCACAAAATTGATTCCAGACTAAAAAGATGTTGTTAAGATCTTAGGATCCACATCCTGCAAAAATAATATCAAAAGAAAATAATAATTATTTTTCCATTATGTTTAATATTTAGTTAGTGAATCTTAGGACAATATGCATGTATGTATGTATTCATGTATATGTGCATGTTTGTATATATGTAAGTATGTATCCATGTGTTTCAATCAGGTTTGCATTGCTGGGAAAAATCACCTTACCAAGAACAGCTTCTGGGAAAAAAAAATATATATTTTGGCTTACAGACTTGAAAGGAAGCTCCATGATGTTAGTGGAAAATGACAGCATGAGCAAAGGATGGACATCATCTCCTGGCCAACATCAGACGGATAACATCACTAGGACAGTGTGCCAAACACTGGCAAGGGGAAACTAGCCTAAATACCCATAAGCCTGCTCCCAACCATACACTGGAGGCATGAATACACAGGAGGCATTAATTCCCACATCTCCATCACCTAGCATTCAGAACACCTAAGTTTATAAGGGGACACATGAGTCAGACTACCACATGCCACACCTGGCCCCCATAAACTGATAACCATCCATGATATAAAATTCAGTCCAACTTTTAAAGTCCCCATATATTTTAATCAATCCTAATTATGTTCAAACATCCCCATAACCCTAGGTTTTTTAACTGAAACATAATACCCAAAAGAAAACAAAAGAAAATCAAAAATGGCACAGAATAAATATTCACACTGAAAAACATGGCATTGGGCATAGCAAAGAAATGTTTACCCAATACAAGGTTCAAACAGGGCAAAGATCAATCTCTGTATCTCCAATTTCAATAACTCTAGTCAGTGATAAATCTCCAAGTCTGACAATTCTAACCAGAAAAGCGTCTCTGGAGTTCCAATTTTGCCCCTCCAGCAAGCTATCCACAGTCCTGGAAAACTTCATCGGGGCCAGCAATTTTCCTTACCAGCCATCTCATGATCCTGGTATCTCCACTGCAACCCGCAGTCCATTCTCATGGCTCCATTGGGTCTCCATGCAGGCAGTCCTTAGTATGCCTGCTTCACACTGCCCATGGCCATTTTCAAAACACAAGACTGTGTTTCAAATTCAATGACCCTATCTTTTCTGTATTTGTTTTTTTGTGTTCCATTATACTATGTAGGGTGCCAATTTGTTAGTCCAGGGGGAAATAAAGCAGACTTTGAAGAACAGGACACTCCTTGAGCATTCAGGCCCCTTTGAAAGATTCTACATTCTTCCTGTTGCCCTAGTGCAGGTCAGATGGCTCAACCTCAAAGGTTGGAATGTCTTACATAACTGCAGCTAAAAGGATAGAAGTCTCAGCACAAAGATTTCATTTCTGTGCCATATCCCTCTGCTCACACCAGTTCTATACAAAGTAACCCTGCACAAGTTCTCAGGATGTGTGCATAACTCTCTAACATAACAAAACAGCAAACTTCTCACCCAAACTGTTTCTAGCCCAGTCCAGGCAAAGCTCTTTCTCACTCTTATAAGCTAACCCTCACAGTACTTAGTTCTTACTGCATTCAGATCTTTCTACTCGGACCAGAATAGTCCAGCAAACTATACTTATAGCACTGCAAGGCATCTCTTAGGCCAAGGTTTCAAATCCTTCTACATTCCTTCTAAGCATTAGCTCCAAATAGGCTGAAGACTCACAATCAGGTTTCAAACAGCAATGATATTACTCTTATTACCAATTGTACTTTTGCAGTCAGGTTTGCATTGCTGGCAGAAAACACATGACCAAGAGCAGCCTGTGGGGAACAAAAGGATTATTTTGGTTTCTCAAGGGGAAGCTCCATGATAGCAGGGCAAAACGACAGCATGAGCAGAGGGTGGACATCACCTCCTGGCCAACATCAGACGTACTACATGAGGAGAAGAGTATGCCAAACACTAGCAAGGGGAAACTGGCTATAACACCCATAACACAACCCCCCAAAATACATTGCATCCAGGAGACATTAATTCTCAAATCTCTATCAGCTGGGAATCTAGCATTCTGAATACTTCAAGTTTATGGGGGACACCTGAGTCAAACCACCATACCATTTACATATGTATGTAGTCATTAGCTTTAAAAGATTATGTGATTCTTGATACCTATGAAATTTAATTTTTTTTTCTTCATAGGTTTACTACCAACATTAGTTTAGAATGAAGCAAATGGGAAATGAGGCAAAAGATACTGTGTTGTAACAGGCCTGATGGTCCCCATAGACAGTTGATTTTTAGAGGTAAGAATTTGATCTCAGTAAGGACTCTCAGTAAATGAGACACCTATCCATCTTTGTATGTATTTTAAAAAAGCATCCTTTCTGTATGATTTCTATAACTATTAAGTAGCATAACATATATAACATATATAAACATATAGTGAACAAGCATGGCCGTAAAAATCATTCCTCATGATGTGTAGAATATGACTAAGGCTTTTCACAAACTGAGAAAGAAGAAACGGAGTAGAACAAAGATGTTTTCATAAGAGGTTTTGCAGTTTGAATTTTTTTTTTTTTGTATATTTGGAGTATAGAAGATACAGCACAGTGGTAGAATAATCTTAAGTAAAAATAAGAAGTAATTACTTTTAATAGGCTCAGATAATTTTTTCTGCTTTAAAAGATGTTATAATGATCTTTGTCAAGATAAGCAAATTGTCTGGAAACTTTACTTCCATTAGCAATGATAACTTTTGCAAATGCAATCTCAAATTGCCATGTTTCTCAAGAAAATCATTTCATTAATTTAAGAAAGAAAGAGCATTAATGGAGTGGGGAATTTTAAAATCCTTTTAGCTCTTTGAGAAGTGATAATATATTCCAATTTATTCCAAATTTTATCACTCTAAATGACAATTTTTACACTATTAGAATTATAGGCAAACAAAGACCAGGTATTTAAAATATAGGTGATGTGAGTACTGTATGGATTTTATACTATATTAAGTCTGAGTTGTGTACTTATTAATCTGACATTCATAAGCAGGATAAAATTTATTTTTTCTGCTTATTTAAAATCCAAATTTGAAATCATATAAGTACTTCCATTTATGCATTACAATTTTGAGCTTAATGTGTTTAAAATGTACAATTTTAAAGGTTGTCCTTCATTCAATGTTTATAGATGTAATGGATGTTGTAACATTTTAATTAAATTTGAAATTAAAATTAATATTGGAGCCTCCTACAGTAAAATAGCTATATCAGGAGAATAGAGTGGAGAGAGAGTCAATCCGATTATCACATGAAAGAAACCAACAACAACTGAAAAAGAATGTCTGAACTACCACTCATGCCACACACACACACTAACTGCTGCATATAAATGTCACAACATGTTTGAGAAAAGCCCATATCACACAAATGTTGGAGTAGGATGGCACTGGGCTCACAACATCCTTGGATCAGTGATATTGAGTATATGACCCTTCTCCACTCGGGACCACTCCAAGGCCCATTCCCACTTTTGGATGTGCCTTTCTCCATTAATAAACAAACATTTATTCTAATCACTGCTCAGATGTCTTTGTCCTATTCTTTGTTCAAGTACATTTTATTCTAGAAACCAAGCTGGTGTCTTCTGCTGTCTAACAATCTTCCTTTCAATCATCCACTCCTAAGCTTTAGGGCGGTGCCTGGGCCCTTGAGGACAATTAGTGACCATGCCCCTGTTTTAGTCAGTCATTCAGCAATGCAAGGAGAAACTAGAGTATTTTTCTAAGTACCCATCCAAATTTACTAGTAACTTTTGGACCTTAACTTTAGCTTATGATCATAATTGGAAAGACTGATACTTAGTTCTGCCTATCTGTTTTATGCCTGGGGAGAAAGAGACTATCCTGCTTTGTGTGTGTGTGTGTATTTATAGTGTGTCTCCATGTGTGTGGATTCATGTGTATGTGTGGACATACATATGTGAACGTGCTTTTGGAAGCCAGATGTAACTATAGTTGTCTTTCTCAATTACTGTCAATGGTATTCAGTACAACCCAGAATTCACTGATTCTGCTAAAACTAGCTTATCTGCAAGCCTGAAGGATCTTTTTGTTTCTCTATCAATCCACAATGAGCTTTTGATCAGAGAAACCTACAAGGTTTCCCAAAACGATGACAGACTTCTGTCAGAGTACTTGATGACCTACCAAAAGCCAGTGGTAAGACCCTATTGCTGAAGACTCCATACGCTGCTGACATGTAAAATGGAATGGCATGGCTGGAAGCCAGGAGAGAGTCAGGCCCCAGACAGTCAGTGTGTCTAGTGCCAGAAGGTGCTACATGGGCGACTGGGGGAAATGACCAATATCTGCCCAACAAACTCATTGTCTAACCTAATTAACAACAAATATCCTGATGTGATGCCCACACAAGTGCAATAGTGGCACACAGCCATGGTGAGGAACCAACTGCTCTTGATTTGGCTAACTGATCCCCTCAGTGGTACTAGACCCATAGCTGGAGTTGGGAAACAGGTCAGAACCATACCCAAACACAAGCCCACTCTCCAATATCAAGCTACCATCAATCATGGGTACAAGAGGGCCTACACATATCAAACTCTCTATCAAAAGAGTAAGTGTTATCTCAATTTTCCGGGTGGTAACTTACTCTCCATTGGAGAATCTGCTTCTCTTTTTCAGATAGATGCACATCCTAAGGAGAGAGCTGCCCAACATACCTCAAAAGGGGCCCAACTGAAACTAAGGACAATTGGTGAAACAAGCAAGGGTGATGTTTTCCTGTGAACCACATACCAGCACAAAGGGGAAGGAGACCAACGCAGAGAAAAATCAACTCCTACCAAATCAGAGAGCCAGAGCCTCAGAGGCCCCCAACACCTCAGCACTGAAGCAGACCAAAAATGAACCCAACATGGCTCAGGGAACTTTTGCGGAAGAGGGGGCGGAAATAATGTCAGAGTCACATGTTGGGTCATGATTTGCAGAGACATTTATCATACCAATAACTGTGGGCTAACTCCACAATGCACAACCCATTTACATCAACAAGGAGGGTCCAATGAGAGGGGGTTGATCATGGATGAGCCTAAACCATGGTACCAAACTGCCTGTATTTGCTGAAAATAAAACTAATAAATTAAATTTAAAATAATAATAATAATAATAATCTTCTAGATTTCATTAAAGCCTGTTATAATGAAAAAAAAAACAAAAAACAATTCAGTGAATTTAGCATTCAGTGGGCTGGAGAGATTGCCCACCTTTAAAGGCATTGGCTTGCAAGGCAATTCCACAATCCACAAAGTGGTGCATGGGTCGAATTTGTTTACAGCAGCAAGAAGCCCTGGCCTGCCCATATTCATTCCTATTCCTATCTCTGTTTGCTAATATAAATATAAATACAAATTTATGCAGATAAAACACTACTGTCTGTTGAATAAGTTGTTCTGATGGGGAACCCACTGCTCAGGATTATGACACTCCAGCAGGTACCAAGAACCATAGCATAGTGACAGAGGCCATCACCACTTGTATTTAAAAATCTGCAAACCATGTTAAGAAAGTTTATTCAAGGAATTTAAAAAAATCTACACTATCTATGAACAGACTAATTGAGGCTTTCAGAAAATTCACCACACTGGATCCTTCATCCCCCCAAAAGCTTAATCTTCTGGGCCAACATTTCTTCAACTATTCAGCTCATGCCATCCATGTGTGGGTGCCTCAGAAACTGCAGATGGGCCCTGAGACCACCCAATTGAGCTGTTGAACACTGTCTTATTGGTGTCCAACAATGGAGATCAGAAGGCAGACAAAAGGGAATATATTTTGTCTGCTTGCCTTTCTGTGATCTGTGGTCCTTACTATACTTGGTTTGAGCTTACAGAAGTAATGACATTGAAGCAATGTGTCAGCACAGGTTAACAATTTGTATGTAAATCTTTTTTCTAGATTTTAAATTTTAGATGCATTGATACAAAGTTAGTATTTTTATTTTGTGTTTGTATGCCTTGGTTTCAATGTCGTTTTATAAATTTATAGTTAAATTGAACATTGTAGTACACACAACAATGTTAAATTAAGTGTACAACTATTCAAATTTTATGTATATTTATCTTGAAGTTCCCAAATATGGGGAAATTTTGCCATTTTTAAAGAAAAGGAGAAACAAAGGGAGATTTTCAAATATCCCCCTTGTTTTGAATGCTTACAAAACTATTTAAAATTTCAAAATGTTTGAAAACACTTATCTCATTACTTTTATAGCAAGCATTATCATTTAAATGTCACAATGAATAGAATAATTGTTTGCCTTGAAAGCTATTCCCCTTTAATTAAATGTAAATTACTCCCAACTTCTTACAGATACTATCTTAATATTTACAATTTAATGCTTGGCATTTTGTACTGATGTGATCCAATGAATTAGGTATATGAAGCATAATTTCTCCCTTGATAGTGTAGTAAGATCATAATTTGAAATCTGTTCTATAGTGACAATGTTTGGGGCCATTGAAATTTGCTGTAAACATCTTCCTTTAACAACTTGCTTCTTTCTACTTAGCACTTATCTGTAAAATCTATTTAAGGCACATGCATAATTTTTGTGTGTTTGTTGCTCACAAAGGAAATATTACATTCTATTAAAAAATAAATTAGTTTCCTTTGGAAAATTGAAAGGCAAGGCATTTCTACTTACTAATGAGAAAGAAACTATATGATATAAAACTGAGTGTATGCAAAACTTGCTTGTAGAAATCATCCACCTTTTCAATGATTTTAAATGAGCATTTTCATTTAAAGTACAATAATTTCCAAAGAAAATTCATTTATATAACATGCCATCCTTTTTCAATTTATTTTATTTTTATTTATTTATTAGAGAGTGACAGAGAGAGAAAGAGAGAGAGGGTGGGGGGAGAGAGAGAATGGGCATGCCACAGCCTCCAGGCACTGCAAACAAACTCCAGATGTATGTGCCAACTTGTACATCTGGGTTAAATGGGTCCTGGGGAATCAAGCCTTGAACTGGGGACCCTAGGCTTCACAGGCAAGCACTTAACTGCTAAGCCATCTCTCCAGCCCCTTGTGTTTACATTTTATAGCATCACAGTTAAGAGATGTTGGACTAATAAACTGTGTTGGAATTGATAAATACTATGGGCACTTTTACAGCATGGAATGGTTATAAGTCTTTGGATGGTAGGGCAAAAATGTATTTTTTTTAAATCTTCTAAAAATGTATTTGTTTATTTGAGAGAGGCAGATAGAGAGAATACAGGGCCTCCAGAAACTGCAAGCAAATTCCAAATTTATGCTCCATCTTGTGCATCTGGTTTACTTGAGTACTAAACCTGTGTCCTTAGGCTTTGTAGGCGAGCACTTTAACTGTTAAGCCATCATTCTAGCTCCCGAATATGATTTTAATCAGATGTCCCCATAACTCATGAGTTTTCAGTGCTCAGTCAAAGTTCCAGTATCAGCTCAGCTCATTGTCTGTCTTCTATCTTCCACTTGCTGTGGCAAGAAATGAAATTCAACCTTGTTCTACCATCTCTTCCCTGCCATCATAAACCTTTTCTTTAATATGGTAAACTAGAATAAACCCTTTTCTCCGTCAGCTGCCTTTGGTCAAGGGTTTATTCCAGCAATGAAAAGAAAACAATAAACTGGCTCAATTTTCATTATATATATATACACACACATACATGTACATATACATATGTACATGTACAAGAAACATGCACACATATATACATACATTTAAGTGAAAATACACTTTTATCCGATAACAACATTTGCAATATGTTATTAGATATCTAGATCTATTTCTAGATCTATTTCCCAAAATGATGACTAAATCCAGTAAAATAGAAGTCTAATGGAATTCATAAAATTAAAGGAGGATAGAAGTGAATAATTCAATAAACTGATATCAAGTGACTATATAATGCGTGTGTGTGTGAGTGTGTGTGTGTGTGTGTGTGTGTGTGTGTAATACAAAACAATTGTGGACAATATATCAAGAGGTAGTCTTGCTGTCTAAACTCTGCATCCATTTATTCACAATTAAAGGCTACATAATAACAAAGAAACTTCATTTAAATAAAAGAAGATATAAAAATTTAAAAGCACAAAGTCTAAGGCCAATTGGCTTGAAAGTATAATGGGGAAACTCCCCCCTTGAACTGAGTGAGTAGTTGTGTCTACTTGTTAGGGCATCTGTGTTACCTACCTAATAGGAGAATCTCTCTCTTTCTCTTCCTCCATATATAGATGGTGGCTGCCTGCTTTGCAGTGCCATTCCTGTGATGAACAATCTCATAGAAAGAGAAATTCTGTCCTTTTGAAATAGAAACACCACACTGAGTTCAAAAGTCAGGTTCTACTCACCACAGGTGCCTGAGCTATGTACGTTGCTCATCCATGAGTCAGGGTTGTCCCCTCATCTGAGGAAGAAGGAGGCAAGATTGAAGAGGCAGGAATTCATTGCATGAAGTTCTCTAGGAATATAAAGCTGGGATTTATTTTCTGCTGTACATTAGCAGCTTTTCCCTTAAAATCTCATTCTCTTAATCTATTGGATTTATAAATAAAGCTGATAATTACTGAAAGGAAAGATATACAAGCCAGTCACCTCAACTTTTACCTATATATGGACTTTCACTCAAGCACTATCTATGTCTTGAGCATGTTTCTTAGACCAGTTGAATTTGCCTAATAACTTACTCTATAGTTTGAGGCTGGCCTCTAACTCACAACAATCCTCTTACCTCTGCCTCTCGAGTGCTGACATTAAAGGATTGCTCCTACTAGATACGGCATTATTTCATTGCTAATTGCTATTCAGCTAGAAAAGCTTTTAATGTAATTTCATTTTACAACAAAATTCTAGTCAAGGTTTTTTTTTTTTTTTTTTTTTTTTGAGGTAGGCTCTCACTCTAGCTCAGGCTGACCTGAAATTCACTATGCAGTCTCAGAGTGACCTTGAACTCATGGTGATTCTCCTACCTCTGCCTCCCAAGTGCTGGGATTAAAGGCATGTGCCACCATGCCCAGCACTAGTCAAGATTTTTGACTTTTTATTGACAACATCCAGACATATAGACAACATACCATGATCATACTCCCTTTCCACCAGTGTCTCTTTTTTCCTCTCCTACTCATAGTTTCCTAGCCATGTGTAATATCCTCACCAGCAGTTCTGAGGTATTTATTTATCATGTTAAATGATTTAAAATGGCATAGTGCACAAAGATTTTTGCTCTACAAAAGGAGATATATACATTTCACATATATATATATATATATATATATATATATATATATATATATATATATATATATATATATATATATGACAAGTTCTATACTTACAACAAACCATGGTATTTCACTCCCTTCCCTCCTTCATAACTCTGCTCTCCACCATATCCCCTCCCTTTCTCCATTAGTCTCTCTTTTAATTTGATGTCATCAGCTTTTTCTCCTATTATGAGGGTCTTGTGTAGGTATTGCTAGGCACTACAAGGTCTTGCATATCAAGGCCAATTTCTGTCTGGACATTTGTTTCTAAGGAGTGGTATGCTTCCTTTGGCACTTACATTCTTTCTGCAACCTTTTTGGCCATGGACAGTGAGCCTTGGAGGATGTAAGATGTTTCAGTGCTGGACACTCCTCCATTCCTCCTTCTCAGCACTATCTTGCCTTTCGGGTCATCCTAGTGGTCATCACGATCTGAAAAGAGAAGCTTCTCTAACCAGAAATGAGATCAGCTTTAATATATGAATATGAACATTAAGTGTAGTGCTTTCAGGGACATTTGGTGAGAGTAACACATGCATTTATCCAGACAGGAACAGGCTTTATACCCCTAAGGCTCATGACCTCCCCTGTCATACACTTTTGTTTAGGTTTTCAGTACCAGGTATGTATTCCCTCCCATAGAGTGGGCCCTCAGTCCAGTTAGAAATCAGTTGGTTTCTCCCAGAGCAGACATGCCACTGTTGCACTCATTCAGTCATTTGGCCTGTCTAAAATAGCGCCCACTATTTTCACCATTGATGACTTCTATAAAAAGGTTATAAGGGAGGGAGGAGATGAAAGGACTTTAGGGGATGGTATTTGGTATACATAGGTAGAAGAACAGATTACAGGAAGGGGAAAGGCCTAAACTAGGTGAGGGGAAGATGTTGTATAAAAGAAGAATGGGGGGAGGGTCAGGCAAAATTCAAGATATTCTGAATTAGACATGAAAATCTACCTTCTTGAATAATGGTACATCCAGAAGACATAACCTGTTACTAGAAAAGGTTCAGTGCCGGACAGGTGATACCTTCCAGTGAGGTGTTGGCCAGGGAGGTCCTTATTACCTCCAAAACATTATAGGCTATTGCCAAGGCTCTTGGTTCTCTTGAGAAAGAGATGGTAAGACCCTGTTGCTGAAGACTTCACATGCCTGAGAGGCAAAATCACTGAGAAATCAAGCTGGTGCTAAGCAGAAAATCTTCTCCCTGTAGCCCAGCCAACTGAAAGCTGGAACAAGCTGCACTGTATTCAGCCTTATGAGACAGAAGTCATAAGCCAGAAAAAAAAATGATGTATCTTTTCAAAATTATTTTATTTATTTACTTGATATAGAGGCATATGTGTGTGTATGTAAGAGAGAGAGAGAGAAGGAGAGAGAGAGAAAATGAGTGGGCATGAAAGGGTCTCTAGTCATTGCAAAAAAACCCCAAGACATATGTGCCACCTTGTGCATCCTGCTTTATGTGGGTACTGGGGAATCAATCCTAGGTACTTAGGCTTTGTAGGCAAGCTTTGTAATTACTGAGTCATTTCTCCAACCCCATAGTATCTGCAAACAATTTATTTTTTTCTTGTGAAAGTTGGTTAGATACATACAGTGTTAGCTGTGACTACTCATAAGAGTGCATTCACTTACTTCCTAGCCAGATTGGATGATATCACTCACAGGAATGGTTTAATATATATATAATTTATTATTATTAATTAGATTATATAATATATTAATTATATTAATATATATATTATTTTATTTTATTATTATTTTATTTATTTGTTAGAAAGAGAAAGAGAGTATGTGGCCTTCAGCCACTACCAATGTGTGCATCCTCTTGTTCATCTGGCTAATGTGGGTCCTTGGAAATTGAACCTGTATTCATTCTAGGTTATCCCTCATATTACAATAATTCAATAATTTAGCCAATAGTTCTTTGGATGCTCATGGCTTCTTAAAGAGTTGTTTTACCATTTGTTTTTATTCAGATATAGTGAGCCCAATGGATGATATATGATAACCATCAAAAGGTTAGTCACTGACAGGTACCAAGAGGAGAGGGCACAAGTGGCAAAGCACCAGAATTAATCAGGTGGCAGAATGGACAAGAAGAGATCAAGGTCAAAGATTGCTGCTGCTTTTAATAGCAAGTAATGAGTGAGGAAAAATAAGTCAGCCTAGGATTAGATAATTAATTTTGGTGGGTGGTGGTGCTGGTTCTTAGTTGATTAGTCCTCATAATTTTTGTAATTTGAGTAAGACAGTGTTTGAAAACCTGATATGCTCAGATAATTGAGAATGTAAACTCATGAATATGTGGTCTATATACCAAAGGCATGTGCATGGATAAGTGGTTTGTATCTCTACAAGTTTACCAGCCTGTCAAAAGGCAATCATTCCCTTGGTGTACAAAACTCTTAGAAGCTAAATCATCATTGAATACAGAAAAAATATATATTTCAGAAGTACTCTTACTGATATAAAAGAAGAAAAGACTATTTTAATTCATAGCCTGAGAAGTTTGAATGGTGTACAGGATGAAACATTGTCCATGTTCCTCTTAACAGAGGCTTTGCTGCTCAGTAGTCCCTTGTGCTAGTTAAAGAAGCCCTTCCAGGTGAACTTCGTCAAAAGCTGCTGAGCCATCTTACCCCAGTGTCATGGGGTGCCTTATTCACTGACTTATTGTAGTGCAGATAGAAAGAAATCTTTCGTTATTTTACCTAAGTGCAAGATAAATTTAAGGGACATTTTACTTTAAAACTTGACAGCTCCCCATTGGTTTAACTGCCATTAGAAGTTGATCTCTGATCCACTTCTCCATCTCACACTTCTCTCATTCCTTTCTTGCCTCATGTCCTTGTAATTTATGGGGACTGATACCAAGTGTTCTCCTAATAAACAATGTGCACACTGATCTTCAATTTAGTGACTTTTAACTGGAAGATTTGATCAGAGGAAGACTGTTATTTCTACCAAATGCTATTGATAGAAGTAATTCACAAATCCAACCCAATTTCTAGAGGTGACAAAAAATTGGTTCCACTTCCTTAATGGAAGAATGGCAGTAGCAGTTAGTGGTAAAATTTCCAATTTTCTCCAGGCACAAAGATTTTAAGGCAGACTTATAACTTGTGACCTAAAATCCTAATTTACAATGAAGTAATGGTTTCTTACATGTCCTTGGAGTTTAATAGAGATTCTAAGAGTGACAGTATATAAAAGTCTATCAAGCAACTAAGGGACAGGGCTGGGTCACCAAGACCCTATGGATAATGCACACCAGTACAAAAGGTTATTTGGATATATAAAGAGATTTAGATTTTTACCTCCACTTTAAATTTGCTGCCTCTCCTCAGATAACACAAATTATTTCTTCTGTGTGTGTGTGTGTGTAGGGGAGAGAAAGAGAGATAGAGAGAGAAGGTAATAAGGCCCACATATGCCACAGGTACATCATATGTTTGTGAGGTAAAACAACTTCTGGAAGTCTTTTTTAGATTCTAACTTATTTGAGACAGGTTCAGTCATTATTCACAGCTGAGTCTGCCCAACTAGCTAGCCAATGTTGAGGAGATTCTCCTGTGTCTACCTTCCTTCTCACTGTAGGTTTTCCAGGAATACAGACACACAGGACAGTGTGCAGCTCTTTTTGTAAGTGTGGGATACTATACTTTGGCATGAAACAGATTGGAAAGGAAGAACAGCACTGGGCTAATTAGAGTATGCTTGAAATTATATAGTAAATGTCCAATAAAATGTGAACTTATTTTGAAGTGGATCATTTTACTACTAATAACTGATGCATGTTAGATCAAATCATTATTTATTTGTTTACATTTATGGTGTCAAAAAAAAATCTTAAAAGTAGTATGAGTTTCTGTTTTCAAAACACTCTACCCAAGACACATAGTCTTACATGTCCCCAGGATTAGACTGTGTAGAAATTAGCCTTTTCCCAAGTAGTTTGCTTCATTTCCATACTCCATAATATCCTACCTTCCTTTTGCATAGAAATATATACAGGAATCAGGCCAGCTATTTGGTGTCAATATAATTACAACTGAATCACTGACTTTTGACAAATTAGAAATTTATTATAAGTGGCATCCACACTTATTTATGATATACCCTTGATATCTCTTTGAATATTGGTTTAAGAATTCCTGATAACTTATAAGACATTTTGCATTATGTTAGTTCAGAACAAGGGAGTTATTCAGTCGCAGAGGAGTTAATACACAGATGAATGATCCCCTAGTTCAGCCAAAGAGCACATGGCCCATAAACATTAGTCTCCAGGCTTTTCAATCACACCTAAGGATTGAACTTCAGGACAATGTTAAGATAACTGGTGTTATTCTTTGTCCAAGTTCTGGTGAAGTCATTTCAGCAATGTCATTTGTATCCTGAATCACTGGAGTATGTGCTTCCAAACAGAGAAAGTGTGAAAGTAGGATTGGTCCTTTTCAGCAATGCTTCTTGGAACTCACTAGTCATATTATGCTTTAAATGCAAATTGAAGGTCTACTGCATTTGGGCTCAAATATTGTGGGCTGCTTGGTTTTACCTGGTAAAGTGGGACTTCATGAAAGGAGATACTATGACTGCTGATGAACAATAGTAAAGAGAAAAACAATTAATAGGAATATTTTGACATCTTGATACATAATCATAGAATACAGTGTGTCTACAACAACATCAACAAAAATGTCATTGTCTTTCAGGTTAACTCAAAGAAATAGCAATGATAAAACGAAAATCTTAAGAAAGCATGAAATCAATAGCTCATCTTCTTAATGGAATAAACAGCCTCTTCTAGCTTAAATACTTGCATAATGACCAAAGTAAATGTTGGTAAGTTAGATCCCATGGTGAACTATCTATTTCCATAACACTACTAATGTAAATATTTTATTTTTATTTGCATTGAACCACCAATTGAAAAGTTAATAATAGAAGGAGCTTTAGTAGTGTATCTTTTCATTATTTTGTTAAAAACATTTTACTTATTTAGTTATTTGGCAGAGAAAAAGAGACAGAGAGAGAGGGTCGGGGAGAGAAAAAGAGAATGGTGAAGCCAGGACCTCCAGCCACTGCTATAGAACTCCAGAGGTATGTAGCACCTTTTCCATCTAGCTAAAGTAGGCTCTGGGGAAATCAAACCTGGGTCCTTTGGCTTGCAAACACCTTGACCACTAAGCAAACCCTCCAACCATTTTTTTTTATTTTAATTCGTTTTCAATTCAGCAAATACAGGCAGTTTGCTACCATCATTAGGCTCATCCATGAACTACCCCCTCCCCATTGGCCCCTCCTTGTTGAGGTATATGGTTCATGCCTTGTGGAGTTAGTACATGTTATTGGTATGATAAATGTCTCTGCATATCCTGACCCAACATGTGGCTCTGATATTCTTTCTGCCCCCTCTTCTGCAAAATTTCCCAGAGCCATGTTGGGTTCATTTTTGGTCTGCTTCAGTGCTGAGGTGTTGGGGGCCTCTGAGGCTCTGGCTCACTGATTAGGTAGCAGTTGATTTTTCTCTGTGTTGGTCTCCTTCCCGCTTGTGCTGGTATCCGGTTCATCAGGAAAACAGCACCTTTGCTTGTTTTGTCAATTTTCTGTAGTTTCAGTAGGGGCCTTTTTGAGGTATGATAGGGTGGCTCTCTCTTTAGGATCTGCATCTATCTAAAAAAGAAGCAGAATCTCCAATGGAGAGTAAGTTAGCAACAGGACAAATGAGATAACCCTTATTTTATTTTATTTTTTTAATACAGAGTTTAATAGGTGTAGGCCCTCTTGTAGCCCATGATTGATGGTAGCTTGATATTGGAGAGTGGTCTTATGTTTGGATATGGTTCTGACTTGTTTCTCAGCTCCAGCTATGGGTCTTTTACCACTGAGCGGATCAGTTAGCCGAATCAAGAGCAGTTGGTTCCCCACCATGGCTGCGTGCTACTATTGCATTTGTGTGGGCATCACAACAGGTTATTTGTTGCTAAGTAGGTTATACCATGAGTTGCTTGGAGAGATACTGGTTATTTCCCCCAGTCTCCCATGTAGCACATTCTGGCAGTAGATAAACTGACTGTCTGGGGACTGACTCTCTCCTGGCCTCCAGCCATGCCGTTCCATTTTACCTGTCAGCTGCATATGGTATCTTCAGCAATAGGGTCTTACCACTAACCTTTGGTGGGTCATCAAGTACTATGACAGAAATATCATTCTTTTAGGAAACCTTGTAGATTGCTCTGATCAATAGCTCATTGTGGATGATAGCCCCATGCTGGTCCTGGGAGTCACAGGTCAGTGCCCACTAAGAAAATGAGGAAGAATATAACTAATATACAAGAGTTAGGGAGAAGAGAGAGAGAGAGGGAAAGGGAGGAAGGGAAGATGTAGAAGGTATAGGTTTGATTGATCCTACCCTCTCCAGTGTCTTGTGGTTCAGGTGTTTTCTATAAGGGCCTGGTGAGGGTTCAACCATTTGGTCTGCCTTTTAGGAAGTAGAATTTTATGGTACCATTGCTGTTTGGGTTCAGATTTATGTTTCCCACCCCTTCTATGTTCTCCCCTCCCACCGCATCCCTCCTAGTGTCTAGTCCATGAGATGCTTGCTGGGTATGTAAGGCATCTTGGGTAGATTCAGGTTAGGTGCTGTAGATGAGTGAGACTGTGTGGCGATTTTTTTTCTGTGATTGGGTAAGTTCACTGAGAATGATCTGTTCCAGGTTCGCCCATTTTTCCTCAAATTTCTTTGTGTCATTTTCTCTTACTACTGTGTAGAATTCCATCATGTAGATATACCACATCTTAGTTATCCATTCTCCTAGTGATGAACATGTGGATTGATTCCAGCTCTTAGCTATTATGAATTGAGCTGCTACAAACATGGTTGAGCAAATCTCTCTGGCCTGTGGTTTGAAGGTTTTAGGGTAGATGCCCAGTAAGGGAATAACTGGGTCTGTTGGTATCTCTATAGTCAGATTTTTCAGGAGTGTGCATATTGCTTTCCAAGTGGTTGTACCAGCCTACATTCCCAGCAACAGTGGATGAGTGTTCCTACTCCTCCACATCCTCACCAGCATTTATTTTGGTTTGATATATATATATTTATGTTTGCTATCCTTATTGGGATAAGGGACAATTTGGAAAGGAAGAAGTTAAGTTAGCTCTAGTCACTGATGGCATGATTATATATGTAAGAGACCCAAGAGACTCCATCCCAAAACTCCTGAAGGTGATTAACTCCTACAGCAAAGTAGCAGGATACAAAATCAATGCACAAAATCAGTAGCATTTCTATATGAAAATGACAAAGATACAGAGAAAGAAATAAGGGACATAGTCCCATTTTCAATAGCAACAACAACAAAAATTCCTTGGAATAATGTTAACCAAGAAAGTGAAAGATCTATACAACGAAAACACAAAAACACTCAAAACAGAAATTGAGGAGGACTTGAGAAAATGGAAAGACCTCCCATGCTTCTGGATAGGCAAAATTAACATTGTGAAGATGACAGTCCTACCAAAGGCAATATATAGACTTAATGCAATTCCAATTAAAATACCTACAGTGTTATTCACAGAGATAGAAAAAATGATCTCAAATTTCATATGGAAAGGCAGAAGGCCTCGCATATCCAAACATATCCTCAGCAAAAGAATACCTCTGATGGCATCACCATACCTGATCTAAAGCTATATTACAAAGCCATAGTAATAAAAACAGCATGGCAGTGGCATAAAAACAGGAGTATAGACCAATGGAATAGAGTTGAGGACCCGGCCTTTGGGTCAAGCAACTATACTTGATATTCGACAAAGGCCCAAGCAATATAGGCTGGAAAAAAGATTGCATCTTCAACAAATGGTGCTGGACAAACTGGATAACCACATGTAGGAAACTGAAACTTGATCCACATATTTCACCATGAACTACACTCAAATCCAAATGTATCAAAGACCTCAACATAAGACCAGAAACTTGAATACTACTGGAAGAAAATTTAGGAAGTACTTTCCATGATATAGGAATGGAAAAAGACTTCCTGAACGAAACCCCAGTAGCTCACAATCTTAAATAGTCACTCAACCAATGGGATCACATGAAGCTGAAGAGTTTCTTTATAGACAAACATACAATAAGCAAAGCCAATAGATTACCCACAGAATGGGAGAAAGTATTTGCAGGTTATTCAACTGATAGAGGCCTAATCTTTAGAATCTACAAAGAACTCAAAAATCTAAACAGTAAGAAGTCAAACACCCCACTCACAAAATGGGGCAAAAAGCTGAACAGGCAGTTCACAGAGGAAGAAACACAAATGGCAATCACACACTTAAGAAAATGTTCATCATCCCTAATAATCAGAAAAAATGCAAATTAAAATAACACTTTTTTAAAGTTGTTTTTTTTTTTAATTTATTTGCAAGGAGAGAGAAAAGAAGGAGGAGGAGGAGGAGGTAGAGAAGGAGAAGAGAGAATGGTCATGCCAGGGCCTCCAGCCACTGCAAACAAACTCCAGATGCATGTATCACATTGTGCATTTGGCTTACATGGGACCTGGAGAATCGAATCTGGGTCCTTTGGCTTTGCAGGCAAGTGCCTTAGCTGCTAAGCCATTTCTCTAGCTCCCTCCAACCCTTTTTTGACTGTAGTGACAGATTAAAGGTACACCCATATGTCAAACTTTAATTCATTTGTTCATTTGCATCTGATTCAGTAATGTAGTACATCTCTCATAAAGACAAAATAAATAGATATAATGATCCTATGAAGTAAACATTTATGTGACATACATGTATGTAAGTATATTAATGTTTTAACAGCCTTTTACATCACAGATAGAATAAGATGGAGTAAGACAAAGTTCCTTACTGTTCTTATGTCATACTGAAACTTTTAGAAACCGAGGTCTTTTTATTAGTATCATTACCTAAATGCATTGAAGTCAAGGATACAGTATCATTATCAATGTGAGTGGTAAAGCAGAGTAACATTTCTTTATATTCATGTTAAAAATATATTCTTTCTAGGACTTGTACCAAATATAAAGTTATACTTTTAAAGGAATAAATATAAACTTGATCAAATAATGTAGAAATCAATAGGATGTTAATAGTAACCAAGTCACGATCATGATTCACACAAAATGATGACATAGAATTTTTAAAAACTCTGTTGTAATTACTCATTTTAAGGCATTTAGGCTGTTTAAAAGCCTATGCGGTTTCTTTACTTTTCTTTAATGTAAGCTAATATACTAGAATACAGGAAAAATTTATCAAAGAATTTGTTGGAATATATCCAATCCATATGCATAATTTACATGAAATTAAGAAATGCCTTTTAAACGTTTTTCAACTGGTGGGATGTTTCTGATTGTTTTCTAAAGGAAAAGCTCAGTGAGACCGTAGGAGTTAATTAGCACTGAGCAGACGAGTAACTGCACTTGGAGCTTCCTGAAGACAGCGGTCCAGTTCCAGCAGGTGGACAAGACACGCTGCAGCATGACCATGAGAGTCAGCATTGCACTGAGCAAAGCAGGTGCACTGTGCGTGTGAAATAAGACGAACAAGATGACAGTGTGAGGGGATCAACACCGATTTTGTTAATTATGCTCTATTCATGCATCAGCGAGGCTCCAATTTAAAACTACATCCTCCTGTAGCCTATTGTACACACGCATCCATGCTCCAATCTCCTACAAAGAATGTGCGATATTCATTCACAGGGATGTCATGACATTATAATAGCGTTCCTTCTACCGTATTCTATAAAGTTACATTTTTTTTTTCATGAAAAGACATTAGTGAATCTATTATTAGATTTTCAGAGTTAAAATAGCTTTATAGAATTTTCAGTGCCTATTCCCACACAGGTCTCACACTGTATGGTGACTAGTTATGTGGTACAAAAGAAGTTAACAGCTAAACTGATTTACTGAGTCGCTGTAAGAGTTAATTGTTGAGAAGCTAGACTTAGCTTTGTCAGCAGACGGAAAAATCTCAAAGCAGGAACTGTCCAGAAAGAACCCAGAGGGATGATAAAAAGGAGAGACAGTTTAGGCTAAAACAAAGTAAGATGGAGTTTATTGTTAGGGTGGCCTGAGTACAAAAATGATTTATGTACAAATTGCCACGTCTTATTTGTTCAGTTACCCAACTCCTTGGCAATGAAAACTACAAAATGGAAATAAAATCTCAATTCAGGTCCAGAGCTTCTTTGAAGGGCTGTCTCAAGTTCTTTGGGCCCCTGCATAAAACAACTCCTCCACTTTCACTCACACTGGCACAAGAGTGATGCTTTTCAGAAGATTTCTACATCTCTGGAGGCCCCAGTGAGAGTTTCTTTTGCTATTACTCCCATTGATCTGGAATGACTACCGCTCCAGGGACACCCAGCCTAGTAAAGGTCCCTAAAACTAAAAAAAAAAAAAAATGTGCCCCCAACATGATTACAGTGTCTCCTTCCAGGTAGTCCTCCAAAAACTGTAAAGCCCCAGACCAAAGTTCCTGAATATTTAAAAAAACATCAAATCTAATCTAATGTTCAGATCAGATAAAAAAAAATCCCAGAAAAATTAAAATTATGACTAGCCAGGTCTGAAAGAACCAGCACAGACTGATCCCCACAAGAAAAATCCTGAACCTCAACACAGTTGTGAGGTGATGGCCCACTTTCCGTTGAAAAAGACCCACGTTGGTTGGTAACTAGCTGGATAAGGAGTAACGTTACTCAGCTCTCTATAAGTAATTCATTCAGGTTTATAAATGAGATTAGATTTAAAAAAAAAAACCCTCTAAATAAATAAATGTGTGAGGGGGAGATGGTCATCTGGAGTCTACATAAAAAGTACACTAGATATAAACATGTATGCAAAGACTCACATCCCTAAGGCTACACAGTGATTTCTGTCCCCAGCAGTGCATGCTCAGGAAGGCTTTGTGTTTGTTTCTGTTCTGCAGTGGGAAATTCATTGTGGGAGTAGTCCTCCAACAAGGCTAGTCTACATAGTCAAACCACACTTCAAAGACAAACAAAAACAAAAAAAAAAAAAAAAAAAAAAAAATCAAGAGGTTATAATACTAAGATGACAGCAAAAAAATAAAATAAAGTAAAATAAACCTTTCTGTAAATTAAAAAGGCCAGCTTTTAATGTTAAATGCCCCCCCTCGAAAAAAAATAAAATAAAAACAACTAAAGTAACTAAAATAATAAAAATCAGAAAAACTTTTCAGGATTCTCCTATGCTCAAAAGTTATAAAATGGCAAGATCAGGGAACTGCCCAATAGCTCTAAAACAAAACAAAACAAAACAAAAATCCAAAACTCTCCCTAGATCCTTGGATAAAACAGAACAAAACAACAAGAACAACAACAAGAACAATAACAACAAGTCAGCTAAAGTTAAACCCAAAGCCTCAAGGCCAGAGATCACCCCCTAACAAAACTTAAAACTGGCTAAAGCCAAGGCCACCAAAACGGGGGGGGGGGGGGTGGGGGGGGTAGAGGGAGATAATGTGTGGGCTACTGGGAAATTCCACCACTCCAAAGCCTGACAGTGAAAAAGAGTTGAAATGTATATATAAAAAAAAAAAAGTCAGTCTCACTACAAGGTTTTACAAATGACTCTAAACTAAATAAATGCCAGTAAATGTCACTCAAGCCCTAATCCCAATCACACACCTACCAGAAGAGGAGAAAGAGCCCCTCTATGCTTACAAAAAAAGATTACACTGTCCTGCTGTTTTCCCCAGAGATAAAAGGTCAATCAGAAATAACTAAATTCTGGGCCCAAACCCAGACAAAGCTAAAATCCAGGGAGAACTCATCTGTTTTGCTTTTGCATGCTGAGGTTGGGTCAGCTCTCCAAGTCCAGGACAAAATTGGGGACTACACATGAACAGACACCTGCAATTACAGTGTGTCACTTAGTGCTTCCCTTACAGGGCTTGGTCTGCATGATGGCTAGGCAGCCCTAGAATAAGAAGGAGGTCCTGACACACAATTCTCATTTGTTGGACAAGGTTTATGCCCCCTCCAGAGAAATCCCTGATGGCTCTCTTTTCTTGGCTTCCCGGCCTTGCAGAGCCAGGGGGAGCTACAGGTACAGAAATTATCAGGGTCCTGGTCCCAACATGATAATAAATGAGTCCCAAATTATTATAAACATATGTGGAATAATAATAATAATAATAATAATGTATAACTGTTTTAAGTTTACTTTCTATGGAACTGATAACAGACAACAAACCAAGCTTTGCTTTTTGATTGAAAAGTATTAAATTGTGAGTTTGTAAAAAAAAAAAAAAAAGAACTTCTAAAACTTCTACTGATGTTCTAATCTGCTTTTATATTTTTTTAAATATGTATGTCAAAGCCTGATAAACGAGGTTCCAAAAATCAACAAATAATAAAGTTTATATGTAAATTCTAAGTACATAATGTAAGTCAAGTCTGATCAACTTTTATATAAAAGATTATTTAAAAAAAACTTTTAAACATTAAAAAACAAAGTTATATTAAAAGACCTTATGATAATGTCAAAAAAAATTTTGCTGGTAAGTATAATGAGATAAACAGGATAAAAGGATAAAATAGCAGACCAGGCATGGTGACGCCCAACTTTAACCTCAGTACTCAGGAGGCGGACGTGGGAGGATTGCCATGAATTCAAGGCCACCCTGAGACTACATAGCGAATTTCAGGTCATCCTGTGCCAAAGTGGAGCCCTAACTCACACAGCAACAACAACAACAAATTGGGTGACTTCGGTCAAGAAGGTGTCCACATGACTGTGCTGCACCTCCTGGGGAAGGAAAGGTAAGAAGTTTAGGGATTATTGGTTCTTCTAGGGGTAAACAGACTCAAACAGCCCTCCAGTGGGAGGGTGCAGAGGAGCAAAGTAAGGAATCAGCTGATTCCCATGCTCTTGGGTGCCCACCAGTCCCCCCTACCCTCAAGCTGCCATCCTAGCCATAGCCCCAGCTGCAGATTCCTCCTGCACTAACTACAGGCAAGGGGACACAGACCAGCAGGCCAGTATAGCTCCACATGTGCCTACAAACTCATAAGGTCCAACTGGCCACCACCCCCAAACCCCATGCCCAGATTCAGGCCAGCAGACTAGCATTCTCCCAGGGGTCCTCCACATGCAAATGCCGTTCTACTTGCCACTGACTCCTACTCTGTGTGAGGACCTAAGCTAGTAGGCTAGCCTCCCCCACCAGGTGTTCCTGCCATGCAGAGTGCCACAGGAGAGTTCTGCCTCCCCCTCAAACTATGTGCAAACCCAGGCCAGCAGGCTAGAATTCCCCCAGGGTACCTCCTCACAGGAACACCTTCCCACTCACCGCTGCCTCCCACCCCAATGTGTTGACTCAGGCCAGCAAGCTAGCGTTCCAACAAATGCTATGCTCGCTAGGTTAGACCTAATACAAACAAACCAGGAAGTCTTCCAAAGATAGTTAAGTGATCTGGAGGAGAGCTAACAAAAAGAGGACTTCAATAATCATCTGGCTAAGCTCAATAAAGACATAAAAAATGAAAGGATGAATTCCAAGAAGAATAAAAAAAAAAATCAGAAAATGACATGAAAAGGGAACTTGACACACAGATGGGTTCTATACATAAAAAGGCAATATAAAATACAGACCAAATTTAATAGGTCCAAACTTCTCTAAAAGCCCACAAGAACAGAGTCAGTGATGTAGAAGACAGAACCTCAGAAATCGAAAATAAGAATAAAGAAAGAGTTTGTGCATCCAAAAAATTGAACAAGTTCAAATTTTTTTTTGAGAACAGAACATGAGAGAACTGTGTTATACCCTTATATATCCCAACATGCAGATCATGGTTATACCAGAAGGGGAAGAAATTCGGACCAAAGGCATGGAGAACTTATTCAACAAAATTATCAAAGCAAACTTTCCTACCCTATCAAAAAAAAAAAAAAAAAAAAAAAAGTTCCATCAAGATACAAGAATCTACCAGAATTCAAAACAGACTAGACCTAAGGAGATATTCTCCAAGATATATTCTCATTAAGACTCTAAACTTTGGTAACAAAAGAAGTCCTAAAGGCAGCTAGAGAGAAACAACACATTACATATAAAGTCAACACTATCAAAATTAACTCAGATTTCTCAATAGAATCCCTGAAATAGAACATGGCAATGTCTAAGAACCTAGGGCTTCCAACCCAAACTACTCTACCTGACAAAAGTATCCTGCATAAGAGATGATGAAAAAAAAAAAAAAAAAAAAACCTTTCCATGAAAGTCAGCTCTACAACTATATGAACATAAATCCAAACATATAGAGAGTACTTCAGGGAGTTCTCCATACAGAAGAGTCAAACAACTAACCTCAAGTGTCTACTAGAAGCAAATCACAATAACCAAACACAGAGAAGGCAGCAAAAAAAAAAAAAAAAAAAAATCCTACGATCCAAGAAAACATCAAACTACATAAGCCATCACAATATGATAGTGGTTAAATCAAAACTCAAAGTCATTACCTTACATATTAATTGCCTTACTTCACCCATAAAGAGGCATAAACTAATGGGGTGGATCAGAAAGTTAGAACCCTCAATCTGCTGTCTTCAAGAAACACACCTCACCACTAAAAACCAACACTACCTCAGGGTGAAAGGATGGAAAATGATATTCTAAGCAAATGTAAATAAGCAACAAACACAGGCAGAGCTATACTAATATCAGATAAAATAGACTTCAAATCAAAAGTAATCAAAACAGATAAAGAAGGCCACTTCCTACTTATCAAGGGAAAGATCCCCCAAGAGGATATCAAAATCATCAATGTTTACACAGCAAAAGCATGTGCACCACAATTCACAAAACAAAACCTTCTTCACAATAAAATATAAAAAACCACCAACACCATCATAGTTGGGGACTTCAAAACTCCACTATCAGCAATAGATAGTCCATCTAAACAGAAAATTAACAGGGAAGTGAGAGAGCTAAAAAACAAACAAACAAACAAACAACATCAACAAAAAAACCATAGATCAATGAAACCTAAAGGATATCTATAGAACAGTCTAACTTAAATCCACAGATGACACATTCTCACATGCTTCTCAGCAGCCCATGTAACCTTCTCCAAAATATATCAAATACTGGGTCATAAAGCTTGCCTCCATATATTTAGGATGATTAACATGATTTCCTGTATGATATCAGGTCACAATGCTGCATTGCTAGAAACCAACAACAAAAGATGTACCAGGAAACCCATTAGCTCCTAGAAACTAAACAACACACTTTTAAACAATAAATGGGTAGTGGGTGAAATAAAAAATGAAATTGTGAAATTTCTAGAAATGAATGACAATGAGAACATGCCCCAGCCAGCGGAGAAAGGACAGAGACCCGAGGGGAAGTAAACCTGAATGGGAAAAGGCAAACAGACACAAGAAAGAGACCAAGCTAGGTGTTTGTCAAGGTCTCAAAATTTTATTTTTACACATAGGTTTATATAGGGTTGTAGAAGGAAGGAGTCATATTCAGGCCAGAGATCACAGGGTTACTAGCTAAATACAATTCCTTTGTTTCTTCATCAATTACTGGCATCACGGGGGGAGGCTATCACCCAGGCATAACGGTTTCTTCATTTCTGGTAATAGATCATTAGATGAGGAAATAGAAACTTAACTCACAACATGGCGGTTTCTGTCAACATGGCCGAGGTTAGGCTCATAGCTCCCAACAAGAACACATTGTATCAAACCTTATGGGACACAATGGTACCTACATAGTTATACAAAGATGTTTTCAAACACAGATGCCAAGTTTTTATAGTCTTTTTTGACATAAAATTTCTAGATCAAATCAATAAATTTAAAATTGTGAATAAATTATGTCCCCAAGGCTGCTAACACAATCCACCTATACTTATAACTAACAGATACTTAAAAGATAAAATGTGCATGTTTTCTATGTTCCAGATTTAAATTATGCTGTCACCTGACAAGTTAACTTAAATGTTAATTAAAATGATTTTAACTATTGTGTCATTCTGTGACCAGATCTACTTTGCCAACAAGATGTGTTCTGTACCTTTTAAACTAAATAATTTTTAACCTAAATCTGTTTTGCTAATCAGATATATACAGTCTCTCTGAATAATTAATAAACTATATAAAATCCAAAGTCAATTAAAAACATCATAGTTAAAAAGATAACCATTGGGCTGGAGAGATGGCTTAGCGGTTAAGCGCTTGCCTGTGAAGCCTAAGGACCCCAGTTCCAGGCTCGGTTCCCCAGGTCCCACGTTAGCCAGATGCACAAGGGGGCGCACGCGTCTGGAGTTCGTTTGCAGAGGCTGGAAGCCCTGGCGCGCCCATTCTCTCTCTCTCCCTCTCTCTGTCCTTCTCTCTGTGTCTGTCGCTCTCAAATAAATAAATAAAAATTTAAGAAAAAAAAAAAGATAACCAATATTTTGGTTCCTGCTCCCAGGACAGAAGGCCATAAAACATGATGAGACAGTTACTAACTTCTAGCCTCTGGTTTGTGGCCTATCATCTTGATCAGGAAAGACAAAGAGACTTGGAGATGGACTCCAAATTAAAATAAATGTTTCCACAACAACAACAAAAAAAATCACATAAAAATATCAGTCCCCCAGGCTTTCCAAAAGAGGAGGGATACTTGGTCAGCATAGCCTTGGTTTATCCTAGCAGATGACGCCAGTCCCAAAAGTCTCTCCTTCAGAGCCATAAATGACCTCTAAAATATAATACATAGTTAATTTTGGCTGCCTACATGGTCTTAAACACCTAACTAAAAATATAACTACACGATATCACAATATAAACCAAGATTCAAACAAATAAACTGCCCTGCCTGATGCTGGCTTATTGTACTAAGCTATTCACTCATGTTTTCTGTCTCTTCCTGGCCCTGATTAGTCAGAACTGTTTGCCTTTAAATCAAAGATCCAAAAATTGTCCTGACTAATTATGTCTACTGATAATTACTGATTCATATTAGTCCAATTTCTTCTTAGTAGGTCTTACTACAAACAGGTATATCACTGAAGACAACTCTCAGAAATAAGCCCTAAATTACATTTGGGACAAATATAGAGCCTAAGATACTAAAAACAATTTAAAGTTCTGGCTGCTTATAATTGCTAATGTTGATGATGCTGGTTGTTTGCACTATCACTTTGCTTAACTTTATGGAGGTAAGCCAGATTTGTGACATAAGGGGACCCACATACCCTTAAATAATTGGGCCGACACTCATCAGTCAAGAGATATAAACTCATCACACCAGAGTCAAAAAAAGAGTGTTCTCTGCTAATTGTAACAGCTAACAGAGTACCAGGGACCCAGAGGGTCTCTTCAAAGTCAAGCTCTGGGAAACATCTGCCTCTGGCAAAAGGACTGTGGTCCTGCTCCAGTCATAATCCTAAAAACTGACTGGTTCACATATGAGAAAAGCCTAAAATGTTCAACATTAGATGCTCAAGATATTTCAGTATTGTTATACAAACATATATTTAAAAATCATGGTATTTTAAATATTTATAAACATCATATGTGATTTGAGACCATGATGTATGAGAAAAAAATTGAGAAGTATGCCCTTTATTCAGTATGTACAAATACTTCCCTGCTTATATTTTAGCATTTTGATAATATATCCATATATTGACACTCTAAAATGTGTGGTGCAGGCTGGACAGGATCAGTGTAAGTTATTAACAAGACTGTAATTTCAGTTGTTATTGTGATTGTCAGAAAAATGTAACCTTGTGAAACTTCCCATAGAGATAATTAAATGAGAAATTTCATGTTCATGTATTTAGCATGGTCCTTATGTGTTAGGAAATGCTCTGAAAGACAGAAAGTAATTACTACAAGTGTGGGTATTTTCGTGCTTGCTTTAAATACTTCCTAATTCATGCTGCTAGAAAGAAGAGTACTTTGTTAGGTACTTTAAGTGCTTAAATTATAATTAAAATTTTACATTTCTATCTTTAGCCATCTGGAATAACTTAATTAAAAAGAAGTTCTTGACTAAAAAGTAAAGTATAAGAAATCTTTGCAATTTTACGACTGCATCTTTTGGAGTTTAGCATTATGTTGAAATCATTTTAAGTCATGTGGTGAAGCTAATGTGGATCTGATAGTGACTGCCTTTCTCCTTTATTTCAAGTCTTGTCATTCAAAGTAGATCCCATGGATCTGAATTAGGAACATAAAATATATAAATTCCTACTCATAAAGTATTTTACAAATTCTATTGTATGTACATATATCAACTATACTATATGTTTGTTGCATTTTCTTATATATTCAAAGTCTCCTATTGTTTTTGACTGTTCCAGTGTAAAGCTAGCTGTAGCTTTGAAATCATGTTTCTTAATTTAAATGTATATATTTAATCACATTTAATTTTTGACTTTTCATTCTCTTTTCATGAACAATAACAGGTCTAAGTGATTAAAACAATTAATGTATTAAAGTTTGATATTAGATAACTCTGAAATTTGGCCATGTACCTACCCTGGGACTATATTGCAATATTTTCCAAGTTTTACCTAAATTTTTTCCTCTGACATTTATAGTGCAAACACTTCCTCAAAATTTGTGTTCATTTAAATAAATCAAAATTATTTAGTAATATAACACTAGATATATATATTGGATCTTGAATGCATGCAAAATTTAACATTTTATGGGAGTCTTTCTGTGCTTCCCTTTCCTGTATGTTGCTTTGCAGAAACACTGAGTTTAATTATTTATCAGGAACTCTAAATGATTAGGTACTATGTTTTCTAAAGGAGAAGAAAGTAGCTCTCACTCTCCTTTCTAAATTATAATCATTGCCCTAGGCTAATGAGGAATGGCAGACAACATCGGGTTGCTGTGTAAGTAGGTAGAGGTTTGATGAGATAACATGGACTAATCTACAGCACTCAAATTTTCTACTCTCCTGTTGTGATATAACACAGAATCAGAAAATGAAAATTATTTTATGGGTGGCCTTAGTTCCTTGGAGGAAGGTGGTGCAGTAAAGCTGACACGTGTTAAAGAAACTGAACCTGATATAGCTAGCTTTCTTTCTTTCTTTCTTTCTTTCTTTCTTTCTTTCTTTCTTTCTTTCTTTCTTTCTTTCTTTCTTTCCTTCATTCTTTCTCCTTTGCTTCTTTCTCCTTTCTTTCTTCCTTCCTTCCTTTCTTCTTTCTTTTATTTTCTTTTTTTTAAGTAGGGTTTCACTCTAGCCCAAGTTTTCCTGGAACACTCTCTGTAGTTCCAGTCTGGCCTTGAACTCATAACAACCCTCTTACCTCTGTCTCCTAAGTGCTGAGATCGAAGGTTTGCACCACCACATCCAGCAGAATATGATAATCATTAGGGACTCCTCCCCTGAAGAATATTTCAGTAGTAAAATAATAATGTTCAAAGGCCATTGCTTATTCTGATTATGTAAATAATAATTTCATTTTCTATGATAAGTGTGTTCATAAATTGAAAGAAACAAAGCACTTAAGAAGTAAAATTAAGTTGGTTAAGAAACACTCAAAAGCCTTTTTGTTCTAGTCTGTGTGGTATGGATGTAAAGTACCCACCTCCAATTCCTGAGGGGTGGGGATAATTTATGTATTAAAAGCTTGGTTTCTAGCATTTAGTGCTATGGAGAGATGACTGAATCATGAGGACACTAACATCACCAATGGTTTAATCTCTTGATGACTGTATGGGACATTAGAAGTAGGAAAAGGCACAAGCCTTGGAAGGCCTTCTCTTGCTGTGACTCCTTCCTCTACCTCTTTCCCTGCTCTCAGCTGTCATGAGGTGAGCAGTTTCTCTCTGCCCTGCTTTCTCTTGCATGATGTTTGATCCCAACAAGCTCAGGTTCAGATGGATTCACAGCATAATTCTACCAAGTCTTTAAAGAAGAACAAAAATCAATACTCCACCAATTAATCCATGTAAAATATGCCCAACCTTTCTGTTTTATGATGTGGATGTTACTTGGATACTAAAACCAGAAAAGTGACACAGCAACAAAAATGAGGATTTTTCAGCAATAAAATGTCTGCAACCTACATTTTAGGACAAATTAAGATCAAGTGGGCTTCATTCTATAGATGCAGAATAGGTCAACCTGCATAAATCAATAAATGTAAGAGATCACATAAATGAATTCAATGATAATCTCAATCAATTCAGAACAGACCTTTGGCATAATCCGACATCCCATCCTGACAAAAGTTCCAGAGGTGCTAGAAATGGAAGGAAAATATATCAGCATAATAAAGTTTGTAAATGAAAAAACCCATAGCCAACTTCATGTTAAATGGAGAAAAGCTCAAGCATTTTCCTTAAGTTCAGGAAGAAGACAAAGCTGGCCACTCTCTCTACTCCTAATCAACATAGTGTTTAAAGTCTTAGCACTATTGCACTTGTGTGAGCATCACCTCATATAGCTCCTTCTAGCACTAGATGGGCTAATTGTCTGGGTCAAATACACTCCTTAGATCCACCAACATACCCTGATGAGAGAGGAGTCAACAAAAATTAGAGTGTGGCTATATCTGTACCCAATAGATTTTTGTCAACGGCCAACTCATTTTCATGAGAAGGCAGTAATAAGTCTTATTTATGTTAACATGTGCATTGTAAGATTATGATTATATTATGTATTTATTTTTTGATTTTTATTTCTTTTGGTTTTTCAAGATAGGATGGTCTCACTGTAGTTCAGACTGACCTGGAATTCACTCTGTAGTTTCAGGGTGGTCTTGAACTCACCTCCTACCCTTGCCACCTGATTAAAGGTGTGCCCTACCATGCCCAGTGATTTTTTTTTAATAATCAAAGGATTTCCATGTTCTGCTTACAGACTCAGTCACCCTGTGACCTCCATTACTTCACAATTCTAGAGATGTTGCGAAAATAGCCTAGAACCTGGGAAAATGAGTTTTAGGGAGGCCTGCCAACCTGGAAGGGTAAAGACAGTCTTGTTATGATGCCAACACTGAGAAAAGTCAGGACAACATAAAAGCAGAAGGACTGTTTCAGGAAAAAAATAGGCAGTGGGTGGAATCACAGGGGAAAGGTTTGCGAGTATGAGTTAAGTCTAAAGATAAACATATATAAAATGTCATATGTAAATCAACTATTTTCTATGCTCACTAAAATTACTGATAAAATAATGAACACAAGGTAGCATTAAAATGAAGCCACATTTATTTCAGATGACCTGAGCCAGGGCTGTCTCCTTAAGGCAAAGTTAGATTATAAGATTTCAACATTTGGCCAACTTCAGGCAGATGCCTTGAATGGAAAATGGCAGAAGATTATTCACATCGTTGGCTATTTTTAAACAGAGAAAAAAATCACATAAATTAATGGATCTGATATGTTCTATTTCTTATAACATAAGGAATAAAACTGGCAACTAAAAGGTTTTAGAGGTTTACCCTGCAGGATATGATATATATCTGTATCTTAAATAAATTCAATTTATTCTAATAAATTTCTAAAATAGCACTTACTATAGTCTCATATAGAAGAAATGTGTGCTGTGCTTTTATAAACTTAACTGATAGCCATTGCTAGCCTGCAACTATCATTATTAGAAAGAGGGCAGAAAAATCACTACTCAACCTATTTATAGTGGGAAGTCATTATGTTTCCAATACTGTGTAAGCCCAATTGTTAAAAAATGTGTGAAATGTTTGCTGCATTATAAATTAGCAAAAATTACATTTATTATTCATTTTTCTGTGAAGTTTTTATAATTAATTTTACACATTAATTTTAAGAAGCTGATCAAAAGTTATGGATTTGAAGCCGGGTGTGGTGGCGCACGCCTTTAATCCCAGTACTCGGGAGGCAGAGGTAGGAGGATCACCTTAAATTCGAGGCCACCCTGAGGCTCCATAGTGAATTCCAGGTCAGCCTGGGCTAGAGTGAGACCCTACCTCAACCCCCCCCCCAAAAAATGTTATGGATTTGAGAAAGCCAAACATCTCATGTTCTCTCTCATATGTGGATCCTAGCTATAGATGATTGGACTTTTGTATGAGTATGAAGAAAACTCAGTAGCAGAGGCCAGTAAGCTAGAAAGGAGATATAAAAGGAATAGCAATGAAAGGAGGGGCACTTAATAAGAAGGTATTGTATATATGTAAGTAGAAAAATAGATTAATGGGGGTGAAAAGGCCTAAGTGACATCAGTGGAAGAGATTAAGTAAAGGAAAGGTGGAGGGAGGGCTAATCAAAATCTAAGAAGATATAAATGAATCATATGGAAACCTACTTTTCTGGACAATGGAACACTTAGGAGACATAGATTGTTACTAGAATTTTCAGTGCTAGGGATGGGATACTTTCCAGTGAGTTGTTGGCCAAGGAGATTCCTGATGCCCCCAAAACATTACAGGCCATTGCTGAGGCAATGAGGAATAGATGGTAAGACCCTATTATTGAAGACTCTACAAACTTGGGCTGCAAGGCCAATGAAAAATCCCACTGGAACTGAACTGATAACCTCTTCCTGTAGACCAACTGACAGAAACATGAAAGGCATACAGGCAGTTCAATGGGAGAGAGAAGTCACCAGTGAAGATAGTTAACAGTGGACACTGCAAGCCTTATAACTGGCCAGCCAGGCCAAATGAACCAACAGGTGCAATAGTGGCACATCTGTCATGTTGGGAGCCAACTGCCCTCTAATTGGACTAGAGGCCCACTCCATGGGAGGAAACACATCCTTGGTACTAAAAACCTACAACAGGGGTAGTCATGAGCCCTAGGGGTGTAACATCTGCTGCTGTTTGGCTACATGCACATACAATACTCACCAAACTGCCCAAAAAGCACTTCTCTTAATGTTAATACCTACATATTAATGCTACTCTCACTTTTAGTGGAGAATGTTCTCTTTTCAGATGGCAGTGACCTTCGGATGACTCAGAAGGCATCATGGTGCTGCGAAGAAGTGACAGAGGAGTGCTCAGTACTGAAATATCTCTATCACACCTTCCAAGGTTCAGGGGCCATTGCAAAAAAGATGATAGAGAAATGTAAGAGCCAAAGGATAGGTAGGATTCCTTACAATGTCCTCCTCCAGACATAAATTGGCCTGGATATCCATGACCTTACAATGCCTGACACTACCTACACCAGACCATCATAATAGGAGGAAAAGATCATGACATCAAAATAAAAGATAGACTGATTGAGAGGGGTAAGGGATATAATGGAGAATGGAGTTTCAAAGGGGAAACTGGGGGAAAGAGTATTACCATGGGATATTGTTTACAATCATGGAACTTGTTAATAAAAAATGAATAAACTAAAAAGCTATGGAGTTGAGACCATACATATAATTTAATTGATTTAATGCCTGAAACATTTGTCCCAAGCCATTTTTACATAGATCAGAATTTTCCTTGACTTTTACAGACTAATCATTTTTAAGCTTATTAAACATAGAGAATTTATATATAATTAACTTAGTTATATCAGGTACTATAAAATATCTTTATCAATTTACCATTGCCATTTATGTACCATATTTCCATGTAATATTTTTCAGTGTTAAGGCTCTCAATACTTTTTCCTAGGAAAAATCATGTTCCTTTGGTGACTATCCTCACTAAAATATATTTTTCTGTTGCTCATTTATACATTAGCCATTGTAATGTTTCAGTTTTGTAGAGTCATACTTGTCATATAAGTCAAGTTGAATAATGGAGCTTCATAATTTGCCAGAATAAAATATAGTGGGTTACTATTCTTTATCTCACACAAAACCTTGATGGATACATGTTGGTGAATATATGAACATTTGGGTATGGAGAGGGTAGAGTAGCAAAAAGCCTGGAACAAAATCATGATAGATAATTTTTTACTTTGTCCATTTTAAAGGAATGCACATATAGGTCCATTCTGCTAACTTAGGACTTTTTTTTTTTCTGATACTTAAATTATCTATTGAAAGTGTCCACATGAGTTTCAAGAGACAAAGGGTCAGATGATATAAACTGATGTTATGTTGATAAAATAAGCTGTATTAGAGGAAATTCTTCCCAAATGACATATTCCATCCTGAAGAGAAGTGGGAGCCTCAGGAGACTCAGGATATCAAGTGTGGAGCAGCCAAATCCCAAAAAGTCACAGGGTCGCTTCCAAAGTTATATTATTGGTAAACAACTGTTGAGGGACAAACTCTGCCAGTGTTGTGTAGCAATTTTCCCTGAATTGAAGCACTGTTTCCTGTGGTGGAAAGGGAGACCCAGGAGACTCTGGAAGTCAAATCAAGGAAAAAGGTCATAAGACCCCCTCCCTTAGCTTATATACAGGGTAAAAACACCTCCTGGGGAGAGACTTTCTGTCCAGCCCAGCTGCCTGCATGTTGTGCAGTGAACTCCAGAGATGCAGCAAACATGTCTGGTCAGCTATGCAAGCGTATGCATGCTTTGTGCTGATCCAGGTTGTGTTTGGTGCCAGCCATGTTCTTGTAAGCAACCTCTCATCACCATGCTTGGCCAGTAACTCCAATAAACTCACTGATTCCCCAAAGCTGGTTTTGGATAGTCATACTTTTTTACTTCTGTGCCTTTTCTGGGATGAATACATTTTGTAAGGAAACAGTTCAGAGGGGAATTTTAGGTCTAGAGACTGATAGGAATATCAAGTATCAGGCTTTATTTAGAGTATTGGTCCTGAAATGTTGGTGGTTGAAGGTTTAGTAGCCTTCCCTGAAAACAAGAGGGAGCTGAAGACTTAACACCTATCCCTGAACCTAGCAGGCAATAATGACGCCACAAAGGTATTCAGCCTCATTAAGCCCTACACCTTCCCTGATTGATGTACTCACCTTAGCTCAGATGGCCTTGGAGGACCAGAAACCATCTGAATATCCTCCCTTACACAATCCTGGCTGAAGAAGCCTATTCTGAACAAGGACACAAATACAATTTTATTATCAACTGCACCTGGTACAGTCTGTTTTTCTTTGGATCTTTCTTGTAAGTTTGAACCTCAGCCTGGTTCAGTGCTTCAGCCTTCATCCCATGGGAAGGCTGCTGCCCCTAGCTGTATCTCTCAATAAACAGTCTGTCTGTAGAGATCAAGTCTGATGAACTCTTTCGCGTTTCTCTTAGCCTTTTCTTACAATGCCTGGTGTTCCAAAAGTACTATGGCCCTGGAAACAAGAGTGTGAACTGGATGGTGTGTGATGGGAGGTTTTATTAGCTTTGGGGTAGGGGGTGGGGGATTATTGAAGTAAAATGAGGAAGGGGGAGATGAGGACCTGGAAAATGAAAGCTCTCTGAGCAGCAGGTTGTCTGAAGTGCAAGCTGTCTGGAGTTATCTGAGTTTCTCAGGGTGCAAGTCAGCAAGTGGCTTCTTGTGGCCTAAGATAGAGAGGTATGGAGGAGGGCTAACTTTTTTTTCTTCTCTTTTTTTTCAGGGTATATTGTTGATTGAGTTTATCTGCCATTTTTGGGAAAATTCCCCTGGCTTCTGTGTAGGGTCTGTTTGCTAACTTCTTCAGATGTGTGTTTCTGTCTGTCCAAGAAATGTTTCATGCCACACATGTGAAATCCCTGAGCATTTGCCGATCACCCAGATACTGATTTATTCTTTCTAGATGCCCAAATGTGAGAGAAGACCTAGGGTGTATAACCCAGCTATTTTTTCTCAACACTAACTAATGTCAAAATTACATTTAAATAATGACATTTTAGCTTCTGTTTGCACGTGCAATTAAACAATTTGTGTTCATCTATATCTTGCGTACCTTATCAAAGAAAAATATTATGAATTCTAATTATGTTGAAGTCACATACCGAAAAGTATAACTTGATTACTTTTTGCTTTATTTTTGACATATATTCACATTGATTTACTGAAAGTGAGAATATATTTTACTTTCAAACTTGGAGTAAAATTATACTGAATTGTGGATATTAAGGAAAAGCTAGTGTTCATGTGTTAAGGTACAATGATCTTTTCTTATAATTAATGAATTTGTCCTTATGAAAATTCAGAAATATAGTTCTAGAATTAGTTGGCTTATAATGGCATAGATCTCCTTTTGGTTTGATTGATACTTACTTTGATATTTGATATTTGATGTTCCATAACATATTAAAAAAGGTGGTGAAGAATTGAGTGTAGGTTTACAGAAAATAGGGTGAACTGAAGAATAGTTTCAATGTGAGCATCATAAATATTCATCTACTGAGCTTCATGGGATCAAAGGTATCATGCATATAGTCTGTATACCACCAAACAATAATATTATCTTTGGGTAAGTCGTTTAATAATGAGACAGACTTTTAAAGGTTTCTTTCTTTTTTTTTTTTTTTTTTTTTTTAGTTTTTCGAGGTAGGGTCTCACTCTGGCTCAGGCTGACCTGAAATTCACTATGTAGTCTCAGGGTGGCCTCGACACCTGCGATCCTCCTACCTCTGCCTCCCGAGTGCTGGGATTAGAGGCGTGCACCGCCACGCCCGGCTAAAGGTTTCTTTCTATGTTTCTTTCTTTGTGATTTTTTTTTTTTTTTGAGGCAAGCCCAACAGATTGCCTTTTTTTTTTTTAATGAAAAGGAGAGAGAAAGGAATTGGCAAACTATGGCCCCCCAGCCATGTCAATCAAACTGCAGACATGTGCGCACTCTTGTGTGCCTGTGCGACCTTGTGCGCCTGTGTCACTGCGCATCTGGCTCACTTGGGACCTGGAGAGTCAAACATGGATTCCCAGGCTTTGCAGACAAGTGCAGTAACCACTAAACAATCTCTACAGCCCTAACTGCTTCTTGTTACTTTTCTTTTCTTTTCTTTTCTTTTCTTTTCTTTTCTTTTCTTTTCTTTTCTTTTCTTTTCTTTTTGAGAGAAGGAGAGAAAGAGGGAGAGAGAGAAAATGGATGTGCCAGGGCCTCAGCCACTGTGTATGAACTCCAAATGGGTGTGTCCCCTTGTGGGCATGTGCATCATTGCGTTTTTGAGTCTCTGTGCATCTGGCTATGTGGGACCTTGAGATTTGAACATGAATTCTTAGGCTTTGCAGGCAAGTGCTTTAACCTCTAAGCCATCTGTCAACCACTTTTGTTACTTTTGAAAAGCATATTTAACTGCTAGCATTTTAGATATTGCATGTATTTTATTCTTCATATCTAGAGTTCTGGATCAAATGTCGATTATAAAAAAGGAGTTAGGTAAATTATATTCATCCAAAAGTGTACATCACTCAGAATTCTACACAGAATTAGCTGATATACACCATAACTTGAATGTTTCTGTTCCCCTAAATATACACCTCAAAACTCAATTACCGTTGTGATACGTTCAGAGCTAAAATGTTTAGGAGTTAATAGTTCTGAGTTTTCATAAATAGGATTAACCTTATGTTGCAGTCAGGTTTGCATTACTGGTAGAAATCACCTGACCAAGAGCAGCTTGTGGGGAAAAAGGTTTATTTTGGCTTACTCGCTTGAGGAAACACTCCATGATGTCAGGGGGAAACGATGGCATGAACAGAGGGTGGACATCACCCCCTGGTCTACATAAGGCAGGCAATGGGAACAGGAGAGTGTGCCAAACACTGGCAAGGGGGAGCTGGCATTCATAAGCTCACACCCAACAATACACTCCCTCCTGGAGACCTTAATTTCCAAATCTCCATCAGCTGGGAACCTAGCATTCAGAACCCCTAAGTATATGGGGGACACCTAAATCAAACCACCATACCTTACATCATGAAAATACAAATATGGCATTATTTATGAATTTGAAAATGGACCATCACTATAATCTTGGACTCCCCACACTCTGAAACTTGGAAGAAGAAATATTTATGAATATCTATTTATAAGTCACTCAGTATTTGCGCTTTGTTACAGCAGCCCAATTAGTTTGATTAAAGTTTATAGATAAGTTTGATATATAGATACCATATATTCATGGTCACATATTATTCTAATATAGACAACACATATGTAAATATTGATATGCAGTCATATACTGTGGTACTTTGAATATATGGCCCCACATACTAAGTTATTTTTTCTTTAAATTATAGTTTATGCATATAACAGGTTATATTCTTTTATGCCTTTGGCCCTGATCCCTAAACTTCTTACTTGAGCCTTTACCAAGCAGATCCCTGCTACAAGGTAGAATGTCACTGGGAGCATATGCTGTGGTCTACTGCTAAGGTGTGTTTAGGGCAGATCTTCAGTCTATCCCTACTAGGTGTGTTCAAGTAAGTTTGAGTTATGGTTGTTGGTACTTGTTGGTGTAGTTGCTTGCTTGATGTTTAGATTGCTGAAAGGGAGCTAGCATCTTCCACCATTGACAGTGATCCCCTGAGCTTTGTAAGCCTGAATTAAATTCCTTTCCCTCTAGAAGTTATATCTGGCTGAATGTTTTTGGCAGCAACGAGGAGCTGAGTATAACACACAATAATGGAGACTGGCAAGTCCCAAAATCTGTATGAGAAACAAGTGCGCCATTGTTGTAATATCTACTTGGTAGGAAAGGTCAATGATGTAAGGGTATAATTTTCTGTCCCAATGTATTGTATTGTAACTCTATAAATCACACTATATACATGTCTAGTATATACTTTATTTTGATACTTCTTTCATTGTTGAAAGATGTAATAGTGTGGCTGGAGAGATGGCTTAGCCATTAAGCACTTGCCTATGAAGGCTTAGGACCCTGGTTCAAGGCTCGATTTCCCAGGACTCATATTAGCCAGATGCACAAAGGGGTGGACACATCTTGAGTTCATGTACAGTGGCTGGAAGCCCCGGCACTCCCATTCTCTCTCTCTGGCTCTTTCTCTCTCTGTCCGTCACTCTAAAATAAATAATAAATAAAAATAAACAGAAAGATGTAATAGTATATTGTTCTAGTGACTCTGCAAAATGGTGCTTGCAAGGAATGATTTTATTTTTGTATGTCATCACTAAAGCCATTCTTTCTTGTCTTGGGCTCATCAAAAGTTTGTGTGTGTGTGTGTGTGATTTTTTTTTTTTAATGTAGGAGCTAAATCAGAAAAAGGAAGGTAGACAAAAAGTAAACTAAGTAAATAAGTAAAACACTTGTATCCCCTGTGGTTTCTAGGATTAATCTGTGTTTAGGGCCTCCTTCAATCCTGGCTTGTACTGAGTCCGCAAGTCAGCCCAATGAAAAACTTAAAAATTTTCCCTCCGATTAATCGCATCTTAGTCATACATATAGTTTTGTTATTCCAAATTCATAGATGCTTTTGAGTTCCCTAATGTTATGTATGCCATTTTTTTATTATTTTCATTCAACAATAATCATTTATCCTAGGCTTGCATAGATTTTCCACCACAAAACTTTGTTTTATGCAATGAAACTTTACATGCATTTAGTAAGATAGAGATACATACATTGTTATACCAGTCAATGAGGTGGTCAGTCTCCAGAGAATCAGCATGAGACCTTCACAGTAAAATCTGCCCTTCTTCATCTGAAGCCAGGAACCTGATATCACATTGGAAATGTTAACAGCTACATTAAAAGATATCCTCAAAAAAGCAAGATACCCTCAAAAAAGCTGACAGATGAAAAGGTAAGTAAACATGCCTTAGCACATTCTAAACATTTTTAAATGTTCCTTGTTATTTTTCTTGATTCCATCCATGTTCACTTGGTATGTACAAATGCTTGACTCTTTTACAGAGTTTAGACAAAGCTATTTTTGACAGTTCTTTTCTGTATTTTTCATTGTTTCAGCTATAATGGAAAACAGCTAAGAGCTGCCTACTCTACCACTTTTCTGAAATCATTCTGGTATCTGTCATATTATATCCTCAGAGCCATTCAAAATGTTACACGGTGGTGAAAAGCAACAACTCTTCAAAATCTCTGCTTTTCAGATGTTAAACACACCGTGCGTGGTATGTGTGGCCTTCACTGTGACAATAAGTCTGCCTTCTTCAGCAGGTCATTGAGTTTTTCTAGTTTTGTATTGTTACATTTTTTCCATGATATGAGGCAGAGCCAAAAGTCAGACACTATACATCATTTGCAATCATTACAAAGCTACTACCTTGCAATCGTAATGACCAGCATTAGAAAAGCATGTAAATTATCATCTAAAATATACTACATTTAATCATACCCATTCTCCATGGATAAAAAGAATCTTTAATTATATAATTATTGATGACTTTAAAGCACTTACTTGTGGCCTTTCTGGTGTAAAACTGTTGTTCACAACAGAGATAAAAACCCATATTGCTGGGTGTGGTGGTGCACGCCTTTAATCCTAGCACTCGGGAGGTGGAGGTAGGAAGATACTCGTGAGTTTGAGGCCACCCTGAGACTACATAGTTAATTTCAGGTCAGCCTGAGTCAGAGTGAGACCCTACCTCAAAAAAAAAAAAAAAAAAAGTTAAGGAATTTTTTCTGGAACAAGATTGGGGAATGTGTATGTTCAATCTGCATACAAGTTATATTCATTGAAAACTAGACATCAATTAGCTTGTGTCTTTGAGACTATGATACATTTTACTAAGCATGAAAAACATTCAGTTGTATTACTTTAGTTTTTGTATATGAGCATATTTCATACTATGCTTCACATTAAAGTTTTGAAATTTATTACTTTACAACCCTAAGAAAATTCTTGTATATAGAATTTAATTTTATTAAGAAATGAAAGGTTATAAAGGAAAAAGAATTTGAATAATTTTTTAAAGTCTCTTGAAATGTATTACTTTACAACCCTAAGAAAATTCTTGTATATAGATTTTAATTTTATTAAAAAATGAAAGGTTATAAAGGAAAAAGTAAAAGAATAATTTTTTAAAGTCTCTTGAAATGTATTACTTTACAACCCTAAGAAAAGTTATTTTAATTTAGTTTAATTTTATTTTATTTTCCTTTTTTTTAAAAATATCATTTCTTTTTCCTTTATAACTTTTCATTTCTTTTTTTTTTTTTGGTTTTCTAAGGTAGGGTCTCACTCTAGCTCAGGCTGACCTGGGATTCACTATGTATTCTCAGGGTGGCCTCAAACTCTCAGTGATCCTCCTACCTCTGCCTCCCGAGTGCTGGGATTAAAGGCATGTGCCACCACGCCCAGCTAAAAAGATTGTATTATTTATTTATTTATTAGAGACAAGGAGGAAGAGAGAGAGTTGGTGCACTAGGGCCTCTAGCCACTGTAAATGAACTCCAGATGCATGCACCACCATGTACATCTGGCTTATGTGGGACCTGGAGAATTGAACTGGGGTCGTTAGGATTCGCAGGCATGCACCTTAACCTCTAAGCCATCTCTCCAGCCTCAATTTTTTTTATTTATTTATTTATTTTTATTTATTTATTTGAGAGTGACAGACAGAGAGAGAAAGAGGCAGAGAGAGAGAGAGAGAGAATGGATGCACCAGGGCCTCCAGCCACTGCAAACGAACTCCAGATGCATGCATCACCTTATGCATCTGGCTTACGTGGGACCTGGGGAACTGGAACTGAGCCTCGAACCGGGGTCCTTAGGCTTCACAGGCAAGCGCTTAACCGCTAAGCCATCTCTCCAGCCCATCCAGCCTCAATTTTTTTTTTTTTATTTATTTACTAGAGAGAGAGAGAAGGTGCACACCGGGGCCTCTAACCACTACAAATGAACTCGACACAGGTACCACCATGTGCATCTGGCTTATGTGGGTACTGGGGAATTGAACCTGCATCCTTAGGCTTCACAGGCAAGTGTCTTAATCACTAAGCAGTCTTTCTAGCCCCAGCCAGTTTTTTTTTGTTTTTTTTTTTTTAATATTATTTAGAACCTGGCATGGTGGTGCATGCCTCTAATCCCAGCACTCGGGCGGCAGAGGTAGGAGGATTGCTGTGAGTTCGAGGCCACCCTGAGAATAAATAGTGAATTCCAGGTCAGCCTGGGCTAGAATGAAACCCTATCTGGAAAAAAAAAAATATTTATTTGCAAGACTGAGAGAAAGAGAGGAACAGTGGTAGGGGACGAGAAAGAGGGGGGAGGAAAAGAATGTGTGTATGAGCATGCCAGGGCTTCATGGCATTGCAAATGAACTCCAACATGGGGCATGTTGTACATCTGGCTTTATGTGGTTACTATCTGGTAGTCACCTCTAATCACTATTTTTTTAACCATTTTATTCATTTATTTGACAGAGGCAGAGAGAGAGAGAGAAAGCGTCAGAGAGAAAAAGAGAATGGGTGCAAATGGGCCACTGCAAACGAACTCCATGTGCATGTGCCACCTTGTGCATCTGGCTTACCTGGTACTGGGGAACAGAGCCTCAAACCAGGGTCTTTGAGCTTCACAGGCAAGTGCTTAACCACTAAGCCATCTCTCCAACCCAGATCTACATACTTTTGAGACAGATGAAGAAGACCTATCACTCCCAGGGACCCTGGAAGAAAGAAAACCCAAATGCTTTTTGTGCAAGAACTGATTGGATTATATGGTTTTATTGTTGTTTTGGTTTTTTTGAGGTAGGGTTTCACTCTGGCCCAGGCTGACCTGGAATTCATTATGTAGTCTTAGGGTCAGCCTCAATTTTTAATACAATTAAATTCTATACTTCACTTTAAAGAATCTTACAGGAAATGGATGGTAATAGCCTTCATTTTATATCTAACTTTTTTATTTATATCTATAGTTAAGCACTAGAAATGCACAAAATTATTATTCAGTTTGCTAGAAATAAACGTATTTGTAGTTCTCCTTACCTAGTTAGGAACACAAATAAGAAGGAAGACAGTAGAAACTTTCAATTAAAAACAAACAAACAAACTATAAATTGATTTCACTTGAGGTATTAAGTAGATTGCATAATAAAAATATTTAAATAAAAACCATAGGGGCTGGAGAGATGGCTTAGCGGTTAAGCGCTTGCCTGTGAAGCCTATGGACCTCGGTTCGAGGCTCGGTTCCCCAGGTCCCACGTTAGCCAGATGCACAAGGGGGCGCACACGTATGGAGTTCATTTGCAGAGGCTGGAAGCCCTGGCGTGCCCATTCTCTCTCCCTCTATCTGTCTTTCTCTCTGTGTCTGTCGCTTCAAATAAATAAATAAAAAATTTAAAAAAAAAAAAAAAAAAAAACCATAGTAAGCTACATTCTCTAGCCACTTAAGATAGTGCTGGGGAGATATTTAGGTATTTTGGAACATGGTTTTCAATTTTCTGACCAGTTTAGTGTTCTGAAACATGATTTATTTAAATAATATCCTAAGGATCTAAAATCTCTGAAAAATGTCCTGCAGCCCCACCAAGTAGAAAATATATCTTTAGGGAGAATTTCAACTACAAAAATAAACTAGCAGAGATGATAAATGTGTACTGTGTTCTTAAATTATATTTCATTCATATAACACCTATCATTATTTCAGAGAAATAAATATGACATCATAAGTATTTTGAGTATAATAACAACATATTTAAGTCAAACTTCAAAGCTGCCTTGTACATGAAAATTACATGGCTTAAAAATTTCCTTAATTTTCATTGATACATTAATAATCTTGATTTCTTTATGTCATTAGAACTTTTATTTTTTCTACGTATTAGAAAATTCAATGCTTCATTAAGATTAATTTAATAGTATTTGTAAAATGCTCTTAGCAATCAATGAAGGCTTGATTTAGAGTTAAATCAATCTTTGAGGAGTGTAGATATATTATTAATTCAGAGTTACATAGGGAGAGTTTGGGCTAAAGCTCTGTCTTTTACAAACTCTACAAGTCATCATTTAACCAGCTTTTTTTTTGGTGTTTCAAGTTGGGTCTTATTCTAGCCCATGATGAATTCCCTATGTAGTCTCACAGTGGCCTTGAGCTCAAGGAGATTTCTCTACCTCTGCCTCCTTTCTAGCTCTTAATCAGTTTTTTTTTTATTAATATTGATTGTGTGTGTGTGTGTGTGTGTGTGTGTGTGTGTGTGTGTATGCACATGTATGTGCTTGTGTATGAGAATACTAGGATCTCTTGCTGCTGCAAACTATTGCTCATCTGGCTTTATGTGGTTGGGTTGGTAATTAAACCTGTATAAAATTTAAGAGGACGGCATCTATGAAGAAAATTATTTCAATATCACTTTTTCCAATTACACAAATTTATGTTCATTAAGTAAGATAGGATAAAGACGTATTTTGTGCTCAAATTATTATGATACATATCATTAAAAAGGCTAGAAACAATGAAACTACTCTAAATTATTGTTTGTACATTTTCACAGCATTATTTATACTGTCTAAGGAATTTATAACTAAAATTAAAGATTTTTTTTTTATGAGAGAGAGCAAGAACAAAAGCGAGAGAGAGAGAGAGAGAGAGAGAGAGAGATTTGGCACACCAAGGTCTCTAGCCACTGTCATCACACACCAGGGCCTTAAGCCACTTCAACCTAACTGCGCCATGTGTGACCTTGCATGCTCATGTCACCTTCTATGTCTGGCTTATTTGGGATCTGGAGAGCGAAACATGAGTCCTTAGGCTTCACAGGCTAGTAGCTTAACCACTAAGCAATCTCTCCAGCCCTAAAATTAAAGATTTTGAGAGTGAAAATATACTTTACATATGTTAACTTCTGAAATATAAATAGAAACTTTTTTACGAAAACTTGCTTTGTATAAGGGATCATTGAGATTAGAAAATTTATGGATAATATATGGATTGGTTATAAAATTTCTAATCCATTAAATATAAATATCACTTAGCAATGAGATAATAAATAATATAATACACAGGTGCCATGTGTGACATTTCAATGTGTATATTTTAGTCAGTTTGGGTGGTTCTGACAAAATATCAATATGTAGCTTCAACAAATTAGCCTTTATTTTTGGTTACCTTGTCATCTTTTAAATTAAAATTTAAAGTTTAGCAGATTGCATTCCACAGATTTCCAATGTGTTTTCTGGCTAATAGAAATTTTTCATATCTGTTCAGACAGTTACTTTTTCTGTATATATGTGGTAGGAAAACTTATACTGCTTTATCTTCAAAATTTTCCCTTTCTTTTAATTCTTTAATTGATAAAGAAAATGTACTCAATACCTACATGGTAACAGGAAGTGGAATGAGTTTGGAGGAAGTGGGTCACTGGGGACAGGCTTTGATATTTTAGAGCCCAGCCACACTGGCTGCCTGCTTTTGGCTGATGATGGATGCAAAGTGACCAGCAACCTCTTCCACCTGCAGCCATGCCTGCCCTACCTGAGTGAACTGCATCTTAAACTGTGAGACATGTGCTGGTACCATGTTCACCAAAAAAGCAGCACTGTTGCTCATGTCCCCAATTACCCTTGGTTTCAGGTGGGGCCCTGGTAAGGTGTAATGGGCTGATTCTTTCCTCAGGATCTGCATCCATCTGAAAAAGAGAAGCAAATTCTCCAATGGAGAGTGAAGCCAGCACCAGATAAATGGTATAAACATTATTATTTTAGAGATAATTTAATAGGTATAGGCCCTCTTGTAGCCCACAATTGGTGGGAGCTTGATAATGGACAGCAGGCTCTTTCCTTTTTGGATATGGTTCTGAGTTGTTTTCCAGCTCCAGCTATGGGTTCCATATTACTGAGTAGGTTTCTTAGCCAAATCAAGAGCAGCTGGTTACCAACCATGACTGTGTGCCATTTTTGCACTTGTGTGACCATCACATCACATTGCTACTGAGACGCATAGACCACAAGTTGCCTGAACAGATGTTGGTGAACATGGTACCAGCACAATGGTGAAAGACAGAGACACAAAGAACACTCAACTCCTACCAAACCATATATCTAGAGACACAAGACCTCATCACTGAAGTAGACCTAAAATGAGCCCAACATGGCTCAGGGAAATTTGCAGAAGAGCTGCCAGAAAGACTGTTGTTAGAGCCAGATGTTGGGACATTATGCACAGAGACATTGTCTCCTACACATAACTGATGCATGACCCACATTCCCCAATGTGGAGGGTCCCTGTGAAGATGGGAGGAGAAGGAGTTGGCTACAGATGTACTAACATGGCTATATACACACTGTGTACATAATTAATAATAATAAAATAATAATGATAATAAATTTTTAAACAGCGTGAGCCAAGATACAGGATTCCTTCTTTAGGCTGTTTTTGTCATATATTTTGGTAAAGTAATGAGAAAAGTAATTATTATTAATAGTCACAACTATACACTCTCAGTTTTCCTTCCATTGAGTATTTTTGCAAAAGTACAGCCAAATCATTGGCATGAAACAGAACACATGTCCTCAAATTAAAGGTTTCATTTTGAATATGTCTAAGATTCCATTTTTCTAGCTTTCCAGGGCCGCCATAACAAAATAAAACCGATTGGTTTGCTTAAACAGTAGAAGGTTATGTGCTTACAGTCCTGAAGTCTAGGATTCCAGACTTACGGTGTCAGCACAGTCAATTTCTTCTAAAGACTGATTATTGTGATTTATAGGTGATTATCTCCCACTTGTGTCCTTAGAGATTTCCCTTCCTGTGATTTCTTCCCTATTTCCTCTACTAAAGAAAACAGTCGGGGATTAAGTCGGGGCTCAGCAGTTAAAGCACTTGCCTGCCACATCTAATGACTAGGATTGGACTCCCAGTACCCACATACAAAGTGGAGCATGAATCTGGAGTTTGTTTGCAGTGGTTGGAGGCCTTAACATGCCCATTATCTCTCTATCTCTTTGTTTACAAATAAATAAATAATTAATTTAAAAGATAACAATCACAATAAATAAATATATTATATATGATTGCATAAATATATATATATATATATATATTTGCATAATTACATATTATATATAATTACAGAGGTTACATATATTTTCTTAGTATACCAGAAATGTATGTAAGAAGATTCTGGCCAGGAGACCCACATGCACTCACACACACACACACACACACACACACACACAAATGAAGAAGTATATTTCAGTCATGAACCCCTCCATGACAATAAGTAACAATGAGAGATAACAACAAAAGATGAATTGATTTCTGGCTTTGTTAAGTAGCCTTGTAATTGTTTATATGAGCATTAATTTTCAAAACTTTAATGTTAGCAAGGTTATACCTATTCATAATTGTTATCAAAATATAATGCTATATAATAACAATCAAAATGTAATATAATAATAAAGAATATATGAGTATACAACTCATATTAAAATATAAATTACTGTCATCTCTAGAGTCCAGAAAGTTTGCTCCATCTATCAGAAGAGTGAGATCCAAGTAGAAGCATACCTTTGTTTAAATAAAAAATGTGTTAGGCCTTTCACTTTAAGTTCTGATTTATGTTGGTTTAATTCCGTTCTCAATTTATACTGCTAAAACACTTGAGTCACCAGTCATCATCTTTGGCCACATTGTTACACAACTGAGATCCTTTCAATGTGGGAATCTGTCATCTCACCTGCAGTGCTCTAAGCTGAATGTCAAGTGAGTAGGGTACAATGCATGTTTGTCAAGAGACTATACAGCTGGGTTGGTGGTGCACACCTTTAATCCCAGCACTCGGGAGGCAGAGGTAGGAGGATCACTGTGAGTTTGAGGCCAGCCTGAGGCTACATGGTGAATTCTAGGTCCTGAGCTACAGTGAGACCCTACCTAGAAAACAAAAACAAAAAACAAACAAAAAAAAGGAGACAGAGAGAAAAGAGAATACACAATAAAAATTAAATCTCTCATTTCCAGGTTGTACTTTCCTACCACTACGACAGAACTGGAGCTGTACCATCATCTGACTGAACATGGAGATGGGGAAGGGCGTGCATTCTCTACAATTTAATCTACTTGAATTAAATTCATAAAATCTAATTTTTAAAGATGAGTATGTTCTAGGGTCTGATGTTTATTCCCCTCAAAATTCTAATGCTGTAACCTTACCACTTGTGTGGTGCAGGGAGGTAGGAATGAGGCATTTGAGGATTGATTAATAAATGATTGTTTTGCTTCCAGTTTGGGTTTTGTGTCCATATAAATGAATCTCTAGTGAATAATTTGAGTAAGGTAATCTCTGCAGCCATGTGAAGACAGAAGGGACCCTATCTGGGAGCAATGTCAAATTTTTAGACACCAAATTGGCCTGTATTCTTATGTTGGGATTCTAAGCCTCCAAATTGGGAGGAATACAATTCTGTTGTTTATTATAGTGAGTTAATTGCCATTCAGTATATCATGTTTCATTATGACAATGCTAAAAGAACAAGGTAGTTTATTCAACAACTGATTTGCATTATTCCTACAATCTTCCTAGGAACCACCAGCATGAAGTGCTACTATGAAATCCTTGGCCAAGCTTGCAGGTGTCTGCTTTGAAATTTCTACCTTTGCAACTCTCAAGAGAATGGTTTGAATGCTGTCTTTAAAGGACATGCTAACTCCATCTCTCTCTCTTGCCATTTCCTTGTTCCATATTAGAATCTTACCTAGGACCTCAAATTCTGAAACCAGAATCTAGCACAAGAGTCTAAAGAAGTCTTCTAAATTTAATCCTGCAATAATAATGTAGCTTGGCATAAGAGAGCATGGGTGTGCTTACCCCTTACACATGTCTTCTCTGCCATGTTTTTAGTAGGGAATCTTACAGAGGAGAGGATGATAGGTCACATTTATAGTTGCTTTATATTCTAGAATAGATTATTCTTGTAATTGTTTTACTCAATCTATTGTTTATCTGTGGAAGAATGAGAGTTATCTGGGATCAGAGGTCTGTTGATAATTAGCTCAAATTTTCATGTTTAGTGCATTTATATATATACATACATATACATATATATACATATAAATGTATATATAATATTATGATTACATATATGTAATATATTATTTACTAAATATGAAAGAGCATAACCAGAAATTAAACTAACACAGGGATCAAAGGCTCCAGAAGCAAACACCATAGGAATGCTAATTACATTTGTTTGATCAAATGGCAGATTCCTGTGCTGATGACATTTGGATTCTGGGCAAACACAGACCTTGCTGATCAATGGCAGAGCTGCCAGTGTGGAGAATTGTGGCTTTCAAATGTGGAAATGATGGGCATTGTTTCCATTCTTCTTCAACTGGCATAAGAAGAGAAGCTGTTAAAATCGAAACCTGCAACAGAAAGGTAAAAGATAGTTGTCCCACCTTTGCATAATCTAGACATAATTTACTAAAATAATATATTTATTATTAATATGCATGGATTTTTCTGAATATTAGTCCATCTGTGAAAATCTACCAATTGTTATTTACTTACTCACTAATGGGAAATATATTGTCATAATATCTCAATATTTGAATGATTTTTTTATCATTTTATGGTCTCCCAATTGAAAAAAGCATTCCACCATACATGGATAATGGTAGTCATAAATGCAATTTATTTCCTATATTGTTTAATTTTCAAATTAATTTATAAACAGAAAAAAAATACCAATGGTGGTACATATATGTTTAATTTCCAATTCCCTTAATTGTTTCAGCTCAGTAAGTAAACAAGAGTTTGCTCTGATTGATCCTTTCATTACTTTCAACTTCCAGTATTAAGAATTCATTTTAACATTTATATACATATGCACATTATGTATACATACTTTTGGACATATCTACAGTTGCTAGCAAATATTCAGGCATTATTAAAACATCATTTGGATGAAATGTAAAAAAAGTAGGTCACACAAAGAAATCCATAGGAATGATGTAAACAAGGGGGAAGGAGAGTTGAGCATAAAAGAGAAGGAAGCTGCCAAACCTTCTGGATCTTAAATCAGAAAGCTAATTAGAAATGAATTCCTGTTATTAAACAGGATATTATACCAATTAATGTAGCTCATCTCCACAAGCTTCTGTTTTTCACCACCTAATCAATTTTGTCATCATAATTTAGTTCCAGTCTCAAGGGAAATAATTTGACAGGTCTATTTATTATCCATCACTATTATTGGTTCAAAGTCCTTATACAATACTATAAGCAAGACCTGTTTCTAAGGAAGTCCTTCATCAACATTCCTAAAAGTTGTGAGAAACTCTGGAGGATGGTAAACAGTTTGATGGAATTGTGGCTAGGATCAAGCCTAATGTAGAGTTCTCCACCAAGTAATAGTAAGCAATCTTTATTTCAGAGAATCAGAAATACGCCTTTGGATATACTTTCCTTCAAAATCCTTCCTATTTCTTGCTAAGATCCTTATAAAATTCAAAAGAATAAAACAACATATTGTTCACAAAAATACATATTCTGTATCTGGGGAGAGGGCTCGGGGCTGAGAGGTTGCTGCATGGAAATTAAGACGACTTTGAATGCTGTACCCATGGGAAAATAAATCCATTTATATTCTTCCATTTTTGTACCCCAGAGCTGAAGTGGGTGGAGATGGGATCACTAGTGCTTATGCTGAGTTCCAGGTACAGAGAGTGACCTTGTGTCAGGGAAATGAGGCACAAGTTTGATGGAGGAGGACACTTGAAGTCCTCTTCTGTCCTGTTCATGTGGCCACATGGGAACATATACACATATGCATACACTACCATGTACACACACATCAACAGTCCACATTAACACATACTCACCAAAAATGCAAATTATTTAATTCATTTTCCTATGCTTATGTATCCAACAATATTTGGCTATTTCCAGAATTACTTTAAATTTTGTTATGGAAATAAATTGTATTTTGCATTTTGCTATTTCCAGTGGTAAAGCATTTGTCCTTTAATTTGATCTTGAACCTATAAAAATTATTACCCGGAAGTTTGAAAATCATTTAATACATTCTAGTTCAATCATATTACAGCCTGTAAAAATGTGAATAAAGCAGTCAAAACAGTGTTTTAATGAACTAGGATAATTAAAGTTTTGTTGGATATATCATGCATCAGAGTAAACAGAGTCAAATATGTAAAAAACTGTGTGACTTAATACAATAATCTGAGTACAGTTAGTCAACAAGTCTCTCCTAAGAACTTTTCTGGGGCCATGATCGCTTTCCCTCCTCATTGAGCACCGACTTCTCTGCTGTCCTTGCTTTCCTTGGCAGCTCCCCGAGTGCCTGCTCTACCACTGTAAGTCTTTCCCATACCGTCAGGTTTCTTAAGCTGCATCTATAAGCATAAATAATGTGGTTCATTGCTTTTTTTGTGTGTGATGAAGTACTTTACATGAATCATCTCCTTTCTATCTTAAAATAGTCCAAAGGTAAATACAATCATTATGCAGTTCATTTGTACATGTGACATATATATACTTATAAATATTTATATATGTAATTTTCATATATTAAGATTAATCTGTGTTCATAGGTGGACTCTTCTTCAAACTGTGCTATATAGTATGTACTGGTAAATAAGTTTTCTCTTGACTATTACCATATATAATTTTTATTAAAATAAATAATGCTAACTAGTTTTAACATGGCATGATTACAATTTCATGTTGAGCAATCAATAGATATTTTTCTTTAAAACAAACGGTAGTTCACATCATTTTGAATTCCATCAAAATCTAAAATTTGGGTAGAAAATTGGCCAACAAAATTTCAATACCTGAATCAACAACTTTATATCATCTAATGTAATAATCTCAGGTTGAAAATCTAGGAAGTTATAGGAAATGTGGATTCATGGCAATTGATCTAAAATTATGTGCTCATTATTAAGGCATATATTTGGAATCTTTTTAAAAATTTTGTTTATTTTTATTTGTTTATTTGAGAGCAACTAACAGAGGGAGAAAGAGGCAGAGAGAGAGAAACAGAGAGAGAATAGGCCCACCAGGGCCCCCAGCCACTACAAAGGAACTCCAGACGTGTGTGCCCCTTTGTGCATCTGGCTAACATGGGTCCTGGGGAATCGAGCCTCGAACCAGGGTTCTTAGGCTTCACAGGCAAGCGCTTAAACACTAAGCCATCTCTCCAGCCCATATTTGCAATCTTACTAAATCAAGCTCTGTAAGGATAATAATAATAGTAAGAGTACATTGTAAGATGCAATTGATAAAATTCAAAGTGTTTACTCTTAAATACAAAACCTTAGTTATGCTTTTTATTGAAATTATACGTCTGTGTTTATTAGTTTTGTTTAGTATTATGAGAGCTTTTTTATAAATAAAATGGTATTTCCCTATGAACACAGACAATTTTGATTTTCCAATAAATTATGTGTATATTTAAATATGTAAAGAACTATTTAAATACAATTTGATAACATTGCACAATATCTAGGATTACATTATGTAACAAATTTTGGGTATAAATATTTGAATGCTTATTATGTGAGTAAAAATTAAATAGTAAAAACACTCTTTAAGTAGACATAAAACTCACCCACCACAACTTAGGGCATTTTGCAGAAGAGGGAATGGAAATATAAGAGCCACCGGTTGAGACATCATGTCCGTAGTTATTCCCTTGCTCCCAAAATAACTGATTGCTGCTCCCACAGCACAAAACCCACAACCCCATTGGGAATACCTGTAACCCCACTGAGGATGGACCCCAGCAGAATGGGGACAGGGAAGAGGAAAAAGCGGGTGTCAGCACATGACATATCCACACAAAATATGTTGTTAATAATAATAATACACTTTAAATGATTTTACAGAAATATAATACATTTAGTGTTTGTAACTTCTCAGGCTTAATTTACAGTTCAGCTTCCTAAACTTTAATATATGCTGTACCTGCAGTGAGTAAGTTTCATTAAGATTCTATGAGTAAAAGCAATCACTTTTTGAACATTTTTTTCACATTTTGGATATTTCAAGATTCCTGGGAATAAAAAAAGTGACTTGTTGGAAGTAACCAGCATTTAATCAAAGCTTAAATAGGTTTCTTGGAAATGTTTCACAGTGGAACATGTGTTCTGACTTGCTGTTGTATACCACTGTTTACTTTGAAAGTTGCCAAGGGATGGTCTGGGAGCATCAGAAGACCAAAGAACACAAGTGAGCATCTTTAAAAAATTCTTACTATTCATTCAGAAAGGCAGTCTGCCTTTCTGCAAATAAACTGATCTCAAAAGCAATTTTGATTCCAAGCTTCAGGCACCCAAACATAAACAGAATCAATTAATTTAGAGTTCTGAATTTAAAAAAAGGAGTCAAAAATGTACTATTCACAATTCCAGGGATGTTAAATTCCTTTATAGAATTGCTAAGATAAAATTTGTAACCTGGTAATATTTGTAATGATTATAAAGAAATAGTATAGGAAAATTTTGTAAGTTATACAAATAACTATTTCTTAATGGATAAGTACTTTATCAAATTAATTACAAAATTTTAATGGGTTTAATACTATCATTCAAATAAACTAAGACAGATTGCTAGTGAAAATCTCAAAATATAATTGTGTAATTTAAATTGCCTAATTAAACATGAATAAACATATAAATTGTAAATATAATTTATAGTAAACAAAAGTATGCAAAGCTATAGATAAGATCTGTCCAGAAATTCCCTATGAGGCAAACAATTTCTAGTTCCCTGGTATCTTTTTGACACATAAATTTTTTTAATTATCTAAACATTATCAGATGGAATTAATTTTTCCATAAATTTATATTGGGATGTTTTATATCAGGCTATGTTTTAAAAGTATATTACAGTTAATTCTCATTTTTAACTGATTTAGTTAGCAAAAAGTATCTCTTGATAATGAATTTACTGAAAATATTTAAAAAAACTTTTTATTAACAGTTTATGTACTTGAAACATAATTTGATTAGAATCTCCTCATTTTACTTTCTTTTAAAAATATTTTATTATTATTATTATTTTTTTTTCTCAATTTTTATTAACATTTACCATGATCATAAAAAATATCCCATGGTAATACTCTCCCTCCCCCCACTTTCCCCTTTGAAATTCCATTCTCCACCATATCCCCTCCCCATCTCAATCATTCTACATACATATATACAATACCAACCTATTAAGTACCCTCCTCCCTTCATTTCTCTTCCCTTTATATCTCCTTTTTAACTTACTGGCCTCTCCTACTGAGTTATTTCCTTCTCACACAGAAGGCCAATCATCTGTAGCTAGGATCCACATATGAGGGAGAACATGTGGCACTTGGCTTTCTGGGCCTGGGTTACCTCACTTAGTATAATCCTTTCCAGATCCATCCATTTTTATGCAAATTTCATAACTTCATTTTTCTTTACTGCTGAGTAGAACTCCATTGTATAAATGTGTTACATCTTCATTATCCACTCATCAGTTGAGGGACATCTAGGCTGGTTCCAATTCCCAGCTATTATAAATTGATCAGCAATAAGCATGGTTGAGCACATACTTCTAAGGAAATGAGATGAGTTCTTAGGATATATGCCTAGGAGTGTTATAGCTGGGTCATATGATAGATCAATCTTTAGCTGTTTTAGGAACCTCCACACTGATTTCCACAATGGCTGGACCAGATTGCATTCCCACCAGCAGTGTAGAAGGGTTCCTCTTTTTCCACATCCCCGCCAACATTTATGATCATTTGTTTTCATGATGGTAGCCAATCTGACAGGAGATGGAACCTCAATGTAGTTTTAATCTGCATTCCCATGATAACTAGTGACATAGAACATTTTTTTAGATGCTTATATGCCATTCCTATTTCTTCCTTTGAGAACTCTCTATTTAGCTCCATAACCCATTTTTTGATTGGCTTCTTTGATGATTCCTTATTAGTTAACTTTTTAAGTTCTTTTTATATCCTAGATATTAATCTTCTATCAGATATATAGCTGGTGAATATTTTTTTCCCATTCTATAGATTGCCTCTTTGCTTTATTCACAGTGTCCTTTGCAGTGCAAAATCTTTGTAATTGCATGAGGTCCCAGTGATTAATTTGTGGTTTTATTGCCTGAGCAATTGGGGTTGTATTCAGAAAGTCTTTGCCAAGATCAATATGTTGAGGGGATTCCCCTACTTTTTCCTCTAGTGGTTTTAGAGTTTCTGGTCTGATGTTAAGGTTTTTAATCCATCTGGACTTAATTTTTGTGCATGCAGATATAGAAGGATCTATTTTTAGCATTTTTATCAAATATCAGGTGGCTATAGCTACCTGGACTTACATCTGGGTCCTCTATTCTGTTCCACTGATCTACATGTCTGCTTTTGTACCAGTACCACACTGTTTTTGTTACTATGGCTCTGTAGTATAGGTTAAAATCAGGTATGGTGATACCACCAGCCTTATTTTTGTTGCTCAGTATTATTTCAGATATTTGAGGTTTTTTTGTGATTCCAAATGAATTTTTGGATTTTTTTTTTTCTATTTCCATAAAGAATGCCTTGGGAACTTTGATGGTGATTGCATTAAATGTGTAGATTGCTTTTGGTAAGATTGCCATTTTCACAATATTGATTCTTCCAATCCAGGAACAAGCAAGGTTTTTCCACTTCCTAGTGTCTTCTGCAATTTCTTGCTTGAGTGTTTTAAAGTTATCATTGTAGAGGTTCTTTATTTCCTTGGTTAGGTTTATTCCAAGGGACTTTATTTTATTTTATAGATGCAATTATGAATGTGAGTGATTCTCTGATTTCATCCTCTATGTGTTTGTTGTTAGCATATATGAAGGCTACTGATTTCTGTGTATTTATTTTGTATCCTACTATGTGGGTATAGGTTTTTATCAGCTCTAACAGTTTGCTTGTAGAGCCTTTAGGGTCTTTAACATACAGAATCATGTCATCTGCAAATAATAATAACTTGATCTCTTCCTTTCCAATTTGTAACCCTATCCCTTTTATATATTTCTATTGCCTTATTGCTATGGCTAAGACTTCCAGAATTATATGAAATAAAAGTGGGGACAGTGGACACCCTTGTCTTTCATGTTCCTGATTTTAGTGGAAAAGCTTCCAGTTTTTCCCCATTTAGTAATATGTTGGCTGTAGGCTTGTCAAAAATAGCCTTTATTATATTGAGATATGTTCCTTCTATTCCCAGTCCCTGTAGGACTTTTATCACAAAGGGATGTTAGATTTTGTCAAATGCTTTCTCTGTGTCTAATGAGATGATCATGTGATTTTTGTCCTTCAATCCATTTATATAATGTATATTGAACCATCCCTGCATCTCTGGAATAAAGCCTACCTGGTCAGGGTGAATGATCTTTCTGATATATTCTTGTGTTCTGTTTGCCAATATTTTGTTGGGAATTTTTGCATCCTAATTCATGAGGGAGATTGGTCTGTAATGTTCTTTTTTTGTTCTATCTTTGTCTGGTTTTGGTATCAGGATGATGCTGGCTTCATAGAGGGAGTTTGGTAGAATGCCTTCTTTTTCTATTTCCTAGAAAAGCTTAAGAAGCAATGGTATTAGCTCTTCCTTGAAGGTCTGGTAAAATTCATCAGTGAATCCATCTGGGCTTGGACTTTTTTTAGTTGGGAGCTTTTTGATAAATGTTCAGCTCTCCATGCTTGTTATAGGTCTATTTAAGTGATTAATATCATCTTGATTTAATTTAGGTAGGTCATATAAATCAAGGAACTCATCCATTTCCTTCAGATTTTCATACTTTGTGGAGTATATGCTTTTATACTATGTTCCTATGATTTGTTGAATTTCTCTGGCATCTGCTGTGATGTTACCTTTCTCATCTCTAATTTTATTAATTTGTGTCTCTTCCCTCTTTCTTTTGGTCAGATTTGCTAAGGGCTTATCAATCTTCTTCATCCTTTCAAAGAACCAACTCTTTGTTTCATTAATTCTTTGGATTGTTTTCTTTTGTTTCTATTTCATTAATTTCTGCCCTAATCTTTATTATTTCTTCCCATCTACAGATTTCTGGTTTGCCTTGTTCTTTTTCTAAGGCTTTAAGTTGAATCATTAAGTTGCTTACTTGCGATCTTTCTAATTTCCTAATATAGGCACTAAAGATATAAATTTACCTCTTAGAACTGCCTTCATTGTGTCCCAGAGATTTTGGTAAGTTGTATTCTCATTATTGTTTGACTCTATAAATTTTTTGATTTCCTTCTTGATTTCTTCATTGACACATTCATCATTTGGTAGTGTATTGTTTAGTTTCCATGATTTTTTGTATGCTCCATAGCCTTTCTTGCTATTGATTTGTAGTTTGATTCCACTGTGGTCAGATAGAATGCAAGGAATTAATTCAGTTTTCCTGTATTGGTTAAGATTTGCTTTGTGTCCTAATATATGGTCTATTTTAGAGAATGTTCCATGTGCTGCTGAAAAGAATGTATCTTCTGCAGCCTTTGGATGAAATGTCCTGTATATAACTGTTAGGTCCATTCCTTCTATGACCTCATTTAGTCCAGATGCCTTTCTGTTTATTTTTTCCTGGGATGACCTGTCAATTGATGAGAGTGGGGTGTTAAAGTCACCCACCACCACTGTGTTTGGTGTTATCTGTGACCTTAGTTCTAATAGTGTTTGTTTGATGAATTTGGGAGCCCCCATGTTAGGTGCATATATGTTTAGGATTGTAATGTCCTCCTGTTGGAGTGTGCCCTTAATCAACATAAAGTGACCTTTCTTATCTTTCTCTTGATGAATGTTGGACTGAAGTCTACCTTGTCAGATATATTTATGAATAAAGATATTTAAGCCATTTTTGGTATTTATTTCCTCAGAACCTTGATATGTCAGATCTCATTAGCTCATTCATGAAGTCTTCCATAGCCTATGCCATTTCCTGTTCATCGTCTTTTCCATTCCTCATTTCCTAAACTACTCAGAAGGTACCCTGACAGGAATGTCTCTTTCTAGATTCCAACTTTAAATTAGGATAAAATTAATTTAGGGTCTGGTGATAATTTTAACTTTTAGATTTTATTAGCTCATCTTTTCTGAATTGTGAGAAACTAAAATAGCAAAGTCATCTGTATTAATATTGCTCCAAAACACTTGTTCATATGAAGTGAGTATTCCTCTAATGGAAATGTTTCAAAGATTTCATGGATTATAGGGTGATGTCTATTAAGTGTTTAAAATTTTAATATTGATACAGATGTAATATGTAACAAATGTAAAAATAAATCTAGGTATAAACATATGAGGATTAATAATATTCTAGAACATTATTTTTACAATTTTGAAATTGATAAAATGTTTCTATTGCTATAAAACTAGAGGGCTGATGAGCTCAGTAAAGTGTTTCTCTTGCAAGCATGAGAACCCTATTTTGTCCCCAGCATCTACATATAAAGTCAAGAGGGGTGGCATATACCTGTAAAATTAGTACTGGGCAGGCAGGGACAGGTGGATCTTCAGAATTGACTGGCTAGCTTACCTCAAAGGCAGTCTCAGTTTAAGTAAAAATGACAGTGTGTATAGCAGTTATAAACCTATAAATTACAAAACTTTTCTAATCATTATGGACGACATTTAACCATAGCACAATCATATATTGTGCCTGTTCTTTTGAAATTATTAAAATTGTTTTAAGCAGTAAAGTTTTCCACTAGGTGGGAGTATATGCTTATGTTGTCTTCAAGATTACAATTTGAATTTATTTATTTAGTAATTCAAGTTCTAATGAATTAAGGAAATCACACTATTGGCAATTACTGTTTTATTTTATTTTTAATCAGATTTGTCTGTATTCATGCACATTTTATAATTTAATTTTTCATTGTAGTTAAATGAAATTCCATCGTGTATGTATACTATATGCTTATTATCCATTAATCTGTTGATGAACTTCTGAGAGGTTGTTTATTTTTTTAAAGAAAACTATTTTAAATTAATACTCAAAGTGATTTATTATGTAGAATATGGTATTTTTAAATATCCATATTACTTTAATCCAACAGTCCTTAAAGAAGATTGATCTTAATGCAAATTTAAAAATTAAGGTTGGATTTTTGAATGGATTGTCTTTCAGATCATCTGATATTGTGACATATTAAACTAAAACTAGCCATTCAGAAAGTTTATTTTTAAGAAAGATAGTAAGTGTACAGAATGCTAATCAATAGATACAACAGCATATATTATTGGTGACTTTAATCAATTGTAGGTAGTTTAATAACCATTACATCCTTCACAATCTTCATGGGAGGTGAAGTGGAAGTCTATCATTTATCTACTTGGTCTAATACCATCTGCAGCAGACAAAGTATTGAATCTTAAGTCATTTTTTATTTTCTTAATTTATTTACCTATTGATTTGACAAAGAGAGAGAGACAGGGAGAGAGAGAATGAGGTAGGTAGAAAGAGAAACAATGGGCACACCACGACCTCTAGCCACTGCAAACAAACTGCCGATCCATTGCTGCCTTGTACAATCTGTCTTTCTGTGGGTACTGAGGAATCAATTCTTGGTCCTTTGGTTTTGCACACAAGTGAATTAACTATTAAGCCATTTCCCCAAACCATGAGTATGTATTTTATAATTTACTTCTGCATCACTAGAAGACATGGTAGAGGCAGAATTCTATTACACATTTTTTTAGAAATAAAAGTAAATTAAAGAGATCAAAAGGAAACTACTATTCTTACCAACATCTTTGGATGAAATCTGCATCAGATCAATTCTAACTTCTCACTACATATTAAATTTATAGACTGATTACTGATTATCAAGAAACCCTTTGAGTATTGTGGCAGTTTGAATCTATGGTCCCATAGACACTAGCTTAATATTTAAGTTCCACTAGAAGGAGCCCTACTGAGGAAGACTTACACTGGGGTGAATCTTGCATCCCAGCCCTAAGGGCATGTTCCAGGGAGGATTGCAATCCCAGCTTAAGCCATGGAAAGAGGACTTGGAGATTTGGTGGTTCATGTTAGCTGGTGTTAGTGTTTCCTTGGTACAGTTCTTTGTTTCTGCTTGGATCTATGAAAGGCAGCCAACTTCTGCCATTGATCAGTTCCTCTGGACTCTCTAGGCCTGAAATAACCCATAACTCCCATAAACTGTGTCTACTTAGATGTTTGTTCCTTCAATGAGGATCTGACTGCAACAAGTATGATGCCAGACTCATTTTCCTATTGTTAACTAGTTTTGACAATCTAATTCACTTCATGAGAGGGCTCATTCTTAAATTCCTTAACTCACAATCTTCCGCTTTCTATATTGTTTAATTTATTATTGACATAGGACTTTATACCATCATAACCAGGAAAATTAACCAAAATAAAAATCACCTGGCCTCTGCTATTATTGAGTTCAGCAGACACTGAAGGTAGGGCTCAGCCATATGAATTTGCACAAGCTCTTCGGGTGGTTCTGATGAGCTTGTAATTTTAGAACATGGTTGTAAAGAAACAAAGAGGTATGGAAATTTTCAAAAAATGTCTCTCTATAAGTAGATTAGACGTTATCTTTGCCAGAACATCTGTTTCAAAGTTATTCCTAAGTAATTGGTATAGACTTATAAATAATGATAGATTACAAAGTTGAAATTGGCAATTTAACCTGGTAGCTAGACTTCAAACAGTGTTTGGTTAATACATTGCAATGTTTTTTTTTTTTTTTTTTTTTTTTTATGGGAGATCACTGACTTTCTGAAATGAAAGCTACTTGGGGCCTTGCCAATTCTTTCTTCAAAGCCTTACCAATTATTGCCAAATAGTCAGTCTGCAATCCCTGAAGGTTTTCTTATAACCTTCATTCTTTTGAATGTTCCACAAACTGTTTCGTTTGCATTTTCAAAGGCATAGGATTGTCCCTTCAACGGTGTATTACTTCTCTGCATGGTTACATTTACAAAATTGCTAAGTTCCTTTAGCAAGCAATTCATGGCCACATATTCAGGGAAATCCAATAATACTATATCTTCTTTTAGTACGAACATATTCTCTATTTTGACACTTCATGGACTTATAGCACATTTAAATCTAATTAATTAAGTTCAGTTAAGATGAAGGCTACAGAATTTGAAATCTAGTTATTGTCCAAGTAGTGATTTTTTGAGTTCGACAAACAATATTTCAGCTTTATTAGACTCATGATTTGTGCCTGTATAATTATGGCATTTGCACTCATTTCTACCAAGTAGGCTGTTCCATAGGGACAATTTCTATATATGTGCTGACAGCTCTTTTCAACTACTGAAAGTCATTACCTTTTTCTTTCCCTTTCTCTCAAAATAATAGGAAATAAATGACAAAGAAATAAATCAGAGGTCTCTATTTGTTAAATCACCAAAATCTTGTTTGGTTACTATTTCATGAACCATTTTTATTTAGAGGTTTCTATGCTGATCCGTCTGCTTTGAGTTTCCTGTGTGTAAAGGATTTGTTACTGTCTGACCATCCAGATAAGTGAACTGATTGCATGTTTTTCTTCTAATTCACAGGCATATTCTTGTATAGCCTATTTTTGAGTGCCCTTCTTCCATGCATCACTGAGTTCTAAGATGGTGGGAGGGAAATTATAATTTAGTTTGCAGCCAATCAGTTCTTTGATGTGGCCTTGGATGCTAGTTATTTACAAAACAATATGCTACAAGTGGATTTAAATAAAAATGTGAAAAGTTGTTTATAAAAGATGAAACAATGATGTTCATATGATAATACCAAAACAGGGGTTATGAGCATCATAAGAACATAGAATTGGAGACATGGGGTTGATTGCTGAGTAACAAAACATTTAATGGTATAGAGATCAATGTTAACAGTAATATACTATGCACTTCAAAATGCCAGAGGGGATCGTGAAGATTTTCTTCATTAAAGTGATAAATATTTGAGGATATGAAGATATTCAACCTGATTGAGACATTGTGTAATATGATATACATATAGAATATTATATGGTATACATATAGAACATTACACTAATATATACAACTTTCATATTTTTAAAACAAAACTAAAATTTAAAAAGAAATTCAAATAGCTATGAATTGAGAAAATACATATAAATGTCCAAAGACAATGTCTAAAGTCTAAAATTTATAACTAATGCTGTTCTGATTAGCCTTATCATTCACAGAGTCTTCCTGAAGCTGTTGGGTTTCCACAGTAGTATCAAAGAGCATATCTGGAGAGTTTTCTAGAAGAGATGAATTTAACTCTGTTACATTCCACATTGCTGAGGTAAGGGATATCATCAACATTTCTGACACAGATGAATGAAATCAAAGATCTCACATGTTCATATTTTGAAATAATCAGTACAATAATTAGTCAAATTTCCCCAGGTTCTTACATATTCAATATGTGTCAATAAAAGTTTCAAGAATAAACACAAACTCATATGATAAAGTAATAAATTTTTAGATTTCCAAAAATATAATAGTAAATTACATCATAAATATTGATGATGGAGTGACATATACAAAAATTGGAGAAAAATGCAGTTCAGAAATGGATGTGACATGTGATCAAGCTGTTTGGCTGATAATATTTCTATTTGAATTCATTTATTTAGCTGCAAACTGAAATTAAACTTTTATTCATTTATGGAATACCACATTATGTGTTCGTTGATGCATGAATTTTGTCATACTAATATCAGGATTATCAAATAGGCATCTATAATCTAGTATTTATTATTCAAATTCTCCTTACCTATGAAATACGCATTATGTTATCATAGCATAAAGTCATCCTACTGTGGAATAGTGCAATAGTAGTTCTGACTGCTGTGTTGCAATAACTTTTGTTCTCATTGCTCAGCCTTACCTGGTCCATCCCTATCTTCCCAGTCATTGGTAACAACCACTGTAAAATTATCTTCAACATTTTCAGATTCCATATATGACTGGGAGAGTGTTGTACTTGCCCTTCCATGACTGTGTTATTTCACTTAATATAACAGTGTCCAAGTCTATCCTTATCCTCTTTCATCAGGCAATGGACAGGTAGGCTGTTTCTATTTCTCATCTAATGTGACTAGTCTTGAAATCTCCTGAAAATACTGATGTCATTTCCTGTGGATATACTCTGCATTGGCAACAGTGGATTAAATGATCATTGCTGTAAAACTTCTCACTACAAGCGCAAAAAGTCTCCTTCCTTCTCAGCATTTCATTTCTTGTCTATTTTTTTGTTTGTGTGGTAAAAGCCATTTTTACTAGAGTGAATTTATATCTCATTGTGGTCTTGATTTACATTTTTATGACTGATAAAATAATAACATTGACCATCTTTGTCATACACATTCAAGCCATTTCTATGTCTTTGTACAGGAAATATAAATATAGGCTAATTGTCTATTTTTCTCAGATATTCTGAGTGATTTTTTACTTTATATTTATTGCTCAATATATCTGATTATTATGCATTTTCACCCTACAACAATATTAATTAATAAAATTTGGCTAATCAACTCCATCCAAACTTCTTGCCAGGAATATGTATGGCATTGTGTCTTAAATTCAAGTCGTTTAATATTTATTCTTATTACCTATTTTTGCTATGTCATTTTATTTTATCAAGGAAAAAAACATGTAATGATGCTGAGGAGTATATATTATAATGAAAATCAAAGATTAAACAGTAAAGTTGTGTTGGACTAAATCCTTAAAATAGAAAATGATCTGAAATTATACTGCAGTCTTGTCCTCATTACAAGTTAAAATTTTCTCTAAAGTAGAGCATTTATTTTCTTTCTTTAAGAAGTACAGACTGTATAGGTCAGGTAGGCTAGCAAAATCCCCACAGCAGGAAATTCAAATTTCAAATCTTTCAAAAGGCAATGTTTTTGTTCTCTGTAATTAGGCAATTAATTCTACTGGCATTTATAGGCTGCATGTGGTGAGAGCAAAAGAGATAAAGAAAAGTAGTAAAATCAAATATTTCAATTTTACTTTAAAGGTCACTGAATTATATGACCTACCTTAGGAGTATTTAACTTGAAATAAAACAGTCAGGAAACAAATGAGCCGAGTAACTCAAGTTGTGAAGTTGGCTACTTTAATTAGAACATAAAAGATTTTCTTTTATGAACTCTTAGGTATGATTGAATAAATAGTATCTTTGTAAAAGTCCTGAATGAAAGGTTATTTATTCCTTAGTTTGGTTGCATGTACATGTGTATATATTCATTATATCTAGGACTTTGTTTTGTATGTTATGACAAAATTTTAAGATTGATACACATAGTTTTAATTCTCTTATATAATAGGGAGGTATCACTTAAAGGTAAATATGCATTGCAGTATAGATGGTATGGCTTTAACTATTTAACTATTTGTGTTTAATTATTAATAAGTCATAATATATAGTTGGGTATAATTGTCAAATACATAATGGAAATTTAGATAGTGGTGTTTGTTATTTAATCTCTCAATTATTTCTACTTTAGTGGGATAAATAATGGATTACTTAATAAATTAGCATGTAACATTTAAAACAATGGAAATAAAATATACAAGGTTTTAAACTGTCATAAATAAAAACTTTATATGAAAATGATTTTTTTTTAAAGATGATGCATTTTTTTCTGAAATCCATGATGGGAAACTCATTTTTATTTATCACAACAGAGGGGTGAACAAATTTTCAAGGAGAAAAAAATATACTAAACACATATAGTAAATCTAAGAACTACAAATGTTAGAGAAAACATGAAAATTCTCCTTTCTTTACTTGTTAACTAAATATAGTTTTAAAAATAATTTCTAAGCCAGGCATGGTGGCACATGCCTTTAATCCCAGCACTCAGGTGGCAGAGGAAAGGAGGATCGCCATTAGTTCAAGGCCATCCTGACAATACATAGTGAATTACAGGTCAGCCTGAACCAGAGTGAGACCCTACCTCAAAAAAACAAACAAATAATAATAATAATAATAATAATAATTTCTAACTTGATCATATTATAAAAAATAATCACTGTGTCTATCTCCTTCACCATTGTGAGTCTAGCAATGGTACCAACTTGACTGTATTCACTGAGTACAAAACTAATTTAAAAAATCACCCTAAGAGGAACTTGGAATATCTCTGAATGTGATTTCTCAATTTTTCTATTCATGCAAGCTTAGACAATGGAAATTCATAGGAAAGTGGATGTGCTTGGAACAGATCATACTCAGCATACTCACACAAACACAGAAATCCAAACACCACATGTTCTCAATCATCTGTGGTTCCTAACCTGGATCAGCTTCAGTTGTTACATACCTGACAGGAAACATGAGAGCCAGACAATAGGGATGGAAGGGTTTGGTAAGAGGGGAAGTTGGGAGAAAAATAAATGCAAAACAAAGCTCAAAATGAGCTGCTACTATAGAATCCTTTCTCCTTAATAGACTAAAAGATATAAAGCTTAACAAAGTACAGGGGGATCATCTGCTAAGAAGAATCCTGGAGAGGGTGAGATGAAATATAACCTTAAAATATTTGGCTTTCTGCTGGGCGTGGTGGCACATGCCTTTAATCCCAGCACTTGGGAGGCAGAGGTAGGAGGATCGCTGTGAGTTCAAGGCCAGCCTGAGACTGAATTCCAGGTAAGCCTGGGCTAGAATGAGAAACTACCTTGAAAAAAAAAAAAAAATTGGCTCTGGCCTGTAACACCCAGTACCACAGTTTGGTTACTACCCACATTGGGTTTTTGATCAGAGACCTACAAGGTCCCCTAAACAAGACAGGCTTCTATAAAAGCACTTGATTACCAGCCTAAGGTAAAAGGTAAGGCCCTATGGTTGAAGATATCACATGATGCTGACAGAGAACATGGAGATACCTGGCTGGCATTTGGAAGGGAGCCTGTCCTCAGATGGAAAGCACTACATGAGCTGCTAGGGGAAAGTGGCCAACAACACTGTGAGCAAGCAGAGGGTCACAGCTACTCAAATGCAACCATCCTGACCAGAGCACACACGGTGCAATAGTGGCACATAGTCTTGTAACCAGTGGCTTTCTGATTGGCTAAGAGATCTGCTGAGTGGAAAGAAGCCCATAGCCTGAACTGAGAACCAGGTTAGAATCCTCTGGACATGAATATGATGGTCTCCAGTGACAAGTTCTCATGAGTTTTTGGCCAGAAGAGGGGCTACACCCATCAAAAGCTCTCTAAATTAAGAAAACTTATTAACCTATGGTGACTTAATTTTCCATGGGAGAATTTTTTGTTTTTTAATTACAGAAGGTAATAAGTAAGTCCTGAGGAGATAAGCCACGCATCCCACTTCAGCTAAAAATCACAGAGGATTTGGCGAGATGAGAAAAGTGCTGCTTACACGATGAGCCTGACAATCTGCACCAAGGTGATGGAGACAGACACTGAGGATACTCAACACACACCAAAGCAAAAGTACAGAAGCTCCTTCGACCTCACCACTAAAGTATAAATAAAACACACATGCTAAGATTCAAGGAACTTTGTGGAAGAGGGATAGTAAAGATAGTAAAGAGCCACTGGTCAGGACGGCATACCCAGAGGTATTCCTTCCCACCAATTACTGACTTCTGTTTTCACAGGGCCTAACCTACAATCTCATGAGGCATACCAGCAACCCAATTTAGGTATTCCTCAGTGTATTGGGGCCCAGCAGGAGGGAAATGATGGTACCAACAAATGATGTGACCATACAAAATATATTCTTAATTGAAAAAAAAAAAGAATTCGGAATTGGACTGAAGAGATGGCTTATCAGTTTAGGCACTTGCCTGTAAAGCCAAAGAACCCAGGTTTGATTCATATAAAGCAAAATGCACAAGATGGCAAATGTGTCTGGAGTTCCTTTGCAGTGGCTAGATGCCCTAGTGTGCTTATTCTGTCTGTTGTTATTTTCCTCTTACATTCTCTCTTTCTTTCTCTCTAATAAATAATTAAATAAAGTATAAAAATAATCAGGAATGAAGAGAAAGTGTAGAGGTAGTTGCATACCACTGTTCATAGTACACATTATATTGCAGTGGCAAGTAAGTACTACCAAATCGATGAATTGAAAAATATAAAATTCAAGGCTGAAGAACAATAGTATTTATAGCATGATATAACAGCTATCATAAATATGCATATTTATAACTGTACAAATTGCTTTATCTTTATAAGAATATTTAAATTTATTTATAAAAATAAAATAATTTGTAATATATATTTATATATAACATAGCATGTATATCATAGTACACATTATATAATATATACATATATATATATACATATATATATATATATATATATATATATATATATACACATATATATATATATATATATATATATATATATTACATAGTGAAGTTAACATGGTCATTTTGATTCTTTGTGTCATGTCAATTATTAAAAACACACATACTTTCTTTATGTTTAGGTCCATGTTTTCTTTATGTTTTTATGATTATTAGTGATTTAAAGTATTTTTCCAAGGACAAGATGATTGTGATGGAACTTATCTGGTCCACTTCCACCAACAAGGTTCTACCAGGTAAAGGTTCCGAAACCTTGAAGAACATTGCAATCAGCTTAGGACAAAGTTCTTGAACACATGAGCCTATGGAACACATTTCACATTCAAATCACAACCGCTAGGTTAATGGGAAAACTGTACCTACTATAAATTTGAGACAAGTCTGAAGGCAGATGTCTTCTAAGATGAGTGACCATCAACAAATATGAATATAGTACTCATTTAGTATTTAAGTAGTAGAATAAAAGCAAAAATAAATAGCATCTTTATACATTCTGGATGCACAAACCCAGTGTACATTTAGATTCTTAGTGCAGTGGCAAATGCCTAATAATTCAATGAGATAATGTTACACCTCCATTCAAGAAGGAGTGTCAAGAAACCATGACTTTACCTAAGGGCCAGGAAAAGGTTCAAAAACTCAATAGACAATGAGCAGTGTGAGATAATTCAAAACAGAAAATTCAAAACTTTCTATATAAGGAATCCCCATGAGTTTCAAAAGAATAACAATAAATAATTCACTATTGTCACAGAAGAATTTCATGAAGAAACAGAAACAACTTTGAAGAAGTTAAAAGCAAAGAAAGAAAAATCAAAAGTCTTCTTGAGCATAAAGAACAAAGCTGGAGGTCTGACACCACCTGACATCAAAGTTTGTCACAAAGATGTGTTAATTAAGCAGCCTGATATTAGCATAAAACAAATGTACCTATGAAATAATAAATAGGACCCAAATGCAAAGCCACACATCTAGAGAGACCATTGCCACCACAGGTGCTATGAACACAAGCAGGACAAACTACAGTATTTTCAGTATATGTTGGTAGGAAATTGGATATCTTATAAAATGATGGAACCAAATTCCATATCTTAACAGTTATGAAAATCTACTAAAAGTAGGTTAATACAATTTGTATTTTAACTCATATGATGAATTTAAGAAAAAATAATGAAAAAGCTTTGAAGACTTAGGGAGAGATACAATTTTCTTTTTGGACAAGACCTTAAAAGCATAAAGAACAAAAGGAAAAATAGATAGGTTAGATTCCCTCAAACTAAAGCACATCTGTCCTGAGAGACGTTGAAGATACATCCTGCTCATGATCATTGGTTATAATTCATAAGTGGATGGGATTTCAAATTAACAAAAGAGACACACTTTTGGGCTTATCCGTGGGGTTGTGATAAGAAAAGATTAGTTGAGGGGTGGATAAGGAGCCCTCAGTGTAGTAATCACTTTCCGGTTGGGGCGCTGTGGAAAAAGCAGTGTCTTTTGGCTGCCTCCATGTTTTATTTTATTTTATTTTTTATTTTAACTGGGAACTTTAATACATTAACATACTATAAATTCATTGCATTCCCATCATGTTTTCCTCTTTTGGTGCCTTTCCCCAGCCCCTTTGCATGCACACATCTGTGACTGCTGCTAAAAATCTCCTAAGACACCAGACTCCAGCTTGGCTTCCCAACATCACTGAGTGCCTATAGATCTTTCCAAGGAGCCTCAGGTTATTTGCTCCAGATTAATACTATCCTGACATGAAGTTTGTGGACTAAGGAACGACCACATTCCCTGTCACTGCATTATGCAGAAAGAGATTGTTATACTAACCACCTCATCTCTAATAAGTTGATTGCTGATTGCTTCCCCCTTTACACACACACACACACACGCACACACACACACACACACACACACACACACAATTTCTTTTCCTCTAGGGAACCCTAACTAATAATCAATTGACATAATGGAAGAATGTATTGATAAACTATATATCTTATAATGTCTAGTATGTATGAGGAATTTAGAAAACCCCATATATGTATATGTATGCATATATATATATATGTAATGTTGATTATATATATATATACACATATTATGTTGATTATATATACATATATATTTATATAATAAACATAATATCAGACAAGAGACACACATAAAAGGGATAAAAATTGGAAAAGAAGAGATCAAGTTATTATTATTTTCAGATGACATGATTCTATACTTAAAGGACCCTAAAGACTCTACCAGCAAACTATTAGAGCTGATAAAATACTTATAACCATGCATCAGGATACAAAATAAACACACAGAAATCAGTAGCCTTCCTATATATCAACAACAAACACACAGAGGTTGAAATCAGAGAATCCCTTCCATTCACAATTGCATCAAAAATAAAAAAAAATATAGTACCTTAAAAGTGAAGGGTCTTCACAATGAAAACTTTAAAACACTCAAGCAAGAAATTGCAGAAGACACTGGTAAATTGAAAGATATCCCTTGTTCTTGGATTGGATTGGAAGAATTAATATTGTGAAAATAGCAATCTTACCAAAGCAATCTTCACATTTAATGCAATCCCCATCAAAATTCCAATGTCATGTGACACAGAAATAAAAAATATCCAAAAATTCATTTGGAAGCACAAAAACACCTTGAATATTTAAAACAATCTTAAGCAGTGAAAATAAGGTAATATCACCATAACTTATTTTAAACCATATTACAAAGCCATAGCAGCATAAAAGGCATGGAACTGGCATAAAAACAGACATATAGATCAATGGAGCAGAATAGAGGACCCAGATGTAAGTCTGGGGAACTATAGCCACCTGGTCTTTAACAAAAAATGCCAAAAATACTCACTGGAAAATGACTGCCTCTTCAGCAAATAGTATTGGGAAAATTGGATATGTATCTGTAGAAGGATGAAAATAGATCCTTATCTCTCTCCATGTATAAGAATTAAGTTCAAATTGATCAAAGACCTTAGTATCAGACCTGAAACTCTGAAACTGCTAGAAGAAAAAGTTGGGGAAACCCTTCAAAATATTGGTCTTGGCAAAGACTCTCTGAATATAAACTCAATTGTTCAGGGAATAAAAATAGACATTTCCCAAATACATATAGACACATGGGCAACAAGTACATGAATCTCTATGCAAATCACTATGAAAATACAGGTATACAAGCAATGGTATATCACATCAGCCATGATGGTTGTCAGCAAGGGATGGTTGTCAGAAAGACTACAAATTGCTTGGGTAGACAAGACCATGGAGGAAAGAAAGGATGTGTACATCATTGGATGAAATTTAACTTGGTTGAATCCTTTGTGGGAAACAGTATAGAGATTGATTAAAATATTAAAACTAGCTTATAATATAACAATCTTCTTACTAAGTGTATATGCAAAATTTATTAAGTTATTATGTTGAAGATATTTATACATCCATGTTTATTACATCATTATTCATATAAGCAGAAATTGAAACAATTTAAACAATAAATAAACGGGTGAAGCAAATATCATACATAACCATGATGATATGCTACTCAGGTATAAAAAGAATTAAATCTTGTCATTTGTGACATAATATGTAAAATAGATGAAGTAGTATAGCAAAGTTTTAAAGGTTCTTATTGTAACTTTTGTCACCTTAATTTTAAGTTCTTTTACATGACATAATAAAAATAAAGTATAACATATACCTTTCATAAATTATCTATTAAGGTAATTTTTGAGCTTGCTGAATGATGTTATGTATTTATGAATTTAGGAGCAAAATTCAATATTGGACCTGGATTTTCTCTTCTAATTTTTCCTTTATTTATTTTTTAAATAAATAGTAAATAAAATGTTAAAAATACTTAAATATATTTTTGTGCATGGCTTTTGTTGGGGAGACAGACAAAGTAATATCTATTTACACTAAAAGGTTGCCACAAGGCCAGAGAAATATTGTACTAAAGTCTAACAAGGAATTTAGTGAGATTAATTACAGAAACATGAGTAAAAGCTTATTCATAAGAGTCTGGGTGACATATAAATATCCATATCTTCAAAAAGTTTTACCATAACATTTGTACTCACTCTGAGGCAATCTTCAACCTCTTAAACATTCTACAGCCCACACCATATGCCCAAATACAGCTGGGGCACAGGAGGAAGTACTGAATTTCAAAGAAATCTGCAGGCATTCCCCATAAAAGGCTCATCATCTATTCCCCATAATCCAAGCTTTTGTTTCATTGTTCTGTTTATTTCTTCCAGAAGATTACAGGTGCCATGGTGTGCTGTAGCCATTCCGGAAGTTATTCTTCCATGATGGCTGATTGACCTCATCTTTACACTTGAAGTAAACATCCATATCACAACAAATACTGATCAGGTTGTATTTGCAGCAAACAAACAAACAAAAAAAAAAAAAATGAAGAGGAGGATTTAAAAGTGAATTTGGAAATTCCATGTGGGATGTGAAATTTCAAGAAAATAGCTCTGCTCTTGTTAAATGTTTTGCTATGCTGATTGAATGATTATATCATGGGATGTGGAGAACTGAACTGTGGTGAAGAGCCAATTTATTTTGAGCTATATTTAGTGTCCCTCATAGCCATTCATTGCCCATCTATATGTCTGGTCTAATATACATTCAACTACCAGGTAAAATCTTTAGAATACATTAGTTTAATAGACCATTAGCTTCTACAACCCCCCCCCAAAAAAAATGCCATCAGATAACATTTAAACTTATCACAGATTTTACCATTTTTCCAGTCCACCAACCTGATATCCCCAATAATGCATATAGAATGCCTTGATTTATAAATACCTTTTGTTCTATGATGACAAAACTACATAAAATCACTTCTGCACTGAAACATATTATTCACAGCAATCCAAATCTGTCTTCTCAGGTGATGGTCACTCATATTTGACTCAGAATAATGGACTCTTGTTCCCTTTGCTGTGAGATCTGTGCCACACATCAATACTAGCTGGGACATATCAATTGTAGGTTAAGAACAAAGCCTATGTTTTTGATTTCAGCATTTCTCAAAGTAAAAATGATTTTCTTTTCGCATTTCTTTCAAGAAGTAGGAATAGGGGATATAAACTTTAAATTAAAGAAAGTATAGTAGACACTGGAAGACTATTTCCTTGGATTATCCAAAATCTTACCAGATCAGAAACATAATGGTAAACCGTATTATTTAGTGATTTTCTTTATTTTCACAATAGCACTTAACATTTTACTTTGGTTGGATTCAAGGTAGGGATAAAAGTGGCAAAGAAGTAGAAAATTTTGGGAACAAAAAATCCCCTTAATTAAGAATGTGAAATTGGGCTGGAGAGATGGCTTAGCGGTTAAGCGCTTGCCTGTGAAGCCTAAGGATCGTGGTGCGAGGTTTGTTTCCCCAGGACCCACGTTAACCAGATGCACAATGGGGTGCACACATCTGGAGTTTGTTTGCAGTGGATGGAGGCCCTGGCATGCCCATTCTTCTCTCTTTCTGTGTCTTTCTCTCTCTGACTGTTGCTCTCAAAATAAATAAATAAAAATAAACATTTTTTGAGAAATAAAAGAATGTGAAATATAATGCAAAGTAGTTGAGAAATCCAGTGCAGATTATCAGCCTAAACCAAAGATTCTCAGGGTCTAGGTAGATTTATAAAACCTGCAGTGATTATAATGGACTCAGAACAGAAGGGCTAAAGCTATAGAAGACTGTGGTAAAATGTCAGTATTTCTCTTCTCCCATGATATATGTGGCATTACATCAACTGAAACTTTAGAACTGTTGAATCCACAAAGCATGCAGAAAATTCAGTCTTTCAAATAAAGCTGTGTTAGAGTATCTTAAAATATTGAGGTAAAAAACTAAGCTAAATTTATTTTCTTATATAACATGAAAGAGGAAGATTATTTTTAAAGTATTATTTTTGACAAAATGAATTTGAAAGGTAATTATACATTTAGATGTTTGATGAAAAGATGTCTAATTTCTGGTTTAAAATCTTTCAGCTTATCCTATTGAAGCTCAACTCTAGTCTTTTGAACATAATCATATGTTCAGTAGTTCTAGAGTGAATAATTAGTTGGATTATCAATCTTGCCAATTAGGGTAACCAGGGAGATTGATAGAATTCATGATGAAAACAGGAACAGAACAAATTCAACGGCAAACAAAAACTCCACTAAATTTATCTCATTGGTAAGGCAGAGAACTTAAAATACTACAGGAAGCTAAGAGGAGATGTTGAAATATGCCTATACCATGACTTTCAAAGGAAAAAGAAAAATAAAAAATTCCCAGAGTCTATGAGGTAGCATTGTAGCAAATTGTATGAGAAAAGATTTTTGATAAAGGTGTTAACATTCAAAGAGAATGTAAAGTGTAAGATTTATAGATATTCAACTCAATCAAAAACAAACAAACAAACAAACAAAAAAAATATTGTTTCATGAAGAGAAAAACAGAGTACCTGGGTAGATAAGCCCTGACAGACTGTAGGAGCTGAGCAGTCTGGACACTTATGAGGAGGGTGGGTGGTGATGGACATTTATGAGGTCTTCCTAGCATGGTAAGGGTAGTTCATACATCATCACATGAATTTGAGTTGATTGAGCTCTGATTAATGGGCCTGGCATGGAAAAAACGGTTTTTTTCTGGGAAACTGCAAAAAAAACAGGCAGTATATGCAATAACTATTATCACAAAAGTCTCTGAATGGTGTTTCTTACAGTGCCTGGACAAATTATCTTGTTTTCTTTTGCACATCATCATTATTATTATTTTGCTTTTGTTTTTGGTGTGTGTTTCTGTGTAAGGGGCATTCACCATGGTGTATGTGTGGAGGCCAGAAGACAACTTTTGAGTGTCAGTTTTGCTTTATACCTTGACACAGGGTCTCTCCCTTTTCTTTTTGTTACTGTTAACTCCAGATTCACTGCCCAAGAGCTTCAGATTTCTCCTGATTCTGCTTCTTGTTGCTGTAGCAGGAGGGTTGGGATTACAGATGTGTGCACTACTTGCCTCCATCTTTATGTAAATTCTGGGAATCTCATCTCCAGTCATTATGCTTGTTTTAAAAAAGCCTTTAGCCACTGAACCATTCTCTACTTTAAAAAGCAGATTTTTTATTTTTATTTTTCTCCTTATGCATTTTAAAGGATACTTATCCCAAGGTGGACTACAAATGAGATCAAGACAGTTACCTATAAAATGAAAATAAAGGGCTAGTGAGATATTTCAGTGGTTAAGTCATTTGCATGCAAATTCTAAGGACGTAGGTTCAATTCCCTAGTACCCAAGTATGGCTAGAGACTCTAATGCATGCATCCTTCCTTTCTCTATCAAGTTATCAATTTATAAATGAATAAAATATTAAAACGAAATAAAGCATCATATCCACAGTTTAAATAATTAGTATAATTAAAACTAATGGATTAATTCCATCCTTCTTCAAAAGTAGAGCAGGAAAACCTTTTTTTTATTATTATTATTTTTTTTATTTGAGAGTGACAGACACAGAGAGAAAGACAAATAGAGGGAGAGAGAGAGAATAGGTGCGCCAGGGCTTCCAGCCTCTGCAAATGAACTCCAGACGCGTGCGCCCCTTTGTGCATCTGGCTAACGTGGGACCTGGGGAACCGAGCCTTGAACCGGGGTCCTTAGCTTTCATAGGCAAGCGCTTAACCACTAAGCCATCTCTCCAGCCCAGGAAAACCTTTAATGAAGAATTCCTTCGTAAAGAATCAAGGAAATCATAATTTGAGACCATATTTTCAGAAGTATATTTGCTTTGGCTTAACTTGAACTTCACAGGATTCTGAACAACTGCTTTTTCTATGATCCTTTATTTTTCCCTTACGGTAACAGTGTTCTTCATTTTACTTTAACTTTTGATTTTATATTTTGTTCAAGTACATGATATAGAAAACTCTTGATTTTATAGACAGGCATAGGAGATTGACATGGAAGCTTCACAGCATGAATTTTATAAATATTCAAAATTCATAAATTTCTTTTCTGGGATGTATGCTTGACGAGTTACTGTTTCTCTGTGTTGATCGCTTCTTAGTGAGGAAGAAAATGTTTGGTTTTAAAAATCTCAGGAACAGCAACATGTCAATGTTTTCAGAATTGGTACAATGCACTGAGTTTTGTGTTTCCTTGATCGTTGTGGGATTTTTGTTTTCTGGCTGAGTTTCATGTAGCCCAGATTGGCCGTGAATTATGTATGTAACCAAGGCTGGTTTTGAGCTCCTGCTTATTAAACTTCCTACTTCTAAATTCACACATGACAGTATGCCACCAAGTCAGCTTGATTTGCTGTATTCACATCTGCATGATCTATGATCATGGGGACTTTTGGCACAAGCAACTTGAAATACTTAGAAGTAGGAAAATTAAAACCATAGATAATCTCTAGCATTCTATTAAACATCATAGGGACTATACTTAATTCCTTATTGGAATTTTTTTTTTCTTTAAGGGCAGAAGTCTTTTTGAAATTTTGACCTACTGTCCACACACGTCATATTAAAAAGTCAAACAACACAAAAAGGAAGTGAGCACAATAAGCTTTAAGCATTGGAAACACAATTGTACCTGAACAGACCTTTCTAATGAAAAACATGCTGCATGTTTCAAGTATTAAATTTAATAGAATTATAAAGGGAGGATTTAAGTTTATAAAATGAGGCAAATTATGTCAATAATTTAGCACTTTCTACATTTAAGATGATTGTTATGAAAGTTAAATGATTCTGTTTACTAAATGTAAAGTAGTAAAATAAACTGTAGTCTGCTCCCTTAGTATAATTATGAAAAATAAAACTCACAAAGAATCTCATTTTGTGAACTTATTCAGACTATTGATAAGAAATTTTCTGTTACAATTTATAGTTTTAGAAGTTTCCATGAATGTTATATTTTCCATAAATATTTCATTTCAATTTGTTCTTTAAAATAAATTTGACTATGCAGCAAGGAAAATATAGAAAAGTTACCTTAGTTTAATAATTGACATCATCATCATCATCTACATATATTAGTTTAGTACTTTGTAGCATAAGAATTAGGGCTTATTTTCAACATTTTCTTCATATTTTTTTGCTTTTCATAGATTTAAAAAAAAATATTTCCTTGAGCTCTGTGTACTCTTTGTTATGCAGACATTTTATGAAAGATTTATTTTACTGTATCTTTGAATTCTTCAACTCTACTATTTTTCTTATTTTATTTTCTGTTAGATATGGATACTTAGTATGTAAACAAGTAATGCTACCATGCTTTCCCTCCTCCCTGCCCCTTTTCTGAAGACACCTTCCTTGTTTGGGATGCAAGTCAACCCCATGGAGATAGTGGGTCATGCATTATGGGTGGGGGAAGAGGAAATATCTCTGTACAAAATGTCCCAACTGTGGCTCTAAAAACATTTCCCCCCCTCTTCTGAAAAACTCTACAAACCATGCTGGGATCATTTTAAGTCTACTTCAGTGACGGGCACTTAGGAGCCTCTGGATCCATACTTAGGTAGGTGTTGAGTTTCCTCAGTATCTATCCCCCATCACCCTTGTGCTTATATCAGACTCACTAAGGAAGCAGCACTCTTCCTCATTTCCTCAATTCCTCTTTGGTTTCACCTGGGCCTGGGATGGAGTGCACTAGGTCCTTTATCTCCTCAGGTTCAGCTCCCCTCTAAAAAAGAGAAGCAGATTCTCCAACAGAGAGTGAGGTAGGTACTGGTTAGATATGAAAACCATTATTAATTTAGAGAGAATTAAAAAGACCTAGACCCATGTTGGTAGTGGGGGTTACAGGTCAGTGTCCACTATGAAAATGAAGAAAAAAAAATAGCTAATATACAAGAGTTAGAGAGGAGAGAGAGAGGGGTGGGAGGGGGAGAAGAAAGATGTGGAAGATTTAGGTCAGTCTTGATCCTACCCTCTCTAGAGTCTTGTGGTTCAGATGTTTCCTGTAAGGGTCTAGTGAAGGTTCAGCCATTTGGTCTGCTTTTTAGGAAGTAGAATTTTATGGTAGCACTGCTGTTTGGGTCCAGATTAGTGTTTCTCACCCCTTCGATGCCCTCTTCTCCCTCCCCATCCATCCTATTTTCTAGTCCATGAAGTGCTTGCTGGGTATGTAAGGTATCTTGAGTAGATTCAGGTTAGGTGTTGTAGATGAGTGAGACTATGTGTTGATTTTTTTTCTGTGATTGGGTAAGTTCACTTAGAATGATCTGTTCTAGGCTCAACCATTTTTCCTCAAATTTCTTTGTGCCATTTTTTCTTACTGCTGTATAGAATTCCATTGTGTAGATATACCACATCTTAGTTATCCATTCTTCTATTCTGCTACTATAACCAATCCACCACCATTTCTAAAAAACCAGTTGTGAGATAATTCAGAAATATTGTGAATTGGTATATTAAACATTTAATATAGTTAAGAATTTATACCACAAATATCAACAGATACCTCAGGAAAGACTTGTTCCTTCCTCCCCGAGATTTAGCAACAAACAATTAGATATACTTTACTCTTTTTAAATAATTTTCAAAAATATTTTATTTATTTACGAGAGAGAGAGAGAGAGAAGCAGATAAACAGAGAGAGAATGGGTGTCCCAGGGCCTCTAGCCCTCTAGCCACTGCAAACTCCAGATGCAAGTGCCATCTTCTCATCTGTTTTACGTGGGTACTTGGGAATTGAACCTGGGTTAGGCTTCACAGGCAAGCACCTTAACCACTAAGCAATCTTTCCAGTCATATATATTCTTTATTATTAATACTAGCAATGATTGTGGAAAAGTGATGTTAACTTGACAAAAGCAATTGAATACAAACATAATTTAAAAAAAGACCTAGACCTTTTTATAATCTAAGGTTAGTGGGAGTTTGACAATGGAAAGCAGAGTCACTCTCTGGATATGATTCTGACTTGGTTCTAATTTCCAGGTATGTTTTCCTATCCATTGAATGGCTATAAGAGGCTCTAGATCTTTTTAATTCTCTCTAAATTAATGTTTTTCATATTTAACCAGTACCGACTTCACTCTCTGTTGGAGAATCTGCGTGCCACTCTTGCACTTGTGTGAGCATCACATCAGATCGTTTGCTTCTGAGTTGTTTAGACTTGGACAGATGTTGGACATTTTCCCACCCATAGCTCATGTAGCACCTTCCAGCACTAGATGGGCTAATTGTCTTGGGACTGGATATCCTCAGAATTCCAACCAGTTCTCTCCAAGGTCCTTGTCAAAAGCATATGGTGTCTTCAGCAGGGTCTTACCATTAACCAGTGGTTGGTAATCAAGTGCTTTAATAGAAGTCTGTCTTGTTAGTTTTGGGAGATGTAGTAGGTCTCTCTGAACAACAGCTCATTGTGGATGTAAACCACATCCTGATACAGAGAATTATAGGCCAGTGACAAGAGAAAAGGAAAACAGAAGAAGACAGAGAAGAAAGAGAATCAGGAGAGATTTCAGGTTATGTTTCATCTCAGCCTCTCCAGGGCCCTCAGATTCAGGTCCTCTTGAAGATTCTGCCTTTTAGTCTGACTTCCAGGATATAGGATTTGATGGCTTCAGTTAAATTTGGGTTCAGTTTTGTGTTCCCCACACCTTTTACCTTCTCCCAAGAACTACCCTTTTTATTGTCCAAACCCTGAGATATTATTATGTCAGCAACTCAGGCTGATCCATGTTAGGAACTGCATGTGAGAACGTGTGATGGTTGTCTTTCTGTGATCGTGTGAGTTCACTTAAAAGGATCTGCTCCAAATTCCACCAGTTTTCTACAAATTTCAATGTGTCATTTTCTTTTCTTACTGATGATTTTTAATTTTATTCCATCATGTAGATATACCACATCTTAGTTATCCATTCACCCAATGATGGGCTCCTGGGTTGATTCCAGTTTTTAGCTATTATGAACTGAGAAGCTATAAACTGTGGAGGGAATATCTCTGAACTGTGTTGTGGAGCTTTTTGGGTAAATGCCCAGTAAGGGAATAACAAGGTATGTTGGTAACTCAATATTCATCCTTCTCAGGAGTCTCCATATTGATTTCCATATTGGTTGTGGCAGCTTACATTCCCACCAACAGTGAATGAGTGTTCCTTTTTCTCCACAGCCTCAGCAACATTTGTTTTTATTTGATTTTTTTTTTTTAATGTTTGCTAGACTTACTGGGGTAAGGTGGAATCTCACAATTGTTTTAATTTGTATTTCACTAATGGTGAGGTATGTTGAAAATTTTCTTAAGTGTCTGTTAACCATTTGTAATTATTCTTCTGAGAACTCCCAATTTAGTTGTCTGCCCCAGTTTTGGAGGTTTTTTTTTTTTTTTTTTTTTTTTTGTATTTCTATATATGTCATCCAATTTGTCCAACACCATTTGTTGAAGGTGCTGTCTTTTCTACAGTCTATATTATTGGCACCTTTGTACCATTTTTAATTGGTAGCAAAAAATTAAATACCTTGGAATAAGACTAACCAATGATGTGAAAGATTAGTATAATGAAAACATAAAAACACTCAAGAAAGAAATAGAGGAGGACTTGAGAGGATGGAAAGAACACCTATGCTCCTGGATAGGTAGAATTAATATTGGGAAAATGGTAATTCTACCAAAAGCAATATAAATATTTGATGAAATAGCAATAAAAATACCAGCATCATTCTTCACAGAGATTGAAAAAATGATCTCAAATTTCCTGTGGAATGGCAGAAGGCCTCAGATATCCAAACATATCCTCAGCAAAAAATAAATAAATACTTCTAGCAGTGTCACCATACCTGCTTTAAAGCTATGGTACAAACACATAGTGAGAAATTACAGCATGGTACTGGAATAAAACAGAAACATAGATCAATGGAACAGAATTAAAGATCCCAACTTTGGCTTGAGTAACTACAGCTGTTTGATATTTTCTATAAATTTTAAGATGTTTATTCTTTAGCAATTGTCAAAGCACAAAATGAGAAATGTTTAACTTTTTAAATCAGTATAGGCTATGCATCTGATTGTTTGAATGGAAGCTGTTCCCATAGTTCCCATGTGTTTTTGACTAAGCCTGATACTTCTGCAGTTATAGCAATGATCTGCTTGTTGTTGAGACAAATCATCCAACCAAAGGCAATTGATGGGAGAAAAAGGATTTATTTCAGTTTACAGCTTAGAGAGTTTCACCAAGGTGAAGGAAACATGAAAGAGGCTGGACATCACTTACTGTTACATCAACTTGGAGGTAGCAAGACTGAGCTCACAATTGAACAACCTGTTGGGCTGGACTAAGAACCTCAAGTTCTGCCCCCAGGGTATATCTTCTTTAGGGAGGCTCAATTTCCCCAACTCTCCACCATGTTCCTAAACTATCACCATGTTTGGACGTACTATTCCAAACACATGACACTATAGCAACATTTCATTCAAAACTGTAGACGGTTTTATAACTGCCAGCACTCAGCTCACTGTACTTCCTTTCTGCTGCTGTGCAGATGTGACACCCAGCTGGGTGCTCCTACATTGTTTTATCACCATTATGAAAGTTTCCATGAAAACTATAAGCTGGAAACAATATAATTCTTCCATAAGGTGCTTCTGGTAGGGTGCTTTGTACCAGCAATGAGAAAGTAACTGATGCAATGCATAACATCAAAAGTTTTCATGTATGCATAAATGCATAGTAGTGAGTGTACACATACTCATGTATAACATATATAGCATATTTAAATTTAATAGTATGATTTAGACACATATGTAATTAAACTCAAATGACTACAGCTATGCTAAACAAGGGCATCACAAGCTATTCTGCTCATGCAGAATATTTTTGAAAAAAAATGAACTCTTGACCACAATGCAAATAATCCAAATAAACACGAAATCAAGAAATATCCCAAGATCCCATCATTAAATTCTAGGAGGCCATGTAGATAAATGGGCTAGGAAGTCAAGTTAAATGAAATAATTGTATATCATAAGTGGGAAATCCGATCTCAGGGCATGTTATTTTATGTAGTAGTGTGTGGAAAACATAATACACCTGCAAACTAACCCTAGGACACCACTTGTTGTTCTTCAGACCTTTATCCATATCAAATTATATTACACAATTATTGAATAAAATAATAAATATTGGCTTACGACCAAGCTTGAGTGAATTAGTAGCTGTTCAATTTAGGGGAAGATCAAAAATGTTCTTGTATGAACTTATAACTAGAACTATGAGACTTAAGAAATTTAGGTCCTGATAGGATTATGTTCTTAAAATTACATTAAAATAAATCTATGCAACATGTAAATCAAAGGTGTTCATAATTATGAAATAATATATTTAATAATGTTTTAACACTTACACTCAAGTGAGTTGGGAGACATTTCATAGCAAGCATAAAAATTAGTGAAATATATGTGTGTTTATATTTATACTACCTTAGGAGGCAACTAGGAAATATTATTTGGGTATGGTGGTGATGCCTATAATCCTAGCACTGAGGAGGCTGAACCAAGAGGATAGAAATTTTGAATGCCAGCATGAGATACACAGTGAGGAGGCTATGTCTTAAACAGTAGTAACTAAGCCAAAAAAACAAAATGTCTTATAAATGAAGAGCAAAATATATCTGTAATGCTTTCAAACATTAGAGTGGAATATATCGTTTGTTTGAAAGCAATAGAAACCTTGGCTTTTTAATTCTAGCATGCTTTGGGCTACTTCCAGTAATCTTGGTAACTTTAAAATATAATGAATAAAGACTTTAAAAATTATTGACAAGTTTTATACATGCATACAATGGATTTTGATCATAATATCCTCCTATAACTTTCTCTTGTCCTGATCCCCATTTCTCACTGGGCACCTTCTTCCTAGTTCCCTTTTAGTTGTCATTTTTTTTTTCTTGTGTGTGTGTGTGTGAATGTGTGTGTGTGTGTGTGTGAGTGAATGTGTGTGTGTGTGTGAATGTGTGTGTGTGTGTGTGTGTGTGTGTGTGTGTCCCTCATACTGTCAGTGTTTCTCCCATCAGGTTGGAAGCTATGTGAAATCAAAATGCAAGGGCTGGGAAGAGCCTGAGGATTTATAACACCCGGAATGCTTGGAAATTATGGTGTCATAGATTTATAAATGTTGGCATAATACACCGTCTCCTGCTTCAAGGACAAAGACATATTTTCCTCTTACATTTACAGCATAAATTTCATGTTTACATCGATAGCAGTACCCTCCAGGACCAAAGAGTTGGTGAAAAAGGATAGGTCAATGCTGAACAAGAAATGGTTTTGTGTCACAGGTAGGGAAAACCAAGACAGGAAATCCCCAAATGCATATGTGTGTGTAGTGTGTGAAGCCATTCTGTTCCAACTTTGTGCAGAAGAAATATATCAACTCTGTTATTCTGGACAGGGAAAAAGATTTATATTCTATCCCTAAGAGACACATTATCACTGTTTGCCAAAGCTGCTTGCTTTCCAAAATATACTTAAATGGTGTAGAATAGAGCTGTTAATGTTTCTTGCTCAAAAATATCCCAAATGAGACTCATGGAAGATTGTACCCACACTATAATTGGCATTTCTTTTCCAAACTATCTTGGATTCTGAACAATTTTATCATGGATATATCACCTGACTGGCTAAGATAGAGTATAATGAGAGCAGTCTGTTGATATCATTTACTGTGAACCTCCAAGTACGTGAATGATGCAGCCTTTCAGTGCTGCCTCCGTTATACTCAAACATCATAGCTGCTGTCTCCTAGCATCAGAAAACTCTTGTATCATCATATGGTACTTTAAACATGGGATAGCTCTGTTTTAAATTTCCATGCTATAGATTTTCTATTTCACAAATTTCAACATTACATTTTCACACGAAAATAGTATAACCATTTTTAAAACAATGTTTTTTTTTAACTGTATTTTATTGTACTTTACCTTAAACATATAATTAAGATACATGATGTCTGTCCTTGAGGGGATGGTATGATGTGTCAGAAACTGGAAATAAGCTAAAATATAATTTTCTCTCCTTTTTATTTTTTAGTTTTTTTTTTTTTTTTTTGTAGTCAGTGAATACATTCAAGCTGGTACCATTGTTAGCCTCCTCCCTGTCCTCCTCCCACCCCTGGGACCCTGCTTGTTGTGGTATATGGGTCGTGCATTGTGGGGTTAGCCTTTAGTTTCAAGCGGGAGGAAATGTCTCTGTGTGTCTTGATCCAACGTGTGGCTCTGACATTCTTTCCAACCCCTCTTTTGCAAATTTCCCTGAGCCATGTTGGGTTCCTATTAGGTCTGCATTCATGTTGAGATCTTGGGTGCCTCTGTGTCTCTGGAAATCTGGTTTGGCAGGTGTTGATTGTTCTCTGTGTCTATCTCCTGCACAATGATCAAGTCCAAATGGTTCAAAACCCTCAATATAACACCAGAAACTTGGCTACTATTGAAAGAAAAGTTAGGAGGAACAGTCCATGATCTAGGAATGGGAAAAGACTTCCTGAACAAATCCCCAGTAGCACAGGATCTTAAACAATCACTCAACAAATGGGATCTTATGAAGCTGTGGAGTTTCTTCACAGACAAACATACAAGAAGCAGAGCCAATAGATTGGGAGAAAATATTTGCTGCATTTCCAACTGACAGAGGCCTAATCTCTAGAATCTACAAAGTATTCAAAAACCTAAACAATAAAAAGTCAAACAACCCACTCACAAAATGGGGCAAGGAACAGGACAGGCAGTTCACAGAGGAAGAAATGCAAATGGAAAACACACACCTAAGGACATGTTCATCATCCTAGTCATCAGGGGAATGCAAATTAAAACTATATGAGATTCCACCTTACCCCAGCAAGAATAGCAAACATCAAAAAAATCCAAAGAAAATAAATGTTGGCAAGGATGTGGAGAAATAGGAACCCTCGTCCACTATTGGTGGGAACGTAAGATGGTAAAACCACTTTGGAAGACAATATGGAGGCTCCTAAAATAGAATTACCAACAGACCCAGTTATTCCCTTACTGGGCATGTACCCCAAAAGCTCCATGCCTAAGCTCCTCAGCTCAGAGAGATTTGCTCAACCATATTTATAACTGCTCAATTTGTAATAGCCAAAGGCAAGAATCAACCCAGATGTCTATCACTATATGAATGGATAACTAATATGAGGTATTTCTACACATCTGACACCATGAAATTTGAAGAAAAATGGTTAAGACTGGAATGGCTTATTCTCAGTGAACCCACCCAGTCACTGAAAGATAATCGCCACATAGATTAATTCATCTCCAGCTCCTAACCTGAATCTACCCAAGTCACCAAAATACCTACCAAGTATCTCGAGGAGCAGAAAATAGGGAGGGTAGGGAGGAAGAGGAGGGTAAGGAAGGGAGGAGATATACAAAACTGGTCCCAAAAGGCAATGGTACCATAAAACTCTATAGCCTAAAAGACAGACCAAATGGATGAACCTCCACCAGGCTCTTAGAGGGAACACCAAATTCACAAGGCCCTGGAGAGGGTAAGAGTGACTGGGGGATAAAGATCAATACCTCTCCAAGAAACACATGGTCTAATTTACTTAGCAGCAACAACCTGACGTGATGCACATATAAGTGCAATAGTGGCACATAGCCATGGTGGGAAGCCAACTGCTCTCGATTTGGCTAACTGATATTCTCAGTGGACCAGAACCCAGAGCTGGGTCTGGGAATCGAGTCAGAACCATATCAAAATATGAATCTGCTCTCCACTAAGCTATCTCTAAAGTAACAATGGTTAACACATCTACTTGGTGCTAACTTACTCTATGTTGGAGAATCTGCTCCTCTTTTACAGATAGATGCAGATCCTAATGAGAGAACCACCCCATAATACCTCAAAAAGACCCCAGCTGAAACTAAGAATAATTGGGAAAACGTGCAAGAATGCTGTTTTCTTGGCGAACCAGGAACCAGGATAATGGTGAAGGAGATAGACACAGAGAATTTTCTTTCTTTCTTTCTTTTTTAAAGAATTTGGTCTTTTTCTTTATGATCCATTGTTTAGTCTTTTATCCCAGAGCTTCCATTCAGCTGCCTCATCAAGGGTATGCTGCCTTGGTTGCTGCTGCAGAGCCCTTCAAGCTGGCAGGACACCATGCCAACCTGTTCTCCTTTGTACGTAGCGTGTGCTGTGTATCAGTCCAGCTGACTAGGAACACCTTCCCTTAACAGGTCTCCATATCTCGGACCCCCAAAATCCATACAGCCATCTTTCTATATGACTGAACATGCACTGGAGAACTCAGTGTTGATATTCAGGCATATTAGTTACACATTCAACTCCATGAGTAAATGTAATGAAGAAAATTGGAAGTGGTAGGATGGGGAGCAAGAATGGGGCTTGTCAATAAATATTTAAATAATTTAAAAAAGCATAGTCTATAGTGAAAGATTGTTTAGTTCTCTGTTGATCCATTCTTCACTCAATAAATAGCTTTGTAGAAATCCTGTTATACTCAAGGTCCTCATATTATTCTAAATCTTATATGTGTATTAGAACACTTCAAAAAGCATGTCAGTTATATCTCGAAATTTGACATTTTCTGTTTTACTAATTTATTGCTTTTTTGTGGTTTGAGGCAGTGTCTTTCTATGTAGTTCAGAATGGCCTCTAATTTATAACTCTTTTTTCTATATGTAGGGATTAAGTTTGATAACAACATGCTAAGCAAACTGAATTTAACATAAAATTTGTTCTTTCTTTCTGCTGTTTTGTATTTCTTCACTCATCACTCATCTTCAGCATACATTAACCCTTTAAGTATTTATAAATTAAGACAGTAAATCATTTGTCAAATCCAACAGTCATTTTTTGTTTTTCCTAAATATTACCTATTCTTTTATTACTTCATGTATTTAAGAATTTTTTGAAGACCTGACATTTTCTAAGTTACAATGAATGAAGTTTCTGGTTTGTTATCTGGAGAACATTGTATTTTCATACTATTAATGTATCTGTAATACAACCTTTAAATTTGTATTGTCTATTATATGAACTATTAGGGTAATTGTGAAAGATCCTTAGTGATAAGCCCTGGCCTCTTCCAAGTGAAGAATCAAGCATGATTTCCAGGATTGTTTGAAGATTTTATTTACTTTCTTACTTACTTATTTGCATGTATGCATGCACTATACATAAGTGTGGTGTGCATGTGTGTCTATATGTTTACATGTGTGTGAGCTTATACATGTGCAAGTGTGCATATACAAGAGTGGGGAGGGCAGAAGTCCATGGTTGTGTGCTCTTCAATCACACTTGACTGTATTTTGTGTGATGGGGTCTTTTTCATGTGCTGATTTGACTAGTCGAGTCAGTCATTGTGTCCCCAGTATTCCATATCTCCTCCTCACCAGCAATGGGATTACAGGCATGCACCACCATGACATGTTACATGTGTGTTATGGATCGAAGTTGTGTTTTATTTTGATGGAGTCATTTGACTTACTGACCAATTTTCTTAGATTCTTCCAGATTCTTCAAGTCAGCAAGGCTTCCTGACAATTTAAAAATGTGTGTGTGTGTGTGTGTGTGTGTGTGTGTGTGTGTGTACTGCATTTTTAGGCACAAGTTTAAAGTTTTTCAGACTTTCACTAGATATATCACTATACATCTATTCCCACATTTAATGAATCTTTCTTTAGTCAATCAATACCATTCCCAAAGCTGTGATATAGAGTGAAGTTTCTTTTGCTAGTATAATATTATGTCCCAAGTCATGCTCTTTCTCCTTTGGCTTCCAGAAATCACTCTTCTTTTGTTACCTAATTAATTTAAACATTATATGGTATGACTAACAATATATTTCTCTGTATTTTCTGTTGATGCCATAAATTAACATGGTAGGAATATCTTATTGAACAGTGTTTAGAAATTTTAGCCTCACCTATCCCTGTCAGTGGGCTTTTTAATTAAATTTTATAAGCAAGGCTTTTCCTATGATTCTCGCTTCCGATTTAACTGGCTAATGCATTTACAATATATTCTTTGAAAGATAACAATTAGAGATCTGGTGACAAAATTAAGCTAAAACATGGAATAAAATTATTGAATGTTTGTAGTGACCTCCCAAAATTTAAATGTATCAAATATTAACTTCTGGTTCTTTAGATCTTCATGGAACTATTATCTTTGTGGAACATAAAGGGCTAACTGTAATTGTACTGTCTACTAATATAAGCTAATCATTCAGAAGGAAATAATGCATGCCTCATTTTATCACACTTACATCTATTTTTGCTGAGGAGCTGAGGATGATTAATGGTTTACTGTCGTCTCCGTTCTAAAGATAGGATGAAGTTAACTATCAGTAAAAAAAAAAAAAAAAAATTAATATCAGTGAGAAGCTATATGTGTTCATTATTTTGAAAACTCAGAATACATCAAAATCTGCTTACCTTTGAAGGACATTTTAATTATATGTATTTAAAAAAACACTTTGGTTATTTATTTGCAATTTGAAAGACAGACAGAATGGGTACACCAGGGCATCTAGCCACTGCAAATAAACTCCAGATGCATGCACCACTTTGTGCATCTGGCTTTAGATGGTTACTGGAAAATCGAACCCAGATGGTTAGACTTTATAAGCAGATGCTTTACCCACTGAACCACTTCTCCAGCCCTTAATTATATTTTAATACAGTGCCTTAATTATTATAAAAAAATCTTATTATACAAGATCAAATACATTCTTACTTTAATGGTTAAATTACTGAGTGCTAGTAAATATTTTAATGCTATAAAGATTAATTCAGTGCACATACTAGTAAACTATAAACACTAGTAATATATTCTGCAAATATTTAATTGTCTTGTTAATTAGTAAGGATGTTATTTGTCAAATGCTGGTCTATTCCAGTTAGTTTGTTAACAGAAAGATATCATATGTAGTTGACATCTGACAGTGATTTATAGAATCTGGAGTATGGAAAAGTAGTACAGGTTTAATTATAAATTCAGCAACCTCATCTTAAACCAAACTTTGTCTTTAAATAAAAATTTCTCAAGTATCAATTGCCTATACTATTTAATGTATAGTATTTCAGATTCATTCCATTGTCTTTTTAAAATATTTATTACTATGAGAATTGCTTTTGAAATATCACAATAACAAAAGTACTACACGTTAAGAGTGCACAAACTATATTTTTGTCAATATTATTTTACAGGCTGCTCATCTATCTGTAGACCTAAATTTATGTCAGTATTATTTTACAGACTACATTTTTCTGTGGAAGAGAATGATTTTAGTGATATTTAATTCAAACATAGGTCTTTTTATATTGTTAAAAGACATTAAATAATCTTTGGAGTCTGCAACCAAAACATATTACTAATGTTGAGTATTGTTGATTCTTATAACTTATAACATATATATATATGGTTATATATACTATATATAGTTATATATAACTTATATATAACTTTCTTATAACTCAGAAGGTTTATGATGTTAAAAAATGTCTGACACACATTTTTGTATCTTCATTTGTCAGCAGTTTTCAGCATCAAAAAAGTCTGATAAGCTATGATGTATAATTGTGTCTCAGTAAAGTAATATCTTAATCACTTGATTCAGTTCCATCTCCATTCTGTTCATTATTGATGGGAGAACTCTGTATTTTGTTGCCTCTATACTGTGATGCACTTTTATATTTTATTCTTAATTCTCTGCAAAATCTTGTAAAAAATTCAAAATTCTCTCATCATAATAAGTAGAAACTAAGTATCAGTAGTATAGTAGATTAAAAACATATTTGGCATGAAGCAGATTCATGTCAGGGTGGACACTCTTGATTTAACTTAAAAAAATCATTCTTGACTGAAAGCGGTTAAGGTGCTTGTCTGTGAAGTCTAAGAATGTAGGCTCAATTTCCCAGTACTCCTGTAAAGCCAGATGCACAAAGTGGCATATGCATCTGGAATTCTTTTTGCAGTGACTGGAGGCCATGTCATGCCCATTCTCCCTCTCTCTATCTGCCTGTCTTTCAAATAATGAAAAGAAAATCATTATACTTTCAGCAAAATGATGATTTGAGAACATAGCTATGGCTTTGTGTTTTTTTCAACATTTCATTGTTCACTTTTTTAGCTTTGTAACTTTGATTTTTAATATGTGGGAGATAGCTTTAACATTTTATACACATATACATGTATATGTTATATAAATTTCTATATAAATACGTGCAAATATAAAATACTAAATGACCATATCTGCTCATATATACATAATGAGGTGAATATGATCAAAGTAAAATGATATACATGCCTGAAAATGCTCTAATGAAACCCATTATTTTGAATGCTAGCTGAAAATAATGAAACAAAGAAGAAATTAATGTGAATTTAGAATCTATTCAATATTAGCTGAATAATGATGTCAAGGAATGAGAATTCTATTTTCGTGACAGAGACTCTGAGCTACAAAGTGGGCAGAATTTTAAATTCCATGCTGTGATCAGACTATTACTGTCTACAGATCTTCCTTCCCAGGCATTTATTTCTTAATAATTTGGCTGAAGACTTATCTGATGTTGGAAATTCTTATTACAGTTTTGGAGAGGAGGAAACGGTATTTTAATAATGGTGGCACAATGTACTGCTGTAAGTTATTTCTGTTGAATAGTGTTCGGTAGTGTACAGTAAAGTTTGTGATAAAATATACATTATCATGACTAATATGTGCAATAATTATGTCTCAGTATACAAAGAAAAAAACGCAAGATATATAGTATATGTATGCCTTGCATGGAAGAATATTCAGAAGACTGTTTGTTAAAAATTAATATGAATGGGGCTGGAAAGATGGATTAGCAGTTAAGGTGCTTTCTGTGAAGCCTAGGGACCCATGCTACACTCTTCAGGTCCCATAAGCCACAAGTACAAAGGTGAGGCAAGCACAAGGTTACACATGCCCACTAGGTGCTGCAAGCATCTGAAGTTCCATTGTAGTGGTTGAGGCCCTGGCCTGCCAATTGTCTCTAAAAAAAAATTTATATATGTATATATGTATGTATATAAATACATATAAATTAATATGAATAAAGTTTAAGATTGTAAAGCAATATTTTTAATAGTTACAAGGTGGTATATGTTCCCTGTAAATAAGGAAATTTGTTGGAAATGAAATATATGATAAAATATATTGATTAAATCATTTAAGTAGGATTAATATGATTAATAGAAAAATATAAGAAAAATGCACTTTCTTATTTTTCTTTAAGTTGAATCTAGAGTCTTACTCTATCTTTGGCTAAACTCTCTAGCACAGACAAGCATCAGACTCATTAAGATCTTCCTACCTTAGTCTCTCAAGTGCTGAGCTTGAGGGGGGGAGGTAACCAAGAAGCATAAACATGAGATAGCTAGTCATTATGTCTATTGTCATGAATCACAGAGATGAATGCTAATGCTTAACCCCCTTTCTCCTTTTTATTCTGTCTAGGATCCTTGTCCATGTGATGGTGCTTTGACAGTTAGAGGGGGTGCCCCCACCTCAGTTAACCCAATCTAGAAATTCCTTTATAGCCATAACCATGGTTATTTAAAATCTCATTAGCTGAAATTCAAAATTAATCACTGTAGCAGTAATCTTCTCTCTTTGTTGGGGTAAGCAGCCAATTGGAACCATCTTGTGGAATGAATGTTTATATTTCCTTTTTAATATGTGGAATGAATGTTTATATTTCCTTTTTAATATTTAATTTTATTTATCTATTTGAGAGACAGAAAGAGAGATAGCGAGAGAGAGAGAGAGAGAGAGAGAGAGAGAGAGAGAGAGAGAGAGAGAGAGAGAGAGAAAGAAAGAAAGAGGAAGAATAAATGGGCATGCCAGGGCCTCCAGTCTCTACAAATGAACTCCAGACACATCAGACACATGTATCACCTTGTGCATCCAGCTTATGTCTTTCCTGGGGAATCAAACCTCGGTCCTTTGGCATTGGAGGCAAATGCCTTAACCACTAAGCCATCTCTCCAGTCCATCAACTATATTTCTGATTGTTGGGCCTTGAGAGTCCCAGGCATGAAGACTAGTGGAACTTCCTGAGCCTAGCTAAAGTTTGGTGACCTGTCTCTGGCCAGCTAGGACGCAGCAAGACGCCTAATGGCTTCTGGCCTGCTACTTCCATGCAGGAGTTGGAATTATCATTTCAATAGTCACAGTTTACTATTGGCCCTTACCTTTTCCTCCATCCTAAAATCCCCACCTTCGTCCCCAACATTATATAGGCAAGTGCTGGTAACAATAAAGCGAGTTCCTGTGAGTTCCTGCTTCCACAAGACTCCTGACTCAGTGTGGTTTTACTCCGGTGAATAGGAGAGGTTTTGAATTGTCCGACGCTCATCTTTCTCCTCAACCCCTTGGGAGGAACCAGCAGGCCTGGTCCTTCTTTCAGCACTACCTACCGGCCGGGGAGGAGCCCGGCATCTGATTTTGTATAATATGGTAGTTATACATTAATATTGAATTTATTGTACTAATCATATTAGATACATTTAAAACAAATACAGACATAATGCATTTAAAGTTAATTCATGAGCAAATGCTACTAAAGACTAGAATTACTTTGCAAAATTAAATATGGCCTTGAAATAATCACCATAATTTGCGGCACCCAAATCCAATATAATGGTGTGGGTTTCAGATAAACTAATATGAGAAGAGATCATTCTAGTTTTTGGAAAACTATCTATCAAATTTTCCTAGTATATTTTGAATTCTTCTGACCATTAAATATTAATTTATGCTAAGTCACTAATTATGCACCAAACTTCATGCTAAATTAGTAAATTATTACTTTTCTGTGGATTTTAAGGTTTCTATATGGTTAAAGATCAAACTATATATATTTACAAAATTGAATCTTTATTGCCTTACCATTATCAGGACACAATAATTAGCCAAACATGCTTTCTTGAACAGTAACTCAAAACAAAATTTCAAGTGTATTCACCTATTTTAAAAGTTATAAAGTAAATGTCCATAGTTTCATTATTAATAACTATGGTTGTATTAATAGCCTAATTAAATAGTAAGAAAAATGCATGCATGATCATTTTCTTGAAATTTCAAAAGAAAATTAAATCTAAATTATTATCAATAAATCTTTTTCCTGATTCAATGAAATTGATACTGAAAATAGATCAAGTAAATTCTTTAATATACTTTGTTAGGATTTTGGGTCTGTATTATAATTTTAACTCAAGAAATATCAGTTCAATTTATATATATATATATATATATATATATATATATATATATATATATATATATATATTATTGACAACTTTTATACTTACAGACAACAAACCATGATACCATGATGTTTCCCTCCCCTCCCCCACTATCCCCTTCAAAATTCTGCTCTCCATCATATCCCCTCCTTTACTCCATTAGTCTTTCTTTTAACTTTATGTCACCATCTTTTTTTCCTATTATGAGCATATTGTGTAGGTATTGCTAGGTACTGCAAGGTCATGGATATTGAGGCCAATTTCTGTCCAGACAGTTGCAAGTAAGGAGTGGCACCCTTACTTAAGATCTTACGTTCTTTCTGCCACCTCGTCCACAATGGTCCCAAGCCTTGGAAAGTGTGATATGTTTCAGTGCTGGACACTCACTCCTCTGTCCCTTCTTCTCAGCACTCTTGCCTTTTGGGTCATTCCAGTAATCATCACCATCTGAAAAGAGAAGCTTCTTCAACCAGAAGTGAGAGTAGCATTAATATATGAATATGAACATTAACTGTCGTGCTTTCTTGGCAATTTGGTGAGAGTAATATATACATTTATCCAGACAAGGGCAGGCTTTATACCCCTAAGGTTCAAGACCTCCCCTACCATAGGCTTGTGATTAGGTTTTCAGTACCAGGATGCATTCCTTCCCACAGAGCAGGCCTTCAGTCCAGTTAGAGAACAGTTGGTTTCCCCCAGAGCAGACATGTCACTGTTGCACTCTATCAGTCATTTTGGCTTCTCTGGCCAAACTTGAGGCTTCTACTGTTTTTACTGCTGATGACGTATATTTCCCATAAGGCTTCATATAGTGCAGCTTTTTCCAACTTTCAGTTGGCTGGGCTACAGGGAGATAAGACAAACTGTAGTCATATTATTCATATACTCATAAACTGATTTTACAGTGCAGAAATTTTTCTGTAGTCTTTCTGACAGTGTAATTTGAAAATAATGCTTGAATAATTAACTAATAATAAAAAAATGCAAGCTGATACGCACAGTAATTAAACACCTGACGCATGCAACAAAACTCACCAGTTTTGTTCTCTGTACTTTTATTGTAAACTATTGTCAATATAAAATAGAAATAATTAATAAGACATATTTAATCAGCATCTATTATAAGAAGGTAACCAAGGATAGATTATTGCTTGTTATACTCAAATTACTTAATTGTTTCCCAGTTTTTATTCAAGTACATCACAGGGCTAAAGGGTTATAGCAGTTTACTAAACATTTGTTTTAAGAATGACTAAAGCTTATAATGAATTTTTTTATAAATGTTGTAGCAAGAAGGAAAATTTAATTTCATAGCTGAAAAGGTGTGAAATGAATAAAAAGAAAAATGGATATTTAAGGGGAATAAATCATGTATGCAATTTCCTCTGATTAAAATCAATACTAGAGGCTTTTGGCAAAAACAATCATTAGCTAAACTGCTAACACCATTCTATATAGGTCTACTATATAAAGTGTCTTTTTTCAACATGATTTTCCTAATGTCTGAAATTTGACCAAAGATTTTTATGAAAATTTAGTTTACTAGAACTAGAAATATGTTTTTTAAACAAGCCCTTTTAGGAAACAGACATAAGTGAAAGGATATATTTTAGATCAAATATTTATATAAAACAAATGAATCTCAACACCAGCTTCATCTGGCTTTAGTGGAAACATCTCCAAAAACAAGGAATACACAGAGTAGTGGACACAAGCTGTACACAGTCTAAGAACATGAAAGTGGCAAGACAGTGCTCAGAAACAATCAGGTCTATTCTTCAGATCAGATTTTGATTGAATGCTTATTTTTTAAAACTAAATTTTAATAGTAAATATTGTCAAATTGATTTGTGTATTAGTGGAACCAAACATTCAGTATAGAAAACTGAAAATAGTACTGTCAATTACTTAAAGGACTGTCCTATGATGTAGAATGTGTGTCTCTTCACATAGTTCAAAGTTTAGAACTAGTGAAGAAACATTGTATAGGAAGTGTATTGATCATATTAATATTGTTGTAATCATGGTCACTATTGCCATACTAATCCACAAAATGATTAAAAATGAAGAATGGTAAATTTCAGGGATTTGAGAACATGTACTTTCAGGCATGTAGGAGAAATAAGTATGCAGAGAACTATACTGAATATTTTCTGTAATTCATTTGTAATTTAAGAGGTGGAAAGATTTCTCAGTGATTAAAGTGCTTGCCTGTGAAGCCTCAGGACCCAAGTTTAACTCCTCAGAACTCATGTAAGCCATATGCATATGATGGTCCATACATCTGGATGATATTTCAGTGGCTAGAGGCCCTTTGTACCCATTTTTTTCTCTCTCCCCCTCTAATAAATAAGTAATAAAGTATAAAAAATATCTCCATTTGTAATCTAATATATATTTACCTGTATGGATTATTGTATGTATTTCTGTTTAAAACATTTATTTAAAACTTTTGTTTATCTCTAATAAGTTGATTTATACATATATAATTAACCATATATTAGATTATATATTAAATCATAAATCATACATATAAAGCATATGATAAAATGCATACATTTTTATTGTACAGCACAATGAATTTGATAAATATATCCACCTGGATCCTGGATCTCTATCAACATTATAACAATATTATCACCTTGGAAAGCTGTTCTATTTTCTTTGGAGGAAATCTTTCTCATCTCTTACCTAAAGCAAATATTGTCCTGTTCCTCAAACTCGAGTTCTTATGCTTGCAAGCCAGGCACTTTACTGACTGAGTTGTCTCTCCAGCTCAATATTGCCTTATTTCTTTTCATTGTAAAATATAGATACCAGATTTCTTTACCACCAAACACCATGCTGTAATAACTTATACTAAGAGATTTCTTTTCCTTAATTATTCTTTCCTCTTTTTAAAAATCACTTTTTAAAATGTCTGAAGTTGGATGGAACTCTGAGCAGATATCTTTCCAGTGAATTCCAGTGAATCATATACTTCCCAGTTCAGCAATGTTCTCACTATACCATAGTAGTGGGGCCTTTGCAACAGCACTTAGCTCCCTCCAAAGAATGGCTGGTGTTATTTTGCTACAAATTTTCTTGAGAGTTGTCCAAATGCATCCCCTTTAAAGACAATTATTGCTATATGCTTCAATTACATTTCTTTCAACTATGAGAAGACTTAAACTTATCCTGGAGTCTGAAATGCCCACCCTGCCCACAGACCATGTAAAAACACCAAATCAGTAATGAGATCAACACACAGAAATATTTTCCTTCATCAACATGCTCAGTCATATGCTTTAGGGTGTCCCTGATGGTTGCTGTGTCTTTCTGTGCAGTTTCTGTAATGTCTTTGAGCCCTGCATTGGGTCATTTTAAGGCTGCCTGCCCTCACTGCTCAATAAGGTCCTCCAAATCATCAGCCCCTGGACGTTTCTAAACAAGAAGAAGTTTCCTCTCCAAGGAGAGTGGCAGCCCTCAACAGGGAATCAATTATAATACCACTGATTGAAGTGACTTAACTGAACTTTGCAAAGTACAAGATAAATTCATCTAGTGTGGCAGATAGAACAGTGATACTGCCCATACCATATGCTAAGTTGGCTATGATAAAAATAATATACTATAGATTGATATTAGACTTGTGCATGAGCTAATTAACAAGGAAAATGGTCCAGAAAATTGACCTTAAATGACTGAAAGACAAGAGCAATCACAGGGGAGGGCAAATGCTCTGAAAAAATCATTAGGCACTTAAAAGATAAATCTGCATTAGGCCGGAGAATGCAAACAATGCCCATCTTATTTCTCCCATTGAAACTGTCCTCTTGCATTGACATGAAGAAGAATCATGAAGTCATTTAAGTATTGCAATAATAAATGGAAATATATACATTACTTTTTCCATAAATAAGATTGTCATTTGACATTTCATCAACATTAATATCAATACACAAAAGCAGTTATGCACCATCTTGCTAACAAATTAAGATTGATGTAGGCATGCCGAATCAATTGCACTAAAAACCTTCTAAGAATGTGTATAAATAATTCACAATACCAGTGCAAACTGTATTAATTTTGAATTGGAATTTGCATATCTGGTGCCTGTGGCACAATGCCTCTTTTTTGGTATTCTTTGTTTGACATTATAATTCCAACTCAAACTTTTGCATTATCAACTGTTAAAAACATTCATCTTGCTATAGGTATGCCAAAACACTAGTCTAAGATTGAAAAGCATGGTAAGGGAACTTTTATTTTGCCTTGTAATTTACAAAGCTGTGGGCTCTTTTGTTAATTCAAAGGACAACTGAAACAAATCCTTACAAATCACTTTAATGAAAAAAGAAAACATTAGGGAATAACTTTTGTGATTAAACAAAAATATATATAAATAAAGTTGTTGCCATTCTATTAATGGCTGAAATACTATAAGGAAGATGGAAAAGATATACTGATAAATAGTAAGAAAGCTTCAGGTATACCCTTCACTATCTTTTATTTTTCTTCTGCCTCAAAATATACCTAATTAATACATTAAATATATGAGTTCCAAAATGTAAGCTTGGCTCCTTAATGGAACTGCATGAAATTTATTTTAAATATTGTTGCAAAAACAGTCTTACAACAATGTATATAAGTCTAGGATTACTAGGGAATCATTTAAAACAGGTGTTATTTAAAATATTGATTTATACTGTCCATTTAGAAAGACTGACATCAAGAGTTAAATGAAATCGTGGTAACATATGCACATCCTATTAGGGGAAAACTTATAAAGAGCATGAACACTATTCAAGGTAGTACAATGCAACAAATTCTGCTTTAGGATAAAGGAAAGTCAATAAATGAAATTGGGTATTTCCAGTAGAAATATAAATACTATTGTAAATAGTTTTTATCATGATCTTCCATCAACATTGGAAGCAGCTCTGAACTATTACTGATGTAACTGGTAGCATGCGTTAGTAATTTATAGTAAAATATATATAGATATACATGTACATAGGTGCAGTGATTCCACTTGTTACAATGGGTAGAATGATATTTGCAGAAGAAAAACAATTCTATCATAAGAAATAGGAAAAAGATCTGATTCACAAAATAAGCACATACAAAATTAGGGTGCTTCCCATTAATCTAATTCACATTCACTAGGCAATATTCTGTGATAAACATTTCTGTACTTTAGAAATGTCAATTAATGTGATAAAGGATCTTCTTCATAGATAACTAACAGGATATTTTGAAATTTCACATTTTGCTGTATTGTGTTATGACACAGATAAACAGGCTTTTGAAACTACTGTTTCAAATATGATTCTGAAAACTTGAAAGCTCACACCCTCTCCCAATGGCTGTGAGATTATAAGCATGGGGATGTTTTACTAAAAATAATTAAGACCCTGAGTAAGATCATCAGCTATTCTAATGAACATTTTATTTTATTTTTGTCCCAAAGATGTTTGAATGTATAGGGTTCATTTGACTGCAATATTTACATAAAAACATCTGTTCATTTAAATGCATAGGATTAAAGTGAGTGAAAATAAATCTGAATTATTAATTGAAATTTAAAGCAGCTGTCTTAAAAAAATTGAGTACCTCAAAGAGAGATTTTTTTCTATGCTAACAAAAGAGGAGCCAGGTTCTTGCTTTCAGATATGGTTAACTTAACTGGAAGTTGAATATATAAATACAAATAGCATGTATTATGGTAGCTTTTGTTAATATTCAGTTAACTAAGTTTTAAGATTATGGACCAATTATATATCTAAATGGAATGAGTTATATACACACACTTACACACACACACATGTGTATATAAATTTACCAACTTATAAAGACTTTGCCAAATAAACTTGAATTTTTATGCACAATTTTTTTTGATAGCTAAGGATGTTGAACATCTTTTAACAATATTTATTGGCCAATCATATTTCTTCCTTATATAACTCATTTGCTTTTTGGTGTTTAAATTTGGTAGTACTTTACATAATCCAGAATTTATATATTTATTTTTATTTGTATTTAGAATACATAGTATACAACTTGTATTTTCTAGAATATATCGAGCACATATTAAGTGTATTAGGAGTGATTTTTATTTATTGAATAACTGGCAATTCTGCTAATAGTTCCTTTGGCTGTACAGAAACATTTGTAAATGTTTATGGCTTTCTTGTGCTAATGGAGTTCTATTCAGAAAATTCTTACATATGTGTTTATTTTGAAGGGTTTGGGGCTTTAAATAAACATCCACTATCCACACTGAATTCACATTTGTTCAGTGTGATATACAGATCTAATTTTATTCTTATGAAGATGAATGTCTAGTCATGTTATTAACATTTATTGAGTAGGCTTCCAATTTTTTTCCAGTGTATCTTCTTGATACTACTCCAAAAAATTAGGTGGCCATAGTTTGGGTGTTTATTTCTATGTCCTCTGTTCTGTGCCTTTAGTCAACATGCCTGGATTGTTTTTGGCCAGGCTTTATTTTTTTTTTTTCTATGCTATTTAGTATAATTTGAAGTCACACATTGTGCCACTGTATGGACAATAGCTAGGAAATGGAATTAGCCAACATAACCATCAATAAATTAACAGATTACCAAAATGTGATACATATGTACAAGAGAAATTTACACAAACTTAAAGCAAAATGAAATTGTGAAATTTGCAGTAAAATGAAAGGATATGAAGAATACTCTATTAAGTAAAGTAACCCAAGTCAATAAATAAAAATATTATATTTTCTCTACCATATATGAATCCAAGCAAGGTCTAATGTATACATCTAAATAAACAAATACATATATGTGTGCTATTTATGTGAAACTGAGTGTGTGTAGAGGTCGTAAAATTAGAAAGGGGAATCATAAAAAATAGGCTTTAATGGATGGGGAATAGTATTAGAATACATGTGATGTTAAAGTGGAAAAGAGGTTACTTGGGAAGAAGAGTTACTTATGTTAGAAACAGAAAATTTTTATCACCAGTTGGATTTTTCTCCATGTCACATAACTTCATTCTATCTAGTGATGTTTCCTCATTCACTTTATTTTCTCAATGAATATAATCAGCTCCTATTAAGGAAAGCTAGTGGAGGGCTAAAGCACACACTCCTCGGTCTAGAATTTGGACACTGAATGGAATGAAGTGGTTCTTTCAGATTGAATAATTTATGAAATATTGGTAAATGTACTCTAGGTAAAGAAGACAAATGAATGTACTAAGTGTGAGTACGGATTGGAAAGCATGCCCTGAGTAGAAGCTTACAACATTTACACTGGACTGGAAGAGAAGAGTTTTGGATTTCAGCTTCTATATGGAGAAGCTGATCTTTTAGTATCAAGCTAATGTCAATCACAGAGGGATAGAGCCACATCTCTTGTTCCTGTTCATGGACTTCTTTTGTCCTATTGGCTGAAACAAGTTACCAAATATTCCAATATTTCTCTCGTTGCCACAAAGACCCCGGTTCAAGGCTCGATTCCCCAGGAACCACGTTAGCCAGATGCACAAGGGGGCACAGGCGTCTAGAATTCCTTTGCAGTGTCTGGAGGCCCTGGCGCGCTCATTCTCCTTCCCTCTCTCTATCTGCCTCTTTCTTTGTCTGTCACTCTCAAATAAACCAAAACAACAACAACAAAATAAAAATAAATAAATAAATCTTGTTTTTTTAGTTATATAGGTTTTGTATTTAAAGGTTTCATTTCTTGCTGCCAAAGCTGGCTCCAGGTTTTTCTTTTACTGAGTAGTTTAGATATATTTATCAAGATAAGCACTAAGAGCTAGGAAGCGCTCATATAAAAACATACTGAAGTACCTTGTATTTTGATACATACATGCTAGTAATGCCATCATTTGGATTACTGGAGCAGGAGGATCATTTTTAAGACTAAGCTCTGTGAAAATATTTAGTCATCATGTAAAAAAGAATTGACTAATAACCTGTTGTTGATTTGACTTGCTCTATTGATAGGAAGGTAATGTGTTTAATTCATAGCAATGTTGTGGATAAAATAAATATCTTTAACTATTGTGCTGGGCAAAAGAGAATCATGAATATTAATGTTCAAAAAAAGTGGTGGAAAGCTTGCCACTGTGGGCCCCAGGCTATAAATCTAGGAACAGAAATCAACTGAAACAATCCATTAGAAATCAGTTCTCCACGACCCATATTTTTTTTTTTTTTCCAACCCCAGCCTAACACTGCATTTAAAGTAGGTAATCCCAGCTTGTTCTTGGTGGATAAGAATAAACCCTGAAGAACTACTTTTTAAATGTTGCCTTTCTCCTCAGAAACTGGACTTCAAAGATATGCTGAACACACCATAAAGTTCCAGACTTCAATACCCTCAAAGCTACACATGGCCCCCAATGGCATCAATCAGAATTTTATGTGCATGAACTAAGGGCAAAGAAAATCATTTATAAGGTCTATACTATGTTTGATGACTAAAAAAAAAAAAAAAAAAAAATGTCAGAAATTTCCGTGTTCACTTTATACTCTGCAAGGACACTTAGTCTCAAAAGCTTTCTCACTACTTTAATATGATTGCTTAATCTCAACTTTAAAAGAAAAAAAAAAACCAAAAATTGTATTCATAAACTTGAAGCTTGAAGTTATAACTAAATAAACAGTGGCATAGATATTGAAGAAATTGAAACTGGTGTGAAATTATCTGTAATTGGCATACTTCTTTTTATACAAAGCTGTTATTAATAATATAAGTCCATCAATACAAAAACAAACATTACATTTATTTCAATTACAGTGAGAAGCTTTAATAGCTAATAGGAAAGTTCCATCTATTGGACTGGGGAAATACTCTTCTAAGGTAGTTACAATGTTAAACAGAATGATATGTCAGTAATGTATTAAAAAACACTATGGTAAGCACTATCAGCTGACCAAACATGGAATGAAGTTTCAGGTATTTTTAGGGTCAGCTCTGTCTAATATAAAGATGTTCAGTGATACTTTTGGCTTTGACTCCCTGGTAGTATTGGTCCCATTCATTTTACAATGCTTTTATTTTCCCCTGACAGAAAATTACATTTTCATTACTCTGTTCCTTGGCCAGTTCAGTGAATTTAATTCTATTTTATTTATTATTCACGTAGTAGCACAACATTTTTTCTTTTTATTGCTCTTTTCTCTCTTCTAAGATTTATTATTTATAAGGCTATTATATTTTTATTGTTTCTTACTTGGTCCACGTTCCCATATAAACAGAGGTAGTCTTTTTGGAAAGGATATGCCAAAAGTTTAAAGATTATCTCCTGTCACCTAGTTAAGAGCCACATTTTTCTTTGGAATATTCAGGGTTTGACAATTAAGACCTTTATAGACATCCATTAGTCCATTTGTCTCTTTGTTCATGACACCAAGAGTCCATGTGGTACAGGCTTAGGAATATTAGGGTGTACAATGCTTTAATGCTAGCTTTTATGTTTAGTTTCTTCACATATCACCCCAAATGCTATTATGATTATTTATGTTTACCCATGCATAAAATGAAAATAGGAAAAGAAAATATACTTGTATGACACTAAAAAATAAACTAATTTGCATTATGTACTTGTGCTAAAGAGAGTGATAGATGTAGGTGATTGAATAATCTAATACTGTGACAGTAATTTTTGGTGCTCTTATAGAGTTGGCTGTTACCTACTTACATAGGATAATTACCATATGTCTGATCTCATAAGCATAGCTGTACATTTTCATGGTGGCGATAACTCCATGGAAATTGGTAGAATAGCAAACTAGTATTGCTAAGTAATTAGACAAAACATAAGATACATAATGATGTTGTAGTTAGTAGTAGGTTTACAAAACACTTTGGTATTTTAGATATATTAATTGACCAGTGTAAACTTAATTATCTTAGAAAATGTGGGATGTTGATGTTCTACTTACTAATCAAAATAGAAAGGAAAATCATTTTGTATTGTTTTCCCTCTCTGGCATTTGTTTGTAGCCTCTCTACACTGCCTTTTTTCCAGGTTCCTTCTATGTGTGCTTTTCTTTCTCTTCACAATGGAGGATCATTTAAGTATTTTCTGTAGAGCTGGTTGTATCTTCAAATATTCTTTTAGTCTGCTTTTGTTGTGGAATGTCCTTATTTCTCCATCTATATGAATGGATAGCTTTGCAAGATAAAGTAACCTTGGGAGACAGTTGTTATCTTTCAGACCTTGGAATGCATCATTCCAAGCCCTTCTCGCTTTTAAAGTTTGTGTTAAGTAACCTGCTGTGATCCTGCTGGCCATTCATTTGTATGTGACTTGATTTTTCTCTCTAACTGCTTTCAGTACATTTTCTTTCTGGTTTGTATGTTTGGTAATTTAATTATAATATGGCAAGGAGATGATCTTTCTAGGTTTTTTCTGTTTGGTGTTCTCAAGGATTCCTGTATCTGCATTTGCATCTCTTTCCCAATTTGGGGGAAGCTTGCTTCTATGATTTTGTTGGACGTGCCTACTATGCCTTTGGAGTGATATTCTTCTCCTTCTACTATACCCTGAATTCATATGCTTGATCTCTTCATAGTGTCCCAAATATCTTGAAATTCCCACTTCTATTTTCTATTAGTTTGTCTTTCCTTTGTTGGACTGTATTAGATCTGTCACCTGGTCATCTAGTTTAGATAGTCTGTCCCCTTACTACTGGTGAGATTTTCTACAGAGTTTTGTTTTTTTTGTGTGTGTTTTTGTGTTGGTTTTGTTTTGTTTTGTTTTTTCATTGACTATTCTTCATTGCTAGTAATTCTGACTGGTTTTACTTTATTATTTTCATTTCCTTATTTATGTCTTGTATTGACCTCCTAATTTCATTAAATTAGTTTCCTGTGTTTTGTTTCATTTCTTTGATTTCCTCCTTGATTGTTTTGAACATATTTATAATCATTCTTTTGAAACTTTTCTCAGGCATTTCCTCTAAATGAGTCTCACTGGAGGTCATTTCAGATGTATTAATACTTTTTGGTGGATTTATATTGTCTTGAGTTTTTTTTATCTTTCTTGTGTTATAATGTACATATTTTTGCATCTTGAATTAAGTTAATGCTTGGATTTTCTAATTATCTGCAGTATTATTAGATATATCAAACAATCTGATGCTATATATCTTCAGGGTAGTAGTTTAAGTTGATATGTATGGCACTTAAGACTCTCAGATTATCTATAAAAGTGATCCTAGATGTTGGGTTTGTCTATTATGGGAGTATTCAAGTAGGCTAAATGGAGCAAAATATAGGCAGATTCTAAAATTTAACTAACCAATGTACGCATCCAATGAAAAACAGCACAGAGTATTTATGCGGGGCAGGTCTTATGACAACCAGATTCTCTACCAAAATCACAGTCCTTTAGGATGTGTGTTGCCACATACCCTTAAGCCTGTCAACTAGGAGGCTAAGATTTGTGGTCTGTTGAAGATTCCAAGTCAGCTTGTGACCAAATGAGTCCATTTCCTAATGAACAACAGAAGAGGAAACAAAGACACTATAAATCAGGAAGCAACAAATAACAAGCCCAAAATATAGCTTATTTAAGAATGGCAAATCTAACCACCCATCAGATTTAACACATCATTTCTCCTGATAAGGAAGGTACAATTAGCACTTCTGATTCAATCCTATATGCCAGGCTTATCTGGGGTGTACTGACCTGGTGTAATCCCAGTTACCTTTTGGGATGGTTTTGGTCTCAATTATGCTGTGTTCCCACTTGGGTCCCTCTTTGCTGTGCTGTGGGCTCAGGTAAATTGGCTGAGTCACTGGATCACTTCTCTGATCACCTGTGCTGGTGTTGTGCAGGTGAGCTCAATTCCCCAGGGCTCTGGGGCTTGTTGGTGCTTGCACTGGCCTGGCTGTGGGGGAGGTGAGGAGGTGGAGGGTGGCTTTAGTTACCTGGCTAGTCCATGTGATACTCTTCCCGACTAGCTGCTCCTCTGCTCTTCCCTGCCATCTTCCCTTCATGTTTCTTGAGTTTATGAGCAGACCTGTATGAATGCAGAATCCCCTGACCTGGCTTTTCCTGTGGCTCAGGCATAGCCTGGTGGCTGTGTGGAGGAGGACCTGGTACCTCCACTGCTGTCGCTGCTTCTGCCTGTTTCTGTGGACTCTAGATGCTCTGGATCTCTCCTACTTCTCTGCTATAGTTGGTAATTTCTTATACACGTCACTTTTTAGGAGAAGATTGTATTTTGGTGGTTTTTTTTTTTTTTTTTGTGTGTGTGTGTGTGTGTGTGTAGGGGGTGGCTTTTTCTCCCATAGGCTGCTTTGGCCTGCTACGCCACCATCTTAACTGGAAGTCCTGGCAGCTGTAATTTAATTAAGGTTCTGGAAAAGATGGCTCATTTTGGGTTCTCTGGCTGTGCCCAGCATCACCACACAGATCCTCATAAAAGGGGAATGTGAGGATGAGGACCAGTGGTAGATGTGGTGAAAGAAGTGAAGGACTGAAACTATGAGAGGAAGGATAATAGGTGTCTTCTAGTGGTGTAAAAGATAAGGAAAATTTTGCTTACACCTTTCTCTGAGGCCAGTGGAACTGGTTTTACACTTCACAATTCTTAAGTAAATAATATATTTCATTATAGTAGTAATTAAGATGTGGAAAGCAAACTGATATAATTTAACTTTTAAATTCCTTCTTTATATCTTTGTAATATTTGTACTGATTTTTATCTTTGTTCTTTGTTCATTTTTTGTTTTGAATTCCTGAAGGTAATTCCCACACAAATTTTACATATAGAATATGTCCTCTTTTGGGCTGGAGAGATGGTTTAGTGGTTAAAGTGCTTGCCTGTGGAGCCCAAGTGCCCCAGTTTGATTCTCCAGGACCTACATAAGCCAGTTGCACAAAAGAGAACACACATCTAGATTTCATTTATAACGACTGGAGGACCTGGCATGCCCATTCTATCTTCTTCTCTCTCTCTAACTTTCTCTCAAATAAATAAATAAAATTTAAACATAAAGATTAAAAAAAAAAACTTTAAAAAAGAATAAGTCTTATTTTATTCCACCAACTGTCAATAGTCTTTATTCATGGAATTCTTTGAACATGACTTTTACTGTAATCATTATTTATTCCCTGTGATTTTTACTTTTGAACACATATTTTCAAAAGTTCACAGGGATTTTCTGTTTCTTTTTCTTCAAAGTATAGTTTAAACTCTGACATTGAAGAAAGTAACACAAACAAGATTAAGAAAAAAATTTCAGACATATCAAGATATATCTTACTAGTTAAGTAGACAACATTCTTAATATTTGTCACAATTTGCTGGTCATCTCTAATATAAATTTTATAAGTTACTCTTTCTATTATGATACAAATGTAGAAATGTTATTTCTGGTTCCATTTTAATATTTATTTAAAATATGTCTTCGACCCTATTTTATAAATATTCCTTGAATTCATTTGTCTTTATTTTCTTGACTATACTTATATATGACATGAGGCAAGTACTAATTTTAGTTCGTATGCTTATTTGCAAAGTTAATTTTAATAATGACAGTTCTTGAATATATTAGTATCAGTTAAGATTGAATAGTCACCATCTAGCATGTTTCCATTGAATTGGTTGACTTCTGAAATATCTTTTTTATGTTTTATCTATTTATTTATGAGAGATAGAATCAGAAAGAGAGACAGAGGGACAGAATGGCCATGCCAGGCCTTTCAGCCACAGGAAAAAAAAAAAAAATCTCCAGATTCATGCACCATCTTGTGCACCTGGCTTTCATGGGTCCTGGGGAATTGAACCTGAGTCTTTTGGCTTTGAAGGCAGATGCCTTAAACACTAAGCCATCTCTCTAACCTGAAGTATCTATTTCTACCCACTGATGTTTATATAATATTCTTTTGCCTGTTGCAATTTGAAATAATATAATTCCTTCTTTATATTTTTGAGTTGTTATGTTTTAGTACATTTAAAATAGTCTGAATAAGATTTAAACATAAGAAAAATGACATTGTTTGGACTGTTTGATTTCTGAGATTTTTCTCTGTGTAATTGACATCTTGCTCATTACAGTCATTTCCTGGTTCTTTATCAGAGTATATACCATTCAATATGTTTAATTAATTAAAAAATAATTTATCTTTATTTATTGGAGAGAGAGAATATGGGCATATAAGTGCCTCCAACCACTGCAAATAAACTCCAGTTGGATGTTTCACATTGTGCATCTAGCTTATGTGGGTCCTAGCTTATGTGGGTCCTGGGGAATCAAGCCTGGGTCCTATGGTTTTGCAAGCAAGCACTTAACCACTAAGCCATCTCTCCAGCCTTAATTTCAATTACTTAATGTACTATAGCAGATCATTGTAACATTGTCTGTAAATAGGAAATTTGAGAATCTAGACCATGTAGTAGCCAACTCACATGCATTTGTCAACCAACATTCATAGTATACATTGGGGGTTCTAACTTCAGGGACAAATAGAGTTGTATCCAGCAGAGACAATGGATGTGAGTCCAGTTTGTTCTGCAGAGAAAACTGTCTTTGAAAGTCTTTGTTGTTGTCTTGTGAAGAAAAACATTCACTCCACTGCACTGATTCCTTATTCTTTGTGGTGTGTGTGTGTGTGTGTGTGTGTGTGTGTGTGTGTGTGTGTGTATGCTTTCCTTTGGAGGTGCTGTTTGAGGTAAACCTTTTTACTTTATTCATTTAAACAGCAGGATTTAATATATTCTGCACTAATTGTACTATATTCTTATATTTCCTTAAGAAAGCAAAGAGCAATATTTGTATCATAGTGAAACATTGAACTTACAGTTTTGAGGGTAAGTTTCATAATAGGAAAGTACGATGGCAGGATTGAGAAGCCAGCTGGTTTCATTGTCAAGCAAGAAGCAAGAGATGGACAGGAGGTGGAGCCAGGCTATAAGACCTCAAGGCCTGCTTACTGTGACTCATATCCCTCAGCTAGGCTCCAAAATGCTAAAGGTTCTATAACCTTACCAAACAGTGCCACCAGTTGGTGACCACTTGTTTAAACAGAAAAGCCTATGGGGGGCCTTTCACATTCAAACCATAGCAGCTGTCATTACTAATATGAAATTGATTTTTTCTATGATCAATGCTATTCTCAGTAGGAGCACTCCATTTTTAATGTTGAATCAGCATCCCATTTATTTTTTTCTATTTTGAAAACAGATTTTTATCCTAAAGTTCTGAAAATGATGGGGTAAGGTGCATAGAGATATTAGAAAAAGAGAACTGAGGAAAAAGAAGAAGAAGAAAAAAAAACCTTTTAGGTCTTTTCATAGGTTTATTTTTTCCTCACAGTTCCTCAGTGGGGCCAAGTGTCCAAGTTCATAGTTCCAACTTCGAGGAGGAAGCTGATTATCCTGCTTTAGTTTAGTTTTGTTAGTTGTGCTGAAGGTACAATAAGAGCATCTCACCTGTAACCTTGTCATCTCATAAGGCTCTCGATTCAAGTGCACTTAAGCAAACAACACACAGTAAAAGCCATATTTCAGCGAAGGGTTACTTGGAGAGTTCTTGCATTCTTTTCTCTCAAATCTATATGGAAATCCTGGCTCCATTTCATAATTTAGGACTATAACGTGAGCTATTACGATAAGATTCAGTACTATTAAAGTTTGAATTCTTGAGAGTAAATATCAAATTAATTTTGTTTCCCAGTGTGTCTCTTTTATTTTCAATATGAAAGCCAAACAGTATAATCACATTCAGGGAAAGAGAATGCAAAAAATTGATGATATATTCTTGTTAAAAACATTAAATATATAGAGGTTATATTTTTCTGATCAACATTTATTGTTTTAGTGGTCTGAGTCAGCAGAGTGTAATTTATTTGCATAATTATGTTAGTTACCATGTATATCTGTACCATACCATTTTTGTATTCAAACAGATATGAAAGGTTGCAGAGAATGCACAATGGGGAGTGTCTGACAAATAAGTATAGGGACCTGAGTTTTGGAACCCCAGCATGTATATAAAATGTTGGTAGCAATGAGCATGAACTCTGATTAAGTATTAGAGATGCTGAGGGAGGGAAACCTGGGGCTGGCTGGCCATCCAGTCTAAGCAAATCACCGATGTCTAGGTTCAGTGAGAATATTGGTGCATTAAACACGGTGGAGAGTAATAGAAACAGATACCCAGTGTCTACCAGTGCCCTCCATATGCTTGTGTACACACATGGATGTGAACAGTAAACACACATATGACCCCAGAGATGAAATGCATGAATGCATGCACATATCCTGCACACATACACACAATGCATACATTGCCAGAAAACATCATGTTCCCATATTCTTAATTTTGTTTTTGTGGGTATGCATATGTAGTGTGTGTCTATGAATATATGTGTGTGAGCTGTACACACATAATAGCTCATTTATGGATGCCAGATGAAAACCTTGAGTTGTCAGTCCACTCGTTCCACCTTCTTTAAGACATGGCTTCTCTTCTTGTTTTGCCACTGGACAGCCAGTCTAGCTGGTCTACCAGCTTCAAGATTCCATCCTGCTTTCCATGGGTGCTGGTGAGGGTCCAACTTGGAGTCAGTCTTATACACAAATACCTGTAATGGCTGAGCTGTCTTCTCACACTGGTTTTCTTTCATTAAGCGCGCACACACACACACACACACACACACACACACACACACCATATAGATTTTGCACATATATTTACATATATATGCAAAATAAGTTCATTGTCTTTATTATTATTTATGCAATGAAGAAAAATGCTCTATATTATTTTCTTGTCATGGATAAATATGGTACATGTGATAATATTGATCAAATTTGCTGTTTCAGTAAAGTATTTGTTAAGTACCCTCTATTAGAATGTGACCTTCATGTGTGATTAAAATTAAAATTAATTAGTCAAAAATTTATGACAGAGTTACAAAATGTTTGGGTGTCAGTTGTTACAAGAATCTAGAACATGGTATGAAAAGTTGTTGACAGAGATAATCTACATCTAAATCCCTGGTAATTTCCATTGCATCTGACCTGAGTGTGGCACAGAGGCTGAGGAACCCAAGGTCATTTGCCATGGATAAACCCATAAACTGTGGGTGTGTGCACGCACACACAATACAAACACACACTCACACACAAACAGCCTAGCATTTGGAGAAGTCAGTTAATATTCAAATTATGATTAAATGTGACCCATGTCATTAAGTCTTAGACTTTCCTTGACAAGGAAATTTAAAGAAGAACAAATGACATGGCTCAGTTTTCATTCCAAAAGCAGAGACAGAGGACAGAGGCCACTAACATTTCCTACTGCAATGCCAGGTTCCCTACTTTTCTCTTTGGACAGCATCTCATGCATTTCCTTTTTGCACCTTTTACCGGTATACAAATCAGATACATTATTGTTGTAGTCCCAGTGGCGTTTTTGTTTAGGACTCAGTTTTTTTGTCATTGATCAAAAGGAAATGGAGGCATGAAAGCGGGGATTAGTAAACGCATTTTGTCCTTAGGTATTGGTTTTTCCATTCAGTGTTTACTTTCTGGCTCAATGGATTATTCTACTATTTAATGGTTCAGTTCTTTGTTGCTTCAAAAGACATATTCTACACCACCAGTGAGAAGGTTTGTTATTCTTTCTAGCAGCAATGGATACACAAGGCAAGGACCTCCTCTCTATAGTATACAATGTGATTTGCCTTTGTACTTACCATTATCACAAATTGCTGGCATTAAAATCATTTGAGATAATTTTGAGATACTAGTTTAGGTAAATATGTGCAATAGAAGCGATTGAAACTGGAAAGCTGTAGTAAGCACAGAAAGGTGCAAATATAGAATTTTTGTAATTAGAGATCTGATTTTTTTCATATAGTTTTAAGGGAGTATGTGAAGAAGAAATTGTATTGGCAGTGAGGACAATTGTTTCATGAAACAGAAAAAGAGCCATTCCGTATTCTGTGAAATCTCTGAAAGAAAGCTTATGTTGCCAATTTTCCAAAGAGGACTAGAGAAGTATTCTTTAAAAACTGTTAATTTATCTTATTTCTTAAACCTAAATATAAGATATTATCATTTCAAGTATTTTTATTTGAATAAAATGCAAATTTAATGCTTCTCAGAACTTAGGTCTATTGCAGTAAAAATTTTAAAAAGGGCTGGAGAAATGCCTTAGAGGTTAAGACACTTTCCTGCAAAGATGAAGGGCTTTCCAGGTCCTACATAAGCCAGATGCACAAGGTCATGCAAGCACACAAGGTTGCACATGTGCACACGATGGGGCATGTGTCTAGAGTTCAGTTAGAGTGGCTGGAGGCCCTGGAATGTCAAATCTCCTGGCCCATCTCTCTCTCTCTCTCTCCCTCCCTCTCTCCTCTCTCTCTCTCTGTTCCTCCTGCATTAAAAAAAGCAAAGCAAAGAAAAGAAAGGACAGGAAAAGAAAAGAAACAACTGTACCATGGCTTGGGAAATGGTCAAGATGTAAAGCACTTGCCTTCCAAGCATGAAGACCTGAGTTTCATCCCTAACAATCATGGAAAAAGACTGGTGGTGGCAATGTTCCTATTGCTAAGAGACACGGGAATATAAATTAAAACAGGAGAATCAGAAGCATTTGTTGTCCAGCAAGTCTAGTATAATTGATCATTGTCTCAAAAAATAACATGGAAAGTGATGGACATCTGACTTTGACCTCTGGAAATTACATGTACAAACACACACATGTGTGAGTGCACACCTCAACACAAAAATATACCAGTACTTATATGTACACACACAAATACTCAAAAAGAAACTATTGACCATACATCAAAAATTGAAACAAATGATAGAAGTAAAATTGCATAACATATGACATGGGATAATTTCCAAGGTTTTACTTGCAATAATATCACTGTAAACTTCTTAAGTTTGTCATTTACAAAGACATAATAATTCCTTAATCAAATTCTAAGAGGATGTAAACAAGTCAAATGGAAACCTATGTTTTTGGACAATAGAACACTCAGGAGTCATAGATTGTTACTAGAAAATTGCCAAGGCCCTTGGCTTCCCACCAGGAATAGATGGTAAGACCCTATCAATGAAGATTTCACATACTTGGGCTGTAAGTCCACTGAGAAATCCTGCTGGAACTGAGGCGAAAACATCTTCCATGTAAACCAGCTGACAGAAAGCTGGGAAAAGCCATGTTGCATGCAGTTCAAGGGGAGAGAGAGAAAGCACCAGTGAAGACACTACAAGCCTTATATTTGGCCAGCCAGGCCAAAATGAGCCAACAGGTACAATACTGGAAGGTCTATTATGGGGAAAAGAACTGCCCTCTAATTTGACTATGGGAGTACTCCATGGGGAATACATACATGATACTGAAAACCTACATCAGGGGTATTCATGAGCCCTAGGGGTGTAAAGTCTGCTGCTATCTGGTGAAAAGTATATACTATGCTCACCAAACTGCCCAGTAAGCACTTCTTTTAATACTCATACTCAAATATGGATGCAGATACAAAATGGCCTGGGTATCTATGACCTCAAGTGCCTGATATTATCTACACAAGAGAATCGTAATAGGAGAAAAATATCATGACATCAAAATAAAAAAGAGACTGATTGAGAGGGGGAGGAAATATGATGGATAGTGGAGTTTCAAAGAGGAAAGTGGACGGAGGAAGGAAATTACCATGGGATGTTGTTTACCATCATGGAAGTTGTCAAAAAATAAAAAAAATATATTTAAAATGAAAATTACAAGGATTACTGACAGAAAGTTTATTAGTAAATGGCAGCTCAAATCCTAAAGTGATTAAATCTATTGTAATACCAATTAAAGTGCAGTTAGGGATATAAAAAAATAATGAGCAACCTTTTTAAAGGAAATAAAAATTAGTCTACTTAAACTACTTGTAATAATGTTTGAGTAATTAAAACATGATGCATTTGTAAAGAAGCAACAGACAATGTAGTAATGGACATACATATAAAAATTGAGTTTGAACAAAGTTATCTATAAGTTTTAGAACTATATTTTGAACAGCTTGATATTATTTCATGTATATATATCTATGTGACATAAAAGGTGTTGCCTTCCTTTTCGAACTACAGGTGTCATGGACTTCAAGAGAAGAGCTGAGAAAACAAAATACAAAGGCAAAAACTTTAAGAAATATATTCTTGTCCATAAATCTGAGATATAAGTTAAAATATAAGAAGATTTGAACATTTCTATAACTGAATAGAAACAATTAAGTAAAAATGGGAAATATTTGAAGAAATACTAGAAAAAATACACATGATACCAATACCAACCATCAAATTTTGATGATACATATAAATACTGAGCTAAGATAAAATAAAATAAAATAAAATACAACAAAATAAAGTAATATTCTATTAGTTACATAATGGAATGAACAAATGTTCATGATACATTGAAGATACTGGGATGAACAATTTTACAAACACTTTGTTAAACATTCTAGCATGTTCTTAAATAAGGAAAACATGTTCCCATTTTATGGCATAGTCATGCCTCACATACCCATATGACTATCCAGAATAAGTGAAATTATATTCTCTCATAAAGACATGTACATAAGTATTTCCAGAAATAACACTCATAAAGAGTCAAAACCTAAAGTCCATGTAAGGATCACTGACAAGTAAATGGATGAAAGGAATATTTTGTATACTTTGAATGGAATATTCTTCAGCAATAATGACAGAAATAATTCACATATAACACAACATAGATGGAAGCATTTCAAAACCCTTAGGAATGAAGCATATCAGAAAATAAGTAATATATATAATGAATTTAATATAATGCTCCGACAAGAATTATGTGAACCATTACCTGATTTTAGGGAAGGAGGGAAACATGTAGTATTAATGCTGGGGAAAAATGTATGCCAATGTACACCAAATAAGGATGAACATATAGAAAGATGATTACAAATTAGAAAAAAAGCCTGTAAAACTTTAAAAACCTCTTATATTAGAAGTGTGTCACTCTGATAAAATATCATGAACAATATTTTACTTATTTACTAAATATGGATAAATTATCAGCTAAATAAATAAATTATCACTGACTAATCTATAACTTAAATTGTATCATTTGTTGAGAAAATATTTTGAGAATAATGGGACCTTAAGTAGTATAAATTTAGACATGAGAATTATAATCAATTAATTTAAAATATACAAAATTCTGTCTAGCTTAAGGAATACCTAATTGGTCCTTATGAATTTCTAACTCTTTGAGGATGAAAAATGGCATGGCACCATACCCATGAATCCAGCAGTTGGTAGGAAAAGGCAGAAACATTAGGAGTTCAAATCAGTGTGGGATTCATCTGAATTTGTGGCCAGCCTGGGCAACATGAGATCCTGGTTTAAAAAGAAAAAAAATCAATAAAGAAAAAAAAATAATAACTTAGCAGTTTTGGAGTGAAAGGGACATTTGTACTTTTTGTTTTTGAAGAACCCTTCATCTTATTTCAAATAAATCTCTTTCATAGTGGTAACTTTGATTGCACAGTGTTTGAACTCCCAATCATATTTCTTTTAACCCAGCTGAAGGTATTGAATTTTATTTGCATAACAAATGTTTAAATGTATTTGTTAATGCTTTAAAGACAACATGTATCAAACATAATTAATTTATTGATTTTTTAACTGGGTTCTATTCAATTTAATGTAGATTTTTTTCTTTGAATCTTTTTATTGGGCATTATAATGGTTCTTATTTCTTTGGAATGACACAGATCATAATGTATGTACATTGAAACTAGTGTCTATACTTTTCAGAACATTAAGACAATAAATTTTCAATATGTAAGATTGAATCAGAAAATGTGAACAGAAAAATAAATAACTTATTCACTAGGGTTATCTTTAAAAAATGACTCTTAAACTTACTAAATTTTATTTTTAACTTTTTCAACTTATTTACAAGGAGAGAGAGAGAGAGAGAGAGAGAGAGAGAGAGAGAGAGAGAGAGAATGGGCATTCAATGGCATCCAGCCACTTCAAAAAATTCCAGATGTGTGCACCACTTTGGCTTCACATGGAAACTGGGGAAGTCAAACACTGGTCATTAAGCTTTGCAAGCAAGCACCTTAACCACTGAGCATTCTCTCTAGCCCTAAACTTTATTTTTGATAACTTATTTTATTAAGATAATTTTTCCGTAAAGTTCCCTTTTCTATAGTTGAAAGTGCAGTTTAATTTCCTTCCTATTTTGAAAATGACACAGTGAATGAGATTCAGTGGTTTCATGGTTCTAATGATATATTTGCAATTATATTTCAGGCTTACAAAATACATCCCTTCAGTTTTTTTTCTTTCTCATGCAAAGCAAGAAAATTTTACTTCAATAGGTTTGCTGTTGTTTATGTCTGTGATTGATATGCCAACTTTATCCACAGTTTTTGTGGGTCTCTGGAGAAATGAAAATTTTAATAAATTATTAACTCCATACAAAAATTAATATGATAAACTTGTTTTATAATAATGAATTTTGTACTGATATTCTACTTAGTCTCATATCATAAACTAAAGATGCATCCTTTACAAATAATCTGAAGGCAATATTTGGATATGCCAATAAGAAACCCTGTAGGAGTCTAGCATTAATCTTCAAACTGGAGACCTTGCACAATGAATTGAATTTGATACAAATTCTCATCTGTAGGCACATTATGTAACACACAAAGTTAGTCTGATACTTGTAATCAGACACCAAACAAACAAGTATTGTAGAATCAGACATAACACCATAATGCATTTCATCCATTTAAAATGAAAACTCGGATAATCAGAGTCAACTATGATGTATCTGATGTAATCTGATCCTATCATATTCTTTTTTTGAATACTAAAATATAAGCACACAGATTACAGTTAATGTGCAGAGTGGATATAACTTCAAGAAAGGAATTGATATATGAGATCAAGGATTCAGAGGACAATAAGCAAATAGATCCACTTACTCATTCCCACAAAAATTGTGGTAACAATAAGATGGAAAATTTTCACTTTCTAAAATAGACAGACATACTTGGACTGGGACTGGAGAGATTGAATAAGGGCGAAGGTGCTTTTTTGCAAAGCCAAAGATCCCAGGATTGATTCCACAGTCTCTACAGAAATCTGGATGCAAAGGTGGTGCACATTCCCACATCTGGAGTTTACAGTGTCTAGAGGCCCTAAGTGCCCCACCCCTCTCTCTCTCTGTCCCTTTCTTTCTCTCTCTTCCTTATCTCTCTGTATGCCTTTCTCTTAAATAAATAAATAAATATCAAAAAGTAGTTTCATAGTCACAAAAACTTAACTCTTTCGTGGATGACACAGGTGAATAATTGAGCTAATAAGGAGAAAAGGAACAGAGGTAACTGTAGACATATTTACTAAAATGTATTAGTAAGGCTGGAACTAAAATTAATACTTAAAGGAATCCTGAATCGAAAATAATGTCTCACTCGGGCCGGTGAGGTGACTCAGTGGAAGAAGTGCTATGTGGGGCTGGAGAGATGGCTTAGCGGTTAAGCGCTTGCCTGTGAAGCCTAAGGACCCCGGTTCGAGGCTCGGTTTCCCAGGTCCCACGTTAGCCAGATGCACAAGGGGGTGCACGTGTCTGGAGTTCGTTTACAGAGGCTGGAAGCCCTGGCGCACCCATTCTCTCTCTCTCCCTCTATCTGTCTTTCCCTCTGTGTCTGTTGCTCTCAAATAAATAAAATTTAAAAAAAAAATTAAAAAAAAAAAAGAAGTGCTATGTGCTTAAGACAGATTAGCTGATTGTGATCCCTAGACCCCACAGAAAAAGCCAGAGCCTGTGATGGATGCCTCTAGTATAGGGATCCTGATGATTGAGGCAGCATAATGGGAACTACAGACAGGGGAATTTCAGGGAAACAAAGAAGAGTAAGGGCCCTCAAGAATGAGAAAATCTGTCTCTAATGAGGTAAACTAGGGACAACTAACCAGAAAGTTATTGTGGTAGTTTTAATAGGCCCCCAATATATTCAGTGTTTTATTAGTCTATAGCTTGGATCTGCAGCCACCTGGCACTCATGCAGGTAAAACGTTATTTATTGGGGCCAGAGCTACCTAACTGTGTCAAGGGAGGAGAAAGAGAAAACAGCCTGTGTGACTCTAGAGAGTTTGGATTTTTGTAGGTTTTTTTTTTTTTTTTTGGGGGGTGTGGAGTATAGAAGACGAAGGACTGGTTAATGCAAGGAACAGGAGTAACCAAAAGGAGAGGGTAAATAGCCAAAGGGCCAGAGATCAACTGGAGAAGGAGGAGATGTCACAAGGGAAGAGCCAGGTAGTCTCTAAGATAAGATCAAAAACTAAGGCTGAGGGCCTTGTGAAGTCAGGGGAGTAGGGGATAGGCAATAAACATCTAGAGTTGTATCAGTCATGCTGTTGTTGTTATCTTCCTTCATTCTGATTCCATCTTGAAACTCTTGTACAACTTAACAGTCAGTCTCTGGGTATATTGAACTTGGACTGCAGAAATTTGATGTTTCTTTGATGGTGATTGAGTCTGAATAGTCTCTCCTTGCTATGCCTTATTCCAGTTGAAAATGTTTATTTTGTGCCTTTATATATTGAAAGTATTTTACTTGTTTGATTTTACAGGACTCACAGTTAAGAGAAAATCTTAAGTGTCAGAGGAGACTTGGGTCTGTATAACTACCTTAAGTTGGTCAAGATTGTGGGGACCTTTGAAATTGGACTGAATACAATTTGCAAGGTGTGATCATTTTGAATCTACTGGAGGCCAGGAACATAATGTAGCAGTTTGGATATATGGGCTGCAATACATTCAGTATTTTATTAGTTAGTAGTTTGGATCTACAGCCAACTGGATGAAGAAGGTGTCACTGGGTGGATCTTAAGGAGCGGTGGTGGATTTGAAATTCTAATCTAAAGATACACACAGTGCCTAGTTCCACTTGGAGTTCTTGAAGTGTGCTGTGTGGTGTGGCTTCTGGCTTGTGGTTTACTTTCTCTCTTTTTGGACATGTGAAAGCAGGGCCAGCTTCTTCTGCTATTATGGAACTTCCCCTGGATCTGTAAGCATCAATAAATCCCTTCCTTAAATAATTGTGCCAGGTCTGGAAGTTCATCTCAATGAACCTGAAGCTGTCTGATTCAGTTGTCCTCTGACCACCTCACCATCACATGCATGTTGTGGCATGAACATGCCTGTGCTCACATACATAGACATAAACACAAACATACATGACATGTACACATGCAGAAACAAATAACAAAACAATTTTTTTCCTGTTTTTGTTAGATATGGACATATTTTCTGGTAAACAACACATGTTGGTACCATCCTTTCCCTCCTCCCTGCCCCTTTTTCTGAGAGGCCTTCCTCACTGGAGATACAGCCAGAGCAACCCCATGGGGATTGTGAGACATGCATTATGGGAGAAGGGGAAAGACAATGTCTGTGCCAAATGTCCCAATTTGTCACCCTAACAATCTTTCCACCCCATCTTCTACAAAGGTCCCTCATTAATGCTTGGAGCATTTTAAGTCTAATTCAGTGATAGGCACTTAAGAGCCTCTGGGTCTCTGGTTTGGTAGATTTGAGTGTCCTCAGTATCTTTCTTGTTCACCCTTGTGCTGATATCAGATTCACTAAGAAATCAAGACTCTTCCTCATTTTCCCAATTTTGTGGTTTCAGCTGGGGCCAGGGTGGAGTGTACTGGGTCCTTTATCTACTCAGGTCCAGCTACAGTAAGAAACAGAGAAGCAGATTCTCCAACAGAGAATGAAGTCAGCACTGGTAAAATGGGATAACCCTTATTAATAGAGAGAATTAAAAGGGTTTAGATACTCTTATAGTCTAAGGTTAGTGGAAGTCTGACAATGGAAAGCAGAATCATTAACCAGATATGATTCTGACTTGTGTCCCAGTTCCAGATACGGTTTCCTTTCCACTGATTAGATCTGTTAGCCAATACAAAAGCAGTAGATTACCCACCATGACTGTGTGCGACTATTGTATTTGTATGAGCATCATGTCAGGTTGTTTGCTTCACTTAGACTTTGAATTGCTTGGACAGATATTGGCCTCTTTCCTCCAGTAGCTCATGAAGCACATTCCAGCACTAGATGGGCTAATTTCTGGGGACTGGCTCATCTCAGGATTCCAACCAGGTCTCTTCATGGTCCATACCAACACCAACAGTGCTTGGTGTCTTCCGTAGTACGGTGTTAACATTAACCTCTGGTGAGTAATGAAGTACTTTGACAGAATTCTGTCTTGTTTGGTTTGGGAGATCTAGAAGGTCTAACTGATCAACAACTCATTGTGGATGTAGACTGCATCCTGGTACAGGGAAATACAGGCCAGCACCAAGGGGGAAAATAAAAGAAGAAGACAGAGAAGAAAGAGAAACTGGAGAAATTTGAGGTTATGTTTTGTCTCATTCTCTCTAGGGCACATCAATTTAGATGCTTCTTCTATGTTCCTCTTTAAGGTTCTAACTCTTAGTCTGACTTTCAGGATATAGGATTCTATGATACCAACCAATTTGAGTTCAGTTTTCTGTGTTCCCCACCTCCACCCTTTCCCTTCCCACAAGCCCTCCCTCTCTATTGTCCAAGCCGCAAGATGCTATTCAATTATTCCAGCAACATGGGCTGATCCAGCTTAGGAACTGTAAATGAGTGAGACCATGTGATGGCTGTCTTTCTGTTATTGTGTGAGTTCACTTAGAATGAACTGTACCAAGTTCAGACATTTTTCTATAAATTTCAATGTGTCATTTTTTTTCTTAATACTAGTAGTAAGAAATAGAGTAGAATTCCATTTTGCAGATATACCATATCTTTGTTATCCATTTGTCCAATGATGGGCACCTGGGTTGATTCAAGTTTTAGCTATTATGAACTGAGCATCTTATAAGCAGGGTTGAGCAACTATCTCTGAAATGAGGTGTGGAGCTTTAAGGACTAATTCCCAGTAAAGGAACAGCAGGGTCTGTTGGTAACTCTATATTCATCCTTTCAAGGAGTCTCCATATTGATTTCCATACTGGTTGTACCAGCTTACATTCCCACCAACAGTGAATGAGTGTTTCTATTTCTCCACTGCCTTACCAGCATTTGTTTTCATTTGATTTTTTTAGTGATTGCTATCCTCACTGGGGTAAGGTGGAATCTCATAGTTGTTTTAATGTGCATTCCCCTAATGGTTAGTGTTGTTGAACATTTTCTTAAGTGTGTTCTAACCATTCATACTTCTGTGTCTGAGAATTCCCTACTTAGTTCTCTGCTTCACTTTTGGAGTGGGTTGTCTGATTTTTTTTTTTATTGTTTAGTTTTTGGAGTTCTTTGTAGATTCTAGATATCAGGTTTCTGTCAGTGGTAGAATATGCAAAGATTTTCTCCCATTCAGTGGGTAATCTATTGGCTCTGCTTATGGTATGTTTGTGCAGAAGCGTTTTAGCTTCATGAGATCCCATTGGTTGAGTGCTTGTTTAATTTCCTTGGCAACTAAGAATTTGTTCAAGAAGTCTTTCCCTAGTCCTATATCTTGTAGAGTCCATCCTATTTTTTTTTTCCAGTAGTTGAACTGTTTCAGGTCTTATATTGAGGTCTTTAATGCATTTGGACTTGATTTTTGTGTATGGTGAAATGAGTGGGTCTAATTTCATTTTTCTACATATGTTCATCCAATTTGTCCAACACCATTTGTTGAAGATGCTCTCTTTTCTCCAGTTTTCATTCTTGGCACCTTTGTCAAAGATCACACAGCTGTAGTTGCTTGCCCCTAAGGTCTGAGTCTTTACTTCTGCTCCATTGGTAAATGTTTCTCTTTATTCCAGTATCATGATGTTTTAGTCACGATGGCTTTGTAATATTGCTTTATATTAGGTATGATAATACCACCAGAGTTGTTTATTTTGCTGAGGATATGTTTGGATATCTGAGGACTTCTGCCATTCCATATGAATTATGAGATCATTTTTACAATCTCTGTGAATAATTATGCTGACATTTTTATTGGTATTGCATTAAATCTTTATATTGCTTTTTTTAGAATTGCCATTTTCACAATATTAATTTTACCTCTCCAGGAGCATGGGAGGTCTTTCCATCTTGTCAAATCCTCATTTATTTCTATCTTGAGTATTTTTATGTTTTCATTATGGAATTCTTTTGCAACCTTTGTTAGTGTTATTAAAAGATGTTCAATTTTTGTTGCTATTGAAAATGGATATACTCACTAATTGCTTTCTCTTTATATTTGTTCTTTGCATATAGAAAAGCTACTGTTTTATATGCATTGATTTTGTATCCTGCCACTTTGCTAAAGGGATTTATCATCTTTTATTTCTTTCTAATGTCTCATTACTTGGTATAATACTTCTAGTACTATGTTGAAGAGAAGTGGTGAGAGTGGGAACCTCTGTCTTGTTCTCAATCTCAGTGGGTACTCCTGGAGTTTTTCCACATTAATATTATTTGGGCTTTAGGAACATTTTATATAGCCTTTATCGTGTTGCAATATAAACCTTCAATGCCTATGCTTTCCAGTGCTTGGATGATAAAGTGGTATTGTATTTTGTTAAAGACCTTCTTTGCATCAATTGAGATGATCATGTGGTTCTTATGGTTCAGTTTATTTTTGTGGTCTATTATGTTGACCAATTCCCATATGTTAAACCATTCCTGCATCCCTGGGATGAAGCCAGTTGATCAAGGTGGATAATACTTTTGATGTGCTGTTGATTTGTTTTGCAAGGATTTTGTTCAGGAACTTTGCATGTAAATTCATTATGGATACAGGCCATCTTCTTTCCTTTGTTGCATCTCTGTCTGGTTTTGGTAATAAGGTGATGGCAGCTCCATTAAAAGTATTCAGGTGGAAATTTCCTGATTTCTGATTATGCAGAATTGTGTGAAAAAAAAATGGTTCCAGTTCTTCTATGAAGGTCTAATAGAATTTAGCTGAAAAGCCATCTGATCCTGGACTTCTTTTTGTTTTGATCTCTCCTTTTTCATTTTTGATTTTGTTAATTTGATCTCCATCTCTCTCTTTCTCTCTTCTTTTTTTTTCTTGATCAGTTTGGCCAGGGGATTGCCAATCTTGTTTTTCAAAGAACCCACTCTTTGTTTCAGCAATTCTTAAATTTGTTTTCTTAGTTTCCAATTCATTAATTTCTGCTCTAATCTTGATTATTTCATTCTCATGGAGATATTTGGTTTGGATTCTTCTTGTTTTTCCAGAACCTTTAGGTGTACATCCAGATTATTGATTTGAGCTCTCCCTGTCTTTGTAATGAAGGCATTTAGGGCTATGAATTTTCCACCCATGACTGTCTTCATTGAATCCCATAAGTTTTGGTAGGTTGTATTTTCATTATCATTCAATTATAGGAATTTTACAATTTCTTTTTTGATTTCTTCTACAACACATTCATTGTTTTAAAGTATGTTGTTTAGTCTCTGTGAGCTGGTGGAGTTCTTGATATATCTCTTTTGTTAATTTCTAGATTTAAAGCATTGTGATATGACATGATGCAGGAAATTACTTCAATTTTCCTGGAATTATGAAGACATACTTTATGGCCTAATATATGATCAACTTTGGAGAAGGTCCCATATGCTGCTGAGAAGAATGTGTATTCTGTGGAGTTAGTGTGGAAAGTTCTATTAGGTCTACTTGATCTATGATATTGATGAGCTCTTACTTCCTGGTTTTTGATTGTTTTGTTTTCTGAGGTAGGGTCTCACTCTAGCCCAGGATGACCTGGAATTAGCTATGTAGACTCAGGGAGGCCTCAAACTCACAGTGATCCACCTACCTCTGCCTCCCAAGTGCTGAGATTAAAGGCATGCATCAAAATGTCTGGCTTCTAACTTCCTTGTTGATTTTATGCTTGGATGATCTATCTATTGATAATAGTGGAGTATTGAAGTCTCTGTCTATGATGGAAGTTGATCTTTATTTCTGTTTTATTGTTGAGTAGATTTTGTTTTATAAACTGTGGTGCACCTGTGTTTGGCACGTACATTTTTATGATTGTTATGTGGTCATATTGGATCATTCCCTTGATGAGTAATAAGTGGCCTTCTTTGTCCTTTTGGATTACTTTTGGTTTGAAGTCTATTTTTTCAGATATAGCAACACCCACTTCTTTTTATTTCCATTTGCTTGGAATATCATTTTCTAACCTTTCACCCTGAGGAGGTGTCTAATTTAGTTGTGAGGTGGGTTTCTTAAAGATAGCAGATAGAAGGGTCCAGTTTTTTGTTCCATCCTGATAACGTGTGTCTGTTTATGGATGAGTTAAGACCATTAATATTTTAAGTTTATTACTGTGAGATGTGAATTAATACCTGCCATGACATATTTTATGGGGTTTCATGCTTCTTGTGTTATGTACTGTTTTGAGCCTGGTTTATTTTGGTTATTGTGACCTTCTTTTTGTTGGCTCTTGATATTGGTTGTTTGGCTGTTCTTGTGGAGTATACTCTCACGTATTCACTGTAAGTATGGCTTTATGTTCATATAATCATAGAGTTGAATTTTTCATAGAAAGTTTTTCTTTCACCATGTATTGTGAGGGACACTTTTGCAGGGTAAAGTAGCTTGAATTGGAAGCCATAGGGTTTCAGATTTGAAGTGTTCCATTCCAGGCTATTCTGGCTTTCAGTATTTCTATTGTAAAATCTGATGTAGTTCTGATGGAATTTCCTTTGTATGTTTTGAATTGCTTCTCTCTTGCTGCTTTTAACTCTCTCCCTCTGTCTTTGTTTAATTTGTTAAGATTTTTAAGTATGATGTGTCTCAGAGAGTTTCTTTTTTGGTCCTATCTGTTTAGTGTTTTGTGCATACATGCACAAACAAATAATAAAACAAATTTTAAAACTTGCTTTTTATATTCAGTATGCGCACATAGGTTCCTACAAGTAGCTCAGCAGAAATAATTAGAGCATTTCTGGTAACCTTAGAAAAAACTAACATGTTACTTGGTTTTTCTTTACTTTTTCTAGAATAACTGCTACCCTCCAGTTGTGTTGAATGTAGAATACAGAGTACAAGCTTAAAAGTAAAACATTGGGCTGGAGAGATGGCTCAGCGGTTAAACGCTTTCCTGTGAAGTCTAAGGACCCCGGTTTGAGGCTCGGTTCCCCAGGTCCCACGTTAGCCAGATGCACAAGGGGGCGCACACGTCTGGAGTTCGTTTGCAGAGGCTGGAAGCCCTGGCGCGCCCATTCTCTCTCTCTCCCTCTATCTGTCTTTCTCTCTGTGTCTGTCGCTCTCAAATAAATAAATAAATAATTTAAAAAAAAAAGTAAAACATTATTTTACTATACATTTTCAATGGGATCAGGTTGACTTATAATGGGCAAAAATATGGTTCTTGGAAAACGGTTACCAAACCACAATATATTTCATAAACATATGTGATAATTAAAAGTTAGAAGAGTGTTAAAAAGACTTAAAACTTTATATATAATGATATACATTCAGTACACAAAACAATGGATATTTCATTGATACTTTAAAAATGCTATCTCAGAAATATTGAAATGGCATTTTAGTTTCAAATTGTTTTCTTAATAAGGAATATGATATTTTTCCAAAGATAATATCATCTTTATGCTAGAAGGAATATCATAAAGTGATTATGTTTAATTGCTATTATAAATTCTCATTTATTAATTTATGGCTAACTTTACTTTTTTAATATTTGATTTATTTATTTCTTTGAGATAGAGAGAGATGGAGAGAAAAATGAAGACAAGTAGAATGAGTATCAGTGTAACAGGCCTTCCTACAACTGCAAATGAACTCTACATGTGCCACTTAGTGCATTTGGCTTTACATGGAAACTGGGAAATGGAATCCATTTAGACAGGCTTTGCAAGCAAGGACCCTTAATAGCTGAGCTATTTCTCTAGACCTATAGCTAAATTTTCAAAAGAAAGATTATTATATTTTCATCTAGGGGTAGAAGTCCACATATTACTAGTGTTTAATATTTATTTATTTTTGGTTTTTGAGGCACATCGTTGCTGTAGCCAAAGCTGATCTGGAATTCATTATGTAGTTCAGGGTAGCGTCAAACTTGTGGTGATCCTCTTACCTCTGCCTTTTGAGTGCTGGGATTAAAGATGTATGCCACCTTGCCCTGTATATACACATTGAAGTTGTCCTGTGACACACTGTGGCACTGTGGAGCTAGTTTCTTAACAAATGAATTTGGAAGTACACAATATATTTTAACAGATAACTTTAACATCCTTATAAATACTAGTGTCACTGAGTTAGCAGTAGATTAGCCAGCAAAAAAGCACCCACTCACACACTAGCATATTAACAAAATAGAAAAAAAATTACAGTTGTTCTATAAATACTTGGTATGTTCAATCCGTATGAAATTGAACAATGCAGTTGGAAATATCATAAACATGGTAGTTAATTTTCCCAAAGTGATAAAAAGCTAACAAGTGTTATAAGTTTTTACATTTTTCAGCTAGCCCAACTTTATATATATATGTGTGTGTGTGTGTGTGTGTGTGTGTGTGTGTGTGTGTGTTAATGTATACCACACACACTAAACAAAACCCAGGGATGCATTCTGACATTTTAGGGATCTAATATTTACTTCATTTTCACAAAGTATTTAAAAGCATCACACATTTTATGAACGTTACATGCCCCATTATTTCTCTCTTAAATAAATAAATAACTAAAATAAAAAATTAAGAAACATAAATTCTGTAAGTATAACCCATTAATCTTTTATATCTATAAAAAACTAAACCTAACAATTTAATATTATGTTATATGAAATCAAATATTTTTGTATAGTTTAACCATAAATGAATATCTATTCTACTTGAGGAAATATTTTCAACAATTATTTCATAGAGTAAAAATATCATATTTAAATATAAATTAATATGAGGAAAAATTAAGTAGAACAATTGATAAAATATATCACTTTTTTATGTTAGAACATATTTTTGTCTCAACAACAGGACCTGAAAAATAGACATGTCCAGCAAATGACAGTAATAGATATTTTTCAGGGAGGGACTAAATCAGGCACTTTGCCAAGAAGATTTTATAAATTACCACAACATATCCTTGGAAAAATTTTAGAACTAAGTACTGAATTAAAGTAACCATACGCTTATCTTGGCCAATGTACAAAGACAACAGATGTGACGGGTGTTCTTGTATTCTTACTGAGCTCTACACTGGTTCAGAGCCTCTGAATTTACCCAGTATATTTGCAGTATGTTTGCCTATCAGACTTTAAATCTTTGACTCTTTCTGTCTTCTCCTCTTGTTTTCTAGATCAGACAAGCATCATGTCTTTTTCTTCAATTGCTACAAGCACCTTCTTATTGATTTCTTCCCTCCACAACATAAATCTAATCAACTTATTCGCTACTGCTTAGAACATGTCCAAGCAAGTTAATTTACAGCCTGACTCTGCTTCTCTACAGCCTCTTTCCTTAAATTTTGCCCATTTGTACACAGAGCTCTAGTTTTACTTTTCTTCCTTCTAGATCAGAGAGGAAGCCATGCTCACACTTGGTGGGATACTGGTGCCTCTGGAATAATCCCAGTGGGCTTTGCTTGGACAATTCTATTTCTACCTTAGCTTTGTAACTCAAATATAACATTTTGGTCAAAAGTAAATCTTCTTGGGTCTGGAGAAATGTCTTAGTGGTTAAGTTTCTAGTCTGTGAAAACTAAGGACCTATGTTTGACTCTCTAGATCCCACATAAGCCAGGCACACAAAGTTAAGCCAAGTGCACAAAGTCACAGATGCCCACTAGGTGGTGCAAGTGTCTGGAGTTTGATTATAATGGCTGAGGCCCTGGTGTGCCAATTCTCTCTTTCTTTCTAAAATTAATACATATATATCTGTATATATATGTATGTACGTATGTATGTATGTGTATGTATGTGTGTATATCATATATATATATATATATATATATATATATATATATATATATATGGAGAGAGAGAGAGAGAGAGAGAGACAGAGACAGAGAGAGAGAGACAGAGAAAGAGAGAGGTCTTTTATGCACAATCCAGAAGTTTCTATACCACAGCTGCATCTAGATTGGAAGTGTATACGTACACTTATCAATAAAGCATGAACACAATTCACATGTCTTAGGAACAGCTGCCAATTATCAAGGTGATCATGGAAAAGTCACCATTCTCCCATATGATTTCTTTTTGTCATTTTATTTTATCTTTACAGAAAGTAAATACTAACATAAAACTAGCTTTTGTTGACTCATGGGTTAGTTGTAGAACTTTATTTTTGCACCAAATCTAATAGATACTGAATTCATAGGTTTGGATAATTTGAATTAGTTAATAAACCTAGACACATAAAATGATCTAGATCTCCATCATTATGGAAGTTTCCTGTATCTCTGAATTTACCTTGTCTTCTAAGTCAACCCTTTGGTGAACTTACACTTGTTTGTGGGGCAGCACATAAAAGTAGAAGCATAATCCAATATCTGGTGACTTTATCTTATGATATATGATGCTCCCCGGGTCCACCACTGCATTTCATGAAAGTCCTCAGACTTGGCCATCCTTGGCTACAGGAGGGTACTCAGTGAAGAAGGGGTGAGGGACAGGGAACATAAGAGCATAACCAGATTGGAATAGGACCAAATTTCAATATGTTCATAATTTAAGTTAGAATACATCAATTAAAATTTATAATACTACTTCAAAAAATAAATATAAAATATTACTGAAAGGATAACAATTTCTGCTTTTTCACTATATCTTAAATAAATGTGCCTCATTTATTCCTGAACTTTATCTGTCACTGATATGAAAAATTTATCTATGTTTTTGCTCAACTCCATTTTTGTCACTAATTTTCTAAATTTCTCACTTCTCTCCCCTTCTGTTAGTTTGGTGTTGCAGTCAAGTTCACATTGCTGGTAGAAATCACCCAAACAAGAGCAGCTTAGGGGAAAAGGGAGGTTAATTTGGCTTCCAGGCTCAAGTGGGAAATTCCATGATGGCAGAGAAAATGATGGCTTGAGCAGAGGGTGGACATCAATGCCTAGCCAACATCAGGTAGACAATAGCAACAAGATTGTGTGCCAAACACTGGCAAGGGGGAGCTTTCTGTAATACCCGTAAGTCCAGCCCCAATGATAACATGGCCTCCAAGAGGCATTAATTCTCAAATTTCCATCAGCTGGGAACCTAGCATTCAGAACACCTAAGTTTATGGGAAACACCTGACTCAAACCACCACATTTGGCTAACAAATCAAAATTGCTTATTATTTCATCAATCCCGACAATCTCAATGTGCCACATTAAAAAAAATCATAAAAATTTTGTACTGCCATTAATTTTGGCTTTTTTTTTTTATGATGCAGGTGGATGTGAGAAGGTAACTATTAGCATGCATGGATTTTTGAGGTAAAATATGCACATGTGTACTTTATGGAGACTGTATTCCCAATAGTTGTAATATATTATGCACTGTTATATATTAATGTAGCTATCATGGTGTCTTGACTTGTGATACGCAGAAACTGTGTTGGTCATGGCCATATTCTGATTCACTATGGGGAAACACTGTATTGTGAGACATATGGACAAGTAAAAGATACCAATCTTGGAAAGAAACTGAAGATGTGGTTGGCTTAGAGTCAGAATGTTGCTAGGGATGCAGTCCACAAGAAAGCATAATGAAGAGAAAGTTTTTCAAGTGTCTGGCTAAAGCTTGTACAAGAGCTAAGAGTGAGACCAAGACTGACCCGAGGTAAAGCATCCATACCAGAGAAGCATCCACTGCAAGGGCCATGAAAGAAAGAGGGTGTGGGAATTTCTAGATGCATGGGTAATCTACAGAAAATAGCAGGCATGTGGGAATTTCCAGACACATGGGTAATCTATGGAAATATAGCAGGTATCTTCTGAGTGAAGTGGTAGCTTGTGTAATCATCACCCTATTGAAATTGCTTAAGAGAAGAATATTGCCTAGTTTATGATTATTGAGACCATTTTCTTGTGAATGGTCATAAACTACATCTCAGTAGAGATAAACGGAAGGAGCTGTCACATATCATATGGTACTACTCTCCCCCTAATTGTTCTAATTGCATGCATCAACAGCATAATGAGCCAGAAGACTCAAGTATAAAGAAGGAAACAGCATATCTGAGACTCAAAATAACATTTTAACAGTTGCTCTGTCTGTGGTTTTCAAATTAAAAACTTAGTGTGTGGGCTGGAGAGATGGCTTAGCGGTTAAGCGCTTGCCTATGAAGCCTAAGGACCCCGGTTCGAGGCTCGGTTCCCCAGGTCCCACGTTAGCCAGATGCACAAGGGGGCGCACGCGACTGGAGTTCATTTGCAAAGGCTGAAAGCCCTGGCACGCCCATTCTCTCTCTCTCCCTCTATCTGTCTTTCTCTCTGTGTCTGTCGCTCTCAAAATAAAAAAAAAAAAAAAAAAACTTAGTGTGTTTCAACCTTAAGCAAGAACAATTGCCAAGTAAAACTGACCACAGTAATGTCACCAATAATGTGAGGAAATTCAAGCATGCACATGCTGTATGTATTTTCAAATGTTTATTTTTTTCTCCAGAACTTCTCTACCTCTTTATTAATAATCCATTTCAGGACTTTCTCTGACAGAAAGAGGAACATTTATAAAGTCAAGGTGCTCTGAGGGGGGAATTACAACTATAGAAAGCCTGAGTCACACCTTGACATACAGGAAATGGAGGCCACATTTACTTGATTTTATTTAGAGAGTTCACATTAATAGAAAGCATCTGGGCTGGAGAGATGACTTAGCAGTTAAGGCACATGCCTACAAAGCCCAACGACCTACATTTGATTCTCCAGGTACCACATAAGCCAGATGCATGTGGTGGCACATGCATCTGGAGTTTATTTGCAGTGGCTAGAGGCCCTGACGTGCCCATGGCCCCCCCCATCTCTTTCTCTCCTGTCTTAAATAAATAAATAAATAAATAAATAAATAAATAAATAAATGGCTGAAAAAAAAAAAAGAAAGCGTCTCTATTTATGCACCCTCACTCACTAAAGGTAAGTGAATGTTCCCATTTCAGAGGCGGGGAGTTAGCTCAGTCAATAAGGGCTTACCTTACTAGCTGGAGGACCTGACTTCAAATCCCAAAAATGTATGTAAAATGCAGATGTTGTGGTATATGCCTCTAAGCTCAGCAGTGCAGAAACAGAGTCAGGAGGATCACAAGGGCTTGTTGGCTAACTAATGTAGCTACAATAGTGAGTTCTAGTTTAAGACTTGTTTCAAAAATGATGATAAAGAGGTTGGAGAGATGGCTTAGAAGTTAAGGCACTTGTTTGCAAAGCCTAATGAACTCGGTTCAGGTTCAATTGCTCAGTACACATGTAAATCTATATGCACAAAGTGGTGTAAACATCTGGATTTTTGTTTGCAGTTTGTAGAAGCCCTGGATTACTCTCTGTCTCTTTCTCCCCTGACCCCCCTCCTTTCTTCCCCCCCAAAAAAATATATATGTACATATGTATAATATGTGTATATATACATGCAATATATTACTAGATTAGAAAGTAATTGAGGGAGACCACTTCTGTCCTCCACATTCACAAACACATGACATTGAAGAGGACATAGAAGGGCTGCACACAGTCTCCAAAGGAATCAAAGTGATCCAGGAGTAGTAGACTGTAAGTCTGAGATACTTTAATATTTTGAAAGCTGTGAGAATACTGTTCTATCAGAAAATAATAAAATATTGCAGGTGATATCCAAACAAGATACCAAGAGCAGAAAACACGATATGGAAAATTAGGAACACAAATGGCATAAAGACATGCAAAAGGATCAAAGAGAAGTTGTGTACTATGTTGGCAGATTAAAGCCTCTGCTTTGCAATAACTGCATTAGTGGGAGACGGCTGTGTGCATCAATAAAATAGTCTCCAAATGGAAAAATAATGGATGACTTTGCAGTAGAAGCATACAGGAAAAGGTGGCCTACATTCTCAAGCAATACAATGTAAAGGAATATTCTACTTGATCATTAGCCTACAGTTACATAAATGTCAAACCAATTTTGTAAGAAAGAGACTGCCACAGTTAGTGAAGATGTCGCATGTTGAACAGTATAAATTCTGCCAAATCTAATATATAAGGCCAATTTTTAAAAAAAATTATTTATTTATTTATTTGAGAGCGACAGACACAGAGAGAAAGACAGATAGAGGGAGAGAGAGAGAATGGGCGTGCCAGGGCCTCCAGCCTCTGCAAATGAACTCCAGACGCGTGCACCCCCTTGTGCATCTGGCTAACGTGGGACCTGGGGAACCGAGCCTCGAACAGGGGTCCTTAGGCTTCACAGGCAAGCACTTAACCGCTAAGCCATCTCTCCAGCCCAAGGCCAATTTTTAAAATGCAATGAGATTATTTGAAAAACATTTTAAATCAATAATAAGCAAGGGTGGTCAAATGAAGCAGTCCTCTTCCACAAGGATACCCTCATACTCCACTGTGCTTAATTAATTCTATATATTAAATCCCACATTGCTTTGCTATTATTGTTTTATAAAAATGATATTTTGTTATGTGTTTTATTACATCCCCCTCCCTTCCTTGCCTAAACTATATACTTCAATACTTCCTTTACTAGGGCTGTATGGTTAAAATTTCATTCATTCTTTTTTTTTTTTTTTTTTTAAAGTGTTAATGCTGATGGGCTCACACCTTTATTTTATTTATTTATTTATTTATTTGAGAGCGTCAGACACAGAGAGAAAGACAGATAGAGGGAGAGAGAGAGAATGGGCGCGCCACGGCTTCCAGCCTCTGCAAACGAACTCCAGACGCGTGCGCCCCCTTGTGCATCTGGCTAACGTGGGACCTGGGGAATCGAGCCTCGAACCAGGGTCCTTAGGCTTCACAGGCAAGCGCTTAACCGCTAAGCCATCTCTCCAGCCCTCATTCATTCTTTATCTCATTTCCTTCCCTATCTTTGTTCCTTCTCTTTTACATATTGCAAAATATTTTAACTAAATAAAAAATTTGTCATTAAGGGCAGGAATATTTTTTATATGTAAGATTCATTTTATTTTCTACAACTTCCATAGTTTTGCAGTTTCAGTGCTACTTTATATTTCATATCTAACTTTTTAATTAGTATTATTTCCTTTTAATTATGTGTAAATAACCTAGCAGTCTCTATGTCTTAACAATGTGTAACTTTCTTGAATTTTATTTTTTTCATTAGTTTAAGAAAATCCTTAACCATTATTTCATCATTAACAATTAATTATTTTGCATTTCTTACTTTCCTCCTGGTAATTTAGTTACTTAGATATTAGGTGCCCCAAACTATTCTCTGTACTTTTGACTTTTCCCCCTTGCCTTTCATGTGAGGGTACTTGTACATTTTGCCTCACTTACCTGATGTCATCAACAAGAATTTTGTGCAGGGTATTTTAAATCAGTAGTTCAGGCACAAGAAAAATATCACTGCTTTATAAAAAAGATACAAATATCATATATTCTTTCTCATACGTGGATCCTAGCTATAAGTGTATAACTTGTGTGTGAGCTAGAACCAAAAATCAATAGCAGAGTCCCATAAACTAGAAAAAGTCTATAAGGGAGGGAGGAGAAGGAAGGTCTTAAGGGGATGGTATTGTATTTATATAAGTAGAAGAACAGATTACAGGGAGGGGAAAGACCTAAGCAAGGTCAGGGGAAGAGGTTACATAAAAGGGCGTGTGGGGGGGAGAGCCAGTTAACATTCTCCATAAGACATATGAAAATCTACTTTCTTGAATAATGGCACATCCAGAAGACATGGATTGTTATTAGAAAATTTTCAGTGCCAGTCACAGGATACCTTGCAGTGAGTGTTGGCCAGGGAAGTCCCTGTTGCCTCCAAAACATTATAGGCTATTTCCAAGGCCCTTGGTTTCCTGTGAGAAAGAGATGGTAAGACCCTATTGCTGAAGACTTCATATACCTGAATGGCAGTCACTGAGAAATCAAGCTGGTGTTAAGCAGAAAAAACTTCTCACTGTATCCCAGCCAACTGAAAACTGGAAAAGCTGTGCTATATGCACCCTTGTGGGAGACAGAAGTCATCAGCAGTGAACAGTGGGCAATGGAAGCCTCAAGTTTGGCCAGACAGGCCAAATGACTGAACGAGTGCAATATTGGCATGTCTGCTCTGGGGGAAACCAACTGCTCTTTAATTGGAGTGAAGGCCCACTCTATGGGACAGAATACATGCCTGACACTGAAAACCTAATGAAAAGCCTATGGCAGGGGAGGTCATGAGCCTTAGGGTTATAAAAAAGCCTGGTCTAGTCTGGGTAAATGCATATATTATTCTCACCAAATTGCCCTGAAAGCACTACCCTTAATGTTCATACTGTTTTTAAAAAATATTTTATTTATTTATTTATTTATGAGAGTGGGGGGAAGAGGCAGAGAAAGACAGAATGGGTGTGCCGGGCCCTCCAGCCACTGCAAATGAACTCCAAATTCATACACCCCCTTGTGCATCTGGCTTATGTAGGTCCTGGGGAATTGGGCTGGGGTCATTAGGCCTCACAGGCAACCGCCTTAACCACTAAGCTATTTCCCCAGACCTAATGTTCATATTAATATATTAATACATCTCTCACTTTTGGTTAGAGAATCTTCTCTTTTCAGATGGAAATGACCACTGGGATTACCCAAAAGGCAACATAGTGCTGAGATTAAAGGATAGAAGAGTGTCCAGCCATGAAACATCAGACAGCTTCCAAGGCTCAGGGTCCTTTCTGGAAGAGTGGTGGAAAGAATGTAAGAGCCAAAGGAAGGGTACCACTCCTTACATACAACTGTCTGGACAGAAATTGGACTCAATATTTATGAGCTCACAGTGCCTAGCAATGCCTACACAAGTCCTTCATTCTAGGAGAAAAAGATGATGACATCAAATTAAAAGAGAGACTAATGGAGAGAGGGAGGTGATATAACAGAGAGCAGAGATATGAAGGGGAAAGTAGGGGAGGAGAGGGAGATACCATGGTTTGTTGTCTGTAAGTATAGAAGTTGTCAATAAAAATTATATATACATATATATAACTTATATAAAATTATATATTATATGTTTATATATCATATATATGTGTATATATATATACATATATATGAACTATAAGGAAAATTTTAAATTAAGGTAGTCATATGATATAATAAATTAAGTACAAGAAAACAGTTTCTTCTGTAGAAAATAAATGTCTATCTAAATAGCCAAGTGAGATACTTTACATTTTATTTACATAAAATATTCAATATCTCATTATTATATTGTTTCTGTTATTCTGTATTTTGGCATAATAAACAAGTGTATTTTTCATTCACTTTCAAAACTGATCATTTGAGGACCTTAATATATACAATGGAAGATGTGATAGGTTGAATAGATGTCCCCCGAGAGGAACTATAGCAATGTGGATGGAGCCGGTGTCACTGTGGGTGGATCCTGGGGTCCAGCCCTAAGATGTCACTGGAGGTGGATCTGAATTCCAGGTTAATTCATGCTGCGTGCTTGAGTTCTGCCTGGATTTCGCAGAGTCCCCTTGCTTTTAGGAGGTGGTTACTTTTTCTCTGTGTAGATCTTTATAAAGGGGCCAGATTCTGCCACTGTGGAATTTCCCTTGGATCTGTAAGCATGAAATAAATTCTTTTGTTCCTATATTTTTAAACTATATTTTTCTCTTTTAGTAAATAACCAAGGTTTATTCATTTATTATTTGTTTTAATCATCAAGCTTTATATTTTATTTAAAAGTGAGAGAGAAGCCAGGTGTGGTGGCACACACCTTTAATACCAGCACTCCGAAGGCAGAGGTAGGAGGATCACTGTAAGTTCGAGGCCACCCTGATACTTCATAGTGAATTCCAGGTCAGCCTAGGCCAGAGTGTGACCCTACCTCGAAAAAACAAAAAAGAAAAACCAAAAAAAAAAAGGGGGGGGCTGGAGAGATGGCTTAGTGGTTAAGTGCTTGCCTATGAAGCCTAAGGACCCCGGTTCAAGGCTCAGTTCCCCAGGTAACACGTTAGCCAGATGCACAAGGGGGTGCACGCGTCTGGAGTTCGTTTGCAGAGGCTGGAAGCCCTGGCGCGCCCATTCTCTCTCTCTCCCTCTATCTGTCTTTCTCTGTGTGTCTGTTGCTCTCAAATAAATAAATAAAATAAAATAAAATAAAATTTTAAAAAAGTGAGAGAGAACCAGAGAGCTTTTGGTACACTTGAGCAACGAGGAGCCTTGTGATGGCTGAGTCCACAAGTGTGGCTGCCTCACGATCCCAGTCTGGCACTGAAGGCCTGTACAATCCCTGGTCTTCACTCCAGTTGGAAGACCAATGACACAGTTCACATGTGCACCAAAGGATACCAGAAACAGAATAGATGCACTTTTGAGGAATAGAAAGGGTACCTGCTTCTAGACAGCAGTAGCCAGGGCGAAGGAAGGGACTGTGGTATCTCAGACCTTCTTTATATAGTCATTGGCCAAGGAAAAGGCAGGTCCTCTGGGGAAAGGATATTTGGTTGTGACCCACAAGGAGGCAAGTAGACTTGAATCAGATTATAAATAGAGTCCTAATGACACAATAATAGCTTTAAAAGTCAGCAAAATGCTTACTCTATCAAACATATGAGGGCATTGGGAAAAAGAACAGAAAACACTATTTTGTCCTTTTATAGAGGAAAAGTTGATCACCCTCTGTTAAATAGTCTGAACATTTAGGCATGGTTGCAAACATATATAATCTCAGGGCTGTGGAGGGAAGGAGAAGTAGGGGAGTATTCATGAGCTCATGACCTGGAACTACATAGTAAATTGTAGGTCAGCCTGGGCTAGAGTGAGATGCTACCTCAAAAAGACTGAAGTAAATTAACCTGAACTGTTGTATTTTGAGACTGTGAATGGGAAAGGTGTCCGATATTTGATTGTAACTATAGAGATAAAAATAAATAAATAAAAGGATAGGTAATGCTCAGTAGGATTAGTGTGTTGTAGAGATAAATGACTGAACAATGACACTCCATAGATGACCATGAACCTGAATACCAGCAGGAAACTAAAAGCTTTTTTGATTCCTCAGTAACAATTACAACTGCCTTTGTCTTCAAGTAGGGGTTGCTTTTCAATTTTAGATGACTCTGTCCACTAAATTAAGAGTGATTTTGAGTGTTGCATGGGAATGCACAATCCTGCTATAAACATGTTACTTTTCAGGTGGTTCAGAAACAGAAAAAAATATTTTAGAAAAACCCAGAGAAGGAATCAACTGAAACCTAAACCCAAGTGTTTTGTGCATCTGAAGAAGTATTTAATATACCTGCCAGCCCACGACTGCCCAGCAGTTCTGAGCAAGTGAATGCAAGTCTGAGTCAGTGTTCCTCAAGTGCCAAAAGACAGCTCTGCCTATCCTTGAATCAAAAAGGAAGAGACAATGTGGTGAGAGCCAGCATGAAAAAATTATCTGAAATCTACAAAAAAATAATTTAAAATTCTTTGCTCTTTAGAAAAAAAAAAATGTGTCTGTATAGGTTGACCCTGTTGCATTCATCTTGAATATGCTATTTTCAACTACAAGTCATTTGTGTATCTCTGTCTCTTTTTGTCCTTACTGTGATTTTTTTTATTGCACTACTCATTTTGTCTCTAAAAGTACTTGTCATTTGAAAGAAAATGCATACGAATGCAACAAGAGATTCTAATGCTCAGCATGGTACAGAAAGGTTATGTGACACATGCGATAACAAACATTTTCCTGACTATGAACAAAGCTACAGACTACCTTTTTCAAATAGATGAGGGAGCATTTTTGAAGCACTGAATGAGGCAGGAGACCTTAAATACCAGAATATCTCTCCATATCTATTTATCTATCTATCTATCTATCTATCTATCTATCTATCTATCTATCTATTTATCTATCTATCTACACACATATATATTCACATATATACATATATGTGTATGATGTTTACATATATATGTAATTATATATATAATTTATAATATATCTAATTTATATATATTACATATAAATATATATATATATATATATATGATACATATGTGTTATCTATCTATCTATCTATCTATCTATCTATATATATAGAGAGAGAGAGAGAGAATTTGGCTTTGAAGAAAGTACTAACATATATAATTAGTTTTTAGTTTCCAATTAATATTTTGTATTGATTAACTTTTTTCAATCATGTGGTTACTATGTACCTATGCATCAAACTATCAATCTCTACTCTCTATCCACAGTACTTTGTAACCACTGTCTTTTCCTGAATTCATCATTCTAACAATGATGCTTCTGTCTTGATATAACTCTTGTGAATAAACATCTATTAAACCCCATCCCCATGACACGTAAACACTCGTACCCCACAAACCTGCCCAAACAAAGTACTGTGTAATGTTTTCTTCAGTTTCCCATCAATATTATAGGCAGACTTTCATGGCCACTCAGCTCAAACCCTCATGCGCCATTCTCATACACTTAGCTCAATTGTAATGTGCCTATTTTATGGGTATTTTATGATTATATCCTTGAATGAATAAATTATTAAAATCCTAAATATAGTCATTGGTCTTTTAAGGACTGTGAACAAAATTCCAAAATGTTATTTTAAACTCCTGACTTTATACAGTGAATTTCATTTCACAAGATTGTAAAACTAAATTTTTAAGTATTCCATTATTTTAAGTCCCTGATAATAATTTGGTGATGAGGAAAGTTAAAATGACAAAGCATCTGTGTTACTGTACTTTTAGCCAAGAATTATGAAAGAATGTCCTCCTTTTAATGGTATGTTTGGATCCTGCATATAAGACGGTTTGTGTAAATATCCTTTTGTACCTAACTTGTTTTTCAGGAGTGATGGGTAAGACTGGGAGAGCTCAATTTTAATATAGATGGAAGCCCTACACAGAAAGCATGTCCTTCACAGTCCTTGATAGAGAAATAAATAATAACCATTTCATTTACCCCATGCTTCCTCTCCACCTCACATTTATTGCATAATTACCAGCAAATTCATGTATTTTGTAAGCTGTAATTTCAGCATAACCTCAGTCTTCACATTAAAAGTAATCAATTAGGGATGGATAGATGGCTTAGCACTTGCCTACAAAGCTAAAGGTCTCGGGTTTGATTTCCCAGGACCTGAGAAAGCCAGATAACAAGGTGGCACATGTGTCTGGAGTTTGTTTGCAGTGGCTGGAGACCCTGGCATGCCAAATTTGTCTCTCTCTGTCTCTCTCAAATAAATAAAAAGACAATAAGAAGAATTTAAAAGTAGTTATATTAAATGTGACATTCTGTGGTCAAACAGCACAACTAAACATATGCTACACAAAATATCATTTTGTTCAGTTCATATGCCATACTTACCCTAGTGAATACATAATAGATTTATGTCCTACCATGGAAATAAAGACTGACGATGTGGTACCACTTCAAGCTCTGTCAAATAAGGCCATAAATTGATGTAAACTCTGGTTCACAGGAACATATAGTCTACTACAGGAAATGATGTACACACACAAATAAAGCAGAAATGTATATGCTCAGGAGCACACGTGCTTTGTTTTCCAAGCAAAAAGCATGGTCTCACCTTAGCCCTGATCAGGGCCTCACTCTGTAGTCCCAGACTGATCTCAAACTCATGGTGATCCTCTTATCTCTGTCTCCAGAGTGCTGGGATTAAAGGCATATGCCACTATGTCTAGCACAAGCTACATTCTGTTTTAAATTTTATATTTTATTTATTTATTTGAAATATATATAGAGAGAGAGAAAGGAAGAGAATGGGCCGGCCAGGGCCTCTAGCCACTGCAAACAAATTCTGGCTTATGTGAATCTGGTATAATCAAACCCAGATCCTTTGGCTTTACACACAAGTCTCTTAACCACTAAGCAATCACTTCAGCCCATCTCAAATTAGATTCTTGCAAAACAGTCCATAGGGACCCTTAGGCAAGTATCTATATTGAACTATACTGAATCTCTACTCTTCATCAAGAGATTATGTTTATTTGTTTTTATGACCAATTTAAAACTTAGAAAGGTTTATAATAAACTAAAATATTCAAGACATTTTTAAAAATTATTTATTTATTTATTTGAGAGCTACAGACACACAGAGAAAGACAGATAGAAGGAGAGAGAGAGAATGGGCGCGCCAGGGCTTCCAGCCTCTGCAAACGAACTCTAGACGCGTGCGCCCCTTTGTGCATCTGGCTAACGTGGGACCTGGGGAACCGAGCTTCGAACCGGGGTCCTTAGGCTTCATAGGCAAATGCTTAACCGCTAAGCCATCTCTCCAGCCCTACTCAAGACATTTTTAAGTTTGGATATATATTTATTAGTACAAATCAATTCCCAACTTTCATTTTTTCTAGTTATACAGGTGTCTATGCATGTGTATTTTTCATGAATCACATGTGCATTCACACTGATTCTGGAATCTCTTTCTCACCACAGATGATTATTTAAAGAGGAAAACAGCGCCTCAGAGATACCCTGTATTTTGGGAGATAACAAACCATAGTAATTGGTCGAAACAAATCTACTTTTGTGTGTATTTCTTTGCCCCTCAGAAAGTCCTTTACATGCTGAAGGCTTGATGGTATTTTAAAATACCAACCTTAACTAATGTAGTTAGCTAAGCATATTTATTGTGTTCAGAATGAATGTATTAGTTGAAAGACTTCCCCCTCCAATCTACAAGCATTTTCATTTTAGTAATATAACAAAGGCTCACAGAGCATGATATCTGTATATGCCTCTCTGACCTCAAGTTAGATGAACAATCTTCAAAAGAAACTAAGAATTGGATTGTGACTCCTATGACCCAAGCCCACTTCCTAAGTTTCAGTGAGAGCTTCCAGTGAAATTGAGGTGGTAGCTCAGAAATAATTTAAAAAATAAGCACAAAGTCCCTGAAATGTATAGTGGCATGCCTTTACTTTCACTTTAAACTGGCTGGCTTTAAAATAAAACTGTTTGTTTTGCTTTCTGTTTTAAGCATATTGCATGAAAACTGCTAATTATTTGGATAGCATAGAAAATATGAGGAGGCTATCATATCCAACCATAAATCTATAAAGCAGCATGTAACAGTCATTTTGACTACCTTTTCCTTTTTTCAGCAGTTGTATGGGCAAAAAGCCTTCCCTTCTGGTGTAAAGTGTCCGTAACATAAAAATTTCTTGAGTTCATTTTCTGTTTTGGTGTTAAATAGCACTGAAATATGTGACAGGGCATTAAATTGGGACCTATGAATGGATAGCTGAGAAAGTGTAGGTTAGATTTTTTTAGATTGAGTAGCTTGGTAAGGCAGAAGTTCTAGCTCCATCTTAGAAACTTAGAACCCAGGGTCTAGAAGTGGAACCCAGTAGGCAATGTGAGACTGTGGAATTTATAATAAACTACACAGACACAGACACACACACACACACACACACACACACAATCAGTGGGAGTGTATGTGGGTTAAAATGTCTTCAATTCTGGAATTTATGGGGACATTTGCCATCTAAACAAAAATTAAGACCACATGAATCAGTTGCATAGAAACCCTCCTCCACTAGGATTCTGCAAGATACAACCACAAATAAAAAAGGAGAGTGCCAGTGTGGGCAGAAAGTTAATCTTAAAACCATGAACTCTGACTGGTAAATCCCAGCTCTAGAATTCAGTTGATGTTCACAGAGATCCATGAGGTCCCCAAAACAATGAAGGCCATTTTCAAAACACCCAGTTACCTGCCAAAGCTAACATATAAGACCTTATTGCTGAAGACACCACAGAGCTAGGAGTAAACCAGGGAATACCCAGGGGTAAAGTTCATGCCTAACATGTGTGAGGATTTTATCCCCAGACTTAACCTGCTGCCCCATCACACACACATAAGAGGAACTAGGATTTATATATCTCTTCCATTGGTAAAGGTCTGCATTATGATAAAGCATCAAGATGGCTTATGTGAAATGTATGTTTTCTTAATTCAAATGCATATTTGAATTGGGATTGCACTTCATCTAATACAGTTGGGGAAACCAGTACTTTCATGATGTTTACTTAATTATTAATTTTACTTCATTCTTTCATTCATTTATTTTGTGGGAGAGTCTCAATCTAACCCAGGTTGATCTGGAATGCCCACTGTAGAACAGGCTATAATGGAACTTAAGAAATTCTACATCAACCACTCAGTCTGGGATTGCAGATGTGAACCACCACACACAGCTTACAATATTTATTATTTAATTCACCAGCTGTAATTCATCAATCACTTCATATACACTTTGATTTTGTTCTTTGTTTTTGTAGTTTTTTTCATATGACTTCTCACAGTTTTTCTTAATTTCTAGTTAAAATTTCTTGGTGCTATATGGGTTTACACTTAATTCAAGTGCTAATTGTCCAATAATGTTAAAGAGAAAAGGAATTTACACTGTGTGTATTAGTGTCCAATGGAAACTTACTACTACAAACAACAGAAACATATTCACTTACATTCTGGAGGGTAGAAGTCAAATTCAAATGGTTTATAGAGCCAAATCCATTTAAATTTCTTCTTGCTAAATGTGGTTGAATTTATAAAGCCTGCCTTTCCTTGACTGCCAGTTACATTACCCAACCTCTGTCTCTGTTACCGCATGCCGTCCTTCCTATTTTTTCTGTAACAAATGTTCTTTTTTCTTATATTGAATTAATACTCAGTCTGAATTCATCCTTCTTTAATTTCATATAAAAATATTCTATTTCCAAATAGGGACACATTCACAGTAGGTAGGTTAGGATTTCAGGATATCATTTGGAAATAATTACAACTGTATACTCATGGCACACACACATCATATCCTGGGGTGGGGGGGATTGTTGTACCTACAGTCTCATGGCCAAAACCAATTTCATTCTGCCACATATTTTAAGAAACTTGGGACAGATTTTTCCCAGAGCTTTCAAATAAAAGTCGATCTTAGCCACCATCTTTATTTTACCTTTCCAAACCCATAGGCAGGAAATTCCATTAAGCCTACTCAAAAACAATTCAGAAAATGAGACTTCTTTAAAAAATATATATATATGGAACGCTTGCGCAGGGGCCATGCTAATCTTCTCTGTATCATTCCAATTTTAGTATATGTGCTGCCGAAGCGAGCACAAGACTTCTTAATAAAAAGTGTTGCTGGATAATGTATTGCTGATTATTAGATGCATATGTAGTTGTACAATGAAGCACATTAGAAACATAAATGGCGTGACTTAATGAAGAGTGAAGTGTAACATAATGGTCACTTTGATAATACAGGATATCTATGTATTTTTAAGAACTTAAAAGTTATTAGTAGTCTTCTGAAGATTATGTTCATGCAAGTAAGACAGTTAATAGAAGAAGTATAACTCAACTGGATCTCAAGGAACTTATCTAATGTGTCAAGAGAAATATTGAACAAAATCATTGTTTCCTTGGTTCATGAGCCAATAAAATGTTTTGAATTAAATACTAACTACGTAAGTACATACATATGTAGTTTTTTTTCAGATGGTTAGGTTTCATAGACACACTGAATTCTATCCATAATTGCTATCCATGAACCTAGCAAGGTACTTAGAAAGTGGTGGAAAGTGTTTTTAGAGACTGCTGAGTCCAGAGTTATTAGTTCATCAAATACTCCTGAGAGAGCAAGTTGTCAGAATACAAGCAAAGAAGTTGGATGAGGGTCACATAATGAATTATTTGAAATGACTATGAAAAAAGAATGACACACCTCTGTTCAGTCAAGAAGTTACCTATATTTGGCTTGAATGGCACCTACTTGATATCCTGGGACAACGCAGGCAGCATCATTATTGAGCTCCATCCACTAGCCTCTGTTATTCCCGTTGTTATAGTCAAAGAACAAGCACTGAAATGAAGGCAAAGGCCCTCCTGGGAAGAAGGCTCTTCTATCTTCAGCTATGCGTCCTCATAAAATAAAAGGCCCTTCTTGGAAATGCCATGACCACCGTTTGATACTGTCATACACTACCATGTAGTTTGGGTAAGTTAAAAATAGTTTTTCATTGCTAATATCACAATTATACTTATTTCTTTCATTAGTTTGTAAACTTTTTCCTAAAATAACTTGTATCATGATCAATGATCAAGAAGCAATGGTATCATTATTTCCCAGCAGAGAGATAATCTAATACCGTAATACATTTTTATGACAAGGGGATATTTCTGCATGTGTCACTTCGTGATTTCATTTCAAACCAGAATTACCATTCAAAGAGAAAATAAAGATGATCTTTAGCTATCTGAAAAATACTTATCTAGCAAGCTTCTCAGTGAATAGTTCAGATTTGATGTAATTAGCCACATTGATCATCAAAAGAGAGGATATGAGCAGGAAGGATTTTACTATAGGAAAATAGTTTTATTCATAAAAAATCATAAACACCATTACTGTCCTGTCCCTTTCTCATATAATGAGAAGTCTTAAACTTAGCCATTCCTGTCAGGTTATATGGATTAGGTGAGTATTATAACTAGCTATTGATTGATGTGGTTTATTTATTTTCAGATTCTGTGTCCTGAATCAAAAAAATATAATGCTGAAGAATATCCAAAGTTTTCAATGCTCCTTAGATAGAATTCTATCCATAAGACATTTTATTTGGTTTGTTATAAATTTGTTAAAGTTTAGAAAATACTTCATATTAAATTGATGCTATCATAGGAGGAATTATGTACATTTTCAATCAAATTTCATCATAAATTTCCATAATTTAGAACTCGACTGAGTGTCTAAATTTAAAGCTTTTGACGAGTCTAAGAAAACTTTACTAACATTTTTAATGTTCCCTGTAAATTAAGGAAAGTGATTATGAACCACAAAGTCATTTTTCTACTTAATTTCATGCATTCATTAAGGATATAAAAATGTAGAGATAAATATGTTGGTACAATTCAGAATATGTAATACATAATTTAAAATTTAAAAAGATTATTAAACAACTGATGCATACAGATATCCTTTAAGTGGGATTTGGGGTGATTAAAACACAATAATTTTTTTATGACTATTGATATCTGAAACGAGCTTCTAAGCCAAAAGGACAGTGCAATCACAAACAGTATAGTTCATGGTTGAAAATAACAATTGTCACTAATGTGTTATAAAAAGTTAAAGGAATGAAAGAGAAATATTATATCATAAAGCCAATAAAACATCACTTATATGTATATATTTCTAGCCTAACACCTTAAATACTGGGCCCTCACATCCGACACACACACACACACACACACACACACACACACACACACACACATATATATATATATACACATATATATATATACATATATATATATATATATATATATATATATACATTTTTTTTTTCTTACAAGATGTGTGACTGTTTAAAGGAGAATACTGCTAGAATAAAAAGGAAGTCCTGTTTTAGGTGAAAAGACTGTGTAAAGGTATGATAATCCAACCTTTGGAGCTCTCAAGCTGATGGAGCATATGGAACTGAGGGTAATAATTTTAAGTCTTCCCAAATGTGCCCAGCTTTCAGGCATGTGTGTAGTACCTACATCACCATGTATATACCAGTAAGTAGAAAGGGTCATGCAATCTACTTTTGTACCTGAAAATAACAAAATACATCTCAGTTGGAATCACATTATTCAAGTGATCTCTAAACAAATTTTTACATTATTTTAAGGCAAAAACAAGTGGAAATATGATGGTGATTTTTGCTTGCACAACTTTTTTCTGGGTAATTATGTTGCCATAAGAAATTACTAAGGTTTTCTGTATCTTCATTTGACTGTATTTCACTTGTTGTTTTGGGTATGATTTTATGCATGATCTGTTTGTGTTAGTGTGCAGACAGTGAGGTGCATCACCTGTGTGGAGGTCAGTGGACAGAATTGATGTTGGTTCTCACTTTCAACCTTGAGTTGCTAATCTGGCCTGACCTCCAAAGTTCAACAAGACAGTTTTTTTTTTCCATAAATTAAAGCAAAACTACAAGGAATATGTAATATAAATATAATCTCAAATATCTTAATAATTTTGCTAGAACTATGTATTTAAAACTAATATATGTATAGTCTTATTTATATTCTATTATTAAAAGCATGTATAATAAATGCAATTTATGGAAAATATTTTTATTTGCAAGGAAAGATAGAAACAGAAAGAGAGAGAATAAATTAACTTAGGTCCACCAGAGCCTCTGGCCACTGAATACACACTACTGTTGCATATGCCACTTTGTGCATCTAGGTTTACGTGGGTATGGAGGAATCAAATTTTGGCCATTAGGCTTTGCAAGAAACTACCTTCATCCACTAAGCAATTTCCCCACCCAATAAAACATACTTTAAAAGATAATATATCTTATTTTTTAAACACATACAACATATTGTGAAATGTAAAGAGGGAAGATATTTATCAATTAAGTTATTAGTGAAAATTAAGGCAACTTTTTTTTGCGGTGTGCATCCTTGTATGTGTGATGTATATGTGTGTGTACTCTTATGGAAGTCAGAGGAAACTTTGTGAATCATTCTCAGGATCACTGTACATGGATATTTGAGACAGGCTCTTGTATTGTCCGGGTGCTCACCAATGAGGCCAGACTATCAAGACATCAAGATCCAGGGATACTTCTTTCTCTCCCTGTGTCTCCAGCGCTAAGATTGTAAATGTATGCTACCATACTCAGCCTTTTATGAGGGCACTGTAGATTGAATTCAGCCACTCATGCTAGAGAAGCAGGCACTTTTACCACTAAACAATCACTCCTGGACAATACAAACATTTTTTAGGGAATCAATGCCTCTCTTTGGTTTCAGTTACTAGAACAACTTTTGGGGTTCCAGCAATCGGTACTAAAGGTTTGGGTGTTTCAGATAGTGAAAGCTATGTACGTCATGTCTGTTTACAGTGTTCTCTTGTAGATATCGTTTTTCTCTAGGAATTCATTGGTATGGATTTGTTCTTTTGTATAAGATATCATTTGAACAATTGTATTTATGACAAAGATGTTGTGATATTTTTCCTTACATGGTAAATTCCTTGAGAAATGGTGTTGAATTCTGTGTTGGTGTATATAGTGTGCATGAAATTGAGGCCATCCCTAAGGAGAGTGGTCAGCTTCCCACTCAGTAATTGCATGTGTCTGAAGATAAGCAGACTTGGGAAAGTACGTCTGGATAAAATAAGATAGAAAGTGTGAACTCACTATTCTTTTATTTCATTTTTATTTATATACTTTTATCTCTAAATCCCAAGCACTAGGGTTACAGATGGGTTGCCACACCCACCTATCATGCAAATGAGCACTGGAGAGCTGGGACTCTAATGCGCAGGAATGTATAGCAGGCACTTTCTCCACTGAGCTGTCTACCCACAGCCTCTGAGTTCACATTTTAATTATGTTCAAACATTAAAATACAGGAGCCTTTGCCCTACCTTCTCGAGAGAGGACACAGATCAGTCATCTCATGCACTTCCCTAAATATATACCAAAGTAGCCAATTTGGGAATCAAATATATACCAAACTATTCAATTTGGGAATCAAAATTAATGTTTGTTTAGTTCAAGTTAAATTGGGATTATTCTTACCCTAGCACATTGTTGTAAGGGGTTATGAAACATTAATTTTAAACATATATCAGGGGTTTCCTTATTGTGAACTCTACAAATATTTGAAATAACTTTAGCCTGTAATTTCAGATCTTCATGGGGATGCTGTATTCTTTTATTCATACCAAATATACTCAAAGACTGTTATATGGAACAATAGAAAAGTTGAAAATTACTATTATTTCTCACTTGTCATACAGGAAGGGTGCACTTACAAGGTATAATATTGTCAGTTAAAATTTTGTATCTCTCATGTATTCCACTGGATAACCTTGAATGGCAAATGGATTTAATTATTGAGGTAGTTGTTGAAGCTTCTTTATTATAAACATAAATAAATCTCATTTTGCTATTTGGCATCTTGAATAATTCTGCACAATTAATTTCCATAATCTCAGATCTGTCCTGATAATATATACAAAGTGTCTTTGGAACAGCTGTAGAGGCAAACAAAGCTGTCATGGCCATCTTTTAACAATGCAGCTTGCCTTACACATGTGGAACACCGTATGTGTCCTTTGGAACATTTTCTTGATTTATTTCATAAATATTCCCAGCATCACATGTCTGTTGCCTGAGGTTAACCAATATGTATCCCAACCTTTTTCTCCTGGATATTTTAGTATGCACATCAATAACTGCTAATTTGACAGGATATAATAGCTGCTTTCTGTAACATCACCTTTCATAAGGCAATATATTAGCAACTGAAACTTAAATATACATCCAGTCAAAATCATAGATAAATTATTGTGATTTTTAGTTTTATTTCCTGTTTGCCACCAACACTAAAAATTGGAAACTGTTAAATTCAATTTACAATACTTTCACTTGTATACAATGTATTACACATTAGGGTTATCAAATATTTACAAAATAAATTCAGTTATTGACTATTATGGGCAAACAATTACTAAATTATATTGGTTACCAGTTAGCCATTTGATGAATTAAGACACCATATGTCATCATGCCAATATTAAGCTGCTTCAGACATTGCTTGATATATATTGAAAATATTTCTAGCTACATTATGACCAGAAAATAAATGTGAGGCTATATCACATATAAAAAAATTGAAACTTGTTTTGTGGACAATTCTTTGATATTTTTGAAGAACATTTTACATTGTTTTGACTATGTAGTCTACAACATTTGGAGAGAAGGTTCAGTGAAGGTCTTTGAGTTATATCTTATTGGACCCATATGCCTTTCCATTATTAGGTACATATATGTTTATGATAGTTATACTACTGCTGAATTGAAATCTTTTTCTTGAACTTGCTTGTGTGTTTTACAACTCTGAATTCATAGCTTATTTATCTGAGTATGACTATCTCTGCTTTCTTTGAAATTGTGTTGTCATGTATTTTTTTTCCATCCCATTCCTTTCTGTCTATGTATGCCATTAAATGTCCAGAATATATCTTTTAACCAGAATTATATGGTACTGTCTTCTTATAAATTATTTTAGTCATTCTTGTCTTCATAATGAATGATTACATCCATTTGATTAAGGTGATTCTCATGAGTTAAGGTCTTTCTATTGTCATTGTGTTATTTGTCTTGGAGATTTACTAAAACATTTTCTTTCTCAATTGCTCCCTCTTTTTATAGTCTTCCTTTGTGGTCAAATTGATTTCTCCAGCACATTGTACTTATTTTTCACTTTTTATTTTATCTATATCTAAGTTTTTGGTACTATAATTAACATAAGGGCTACAAAATCATTGGTTTTAGTCATTATTTAAAATTTATGGGACTTTAACTTGGGCTATAAATATAAGACAAATCAAAATTATAATTTTTTTGAGGACTTTTTTTTATTAGTTTTCTATTCAGCAAATACAGGCAGTTTGGTGACATTATTAGGCTCATCCATGACCTCCCCCCTCCCCATTGGCCCCTCATTGTTGAGGTATACGGGTCATGCATTGTGGAGTTAGCCCACAGTTATTGGTACGATAAATGTCTCTGCATATCCTGACTCAACATGTGGCTCTGACATACTTTCCAGCCCCAATTCCTCAAAATTTCCCTGAGACATGTTGGGTTCATTTTTGGTCTGCTTCAGTGATGAGGTGTTGGGGGCCTCTGAGGCTCTGGCTCTCTGATTTGGTAGGAGTTGATTGTTCTCTGTGTTGGACTCCTTCCCCCTTGCGCTGGTATCTGGTTCATCAGGAAAACAGCACCTTTGCTTGTTTCTCCAATTTTCCTTAGTTTCAGCCGGGGCCCTTTTGAGGTATGATGGGGTGGCTCTCTCCTTAGGATCTGCACCTATCTGAAAAAGAGAGACAGATTCTCCAACTGAGATTAAGTTAGTTCCAGGACAAATGAAATAACCCTTACTTTTCTTTATAGAGATTTTAATAGTTGTAGGCCCTCTTGAAGCCCATGATTCATTGCTATTGAAGAGAGGATTTATGTTTGGATATGATTCTGACTTGTTTCCCAGCTCCAGCTATGGGTCCTGTACCACTGAAGGGATCAGTTAGCCAAATCAAGAGCAGTTGGTTCCCCACCATGGATGCGTGCCACTATTGCACTTGTGTGGGCATCACAACAGGTTATTTGTTGCTAAATAGGTTAGACCATGATTTGCTTGGAGAGATATTGGTTATTTCCCCCAGTCACCCATGTAGAAACTTCTGGCACTAGATATGCTGACTGTCTAGGGACTGACTCTCTCCTGGCTTCCAGCCATGACATTCCATTTTACGTGTCAGCTGCCTATGGTGTCTTCAGCAATAGGGTCTCACCACTAATATTTGGTGGGTCATCAAGCACTCTGACAGAAATCTGTCATTCTTTTAGGAAACCTTGTAGGTTTCTCTGATCAAAAGCTCATTGTGGATGATAGCCCCATGCTGGTACAGGTCAGTGTCCAATAAAAAAATGAGAAAAATTATCACTAATACACAAGAGTTAAAGAGGAGGGAGGGAAAGACAGAGGGAGAGAGAGAGAGAGAGAGGAGAGAGAGAGAGAGAGAGAGAGAGAGAGAGAGAGAGAGAGAGAGAGAGAGGGAGGGAGAGATGGAGGGAGGGAGGGAGGGAGGGAGGGAAGTTGTCGAAGGTTTAAGTTAGACTTGATCCTACACTTTCCAGAGTCTTGTGGTTCAGGTGTTTCCTGTAAGGGCCTGGTGAAGGTTTAGCCATTTGGTCTGCTTTTTAGGAAGTAGAATTTTATGGTACCATTGCGGTTTGGGTCTAGATTAGTGTTTCCCACCCCTTCGATGCCCTCCCCTCCTTCCCCATCCATTCTAGTGTCTAGTCCATGAGATTCTTTCTGAGTATGTAAGGTATCTTGATAGATTCAGGTTAGGTATTATAGATGAGTGAGACTATGTGGTGATTTTTTTCTGTGATTGGGTAAGTTCACTGAGGATGATCTGTTCCAGGTTCACCCATTTTTCCTCAAATTTCTTTGTGTCATTTTTTCTTACTGCTGTGTAGAATTCAATTATGTAGATGTACCACATCTTAGTTATCCATTTTTCTAGTTATGGACATCTGGATTGATTCCAGCTATTAGCTATTATGAATTGAGCCACTACAAACATGGTTGAGCAAATCTTTCTGGCCTGTGGTTTGAAGGTTTTAGGGTAGATGCCCAGTAAGGGACTAACTGAATCTGTTGATATCTCTGTAGTCAGCTTTTACAGGAGTTCCCATATTGCTTTCCAAAGTGGTTGTACCATCCTGCATTCCCACCAACTGTGGATGAGTGTTCCTACTTCTCCACATCCTCGCCAGCATTTATTTTCGTTTGATTTTTTGATGTTTGCTATCCTTATTGGGGTAAGGTGGAATCTCATAGCTGTTTTAATTTGCATTTCTCTGATGATTAGGGATGATGAAGTTTTCTTAAGTGTGTGGTTGCCATTTGTGTTTCTTCCTCTGTGAACTGCCTGTTCAGCTCTTTGCCCCATTTTGTGAGTGGGGTGTTTGACTTCTTACTGTTTATATTTTTGAGTTCTTTGTAGATTCTAGAGATTAGGCCTCTATCAGTTGAATAACCCACAAATATTGTCTCCCATTCTGTGGGTAATCTATTGGCTTTGCTTATTGTATGCTTGTCTATAAAGAAACTCTTCAGCTTCATGTGATTCCATTGGTTGAGTGACTGTTTAAGATCGTGAGCTACTGGAGTTTTCTTCAGAAGTTTTTTGCATTACTATATCATAGAAAGTACTTCCTAAATTTTCTTCCAGTAGTATTTGAGTTTCTGGTGTTATATTGAGGTCTTTGATCCATTTGCATTTGTGTGTAGTGCATGGTGAAATGTGTGGATCAAGTTTAACTTTCCTGCACGTGGTTATCCAGTTTGTCCAGCACCATTTGTTGAAGATGCTATCTTTTTTCTAGCCTATATTTTTGGGTCCATGCTGAATATGAAGTAGCTATAGTTGCTTTACCCAAAGCCCGGGTCCTCAAGTCTATTCCATTGGTTTATACTCCTGTTTTTATGCCAGTATGATGCTTTGTAATATAGCTTTACATCAGGTATGGTGATGCCACCAGAGGTATTTCTTTTGCTGAGGATATATTTGGATATGTGAGGTTTTATGCCTTTCCATATATTTGAGATCATTTTTTCTATCTCTGTGAAGAACACTGTAGAGATTTTCATTGGAATTGCATTAAATCTATATATTGCCTTTGGCAGTATTGTCTTCTTCGCAATGTTAATTCTGCCTATCCAGGAGCATGGGAGGTCTTTCCATTTTCTCAAGTCCTCCTCAATTTCTTTTTTGAGTGTTTTTATGTTTTCGTTGTATAGATCGTTCACTTCCTTGGTTAACATTATTCCAAGGTATTTCTTTTTTTTGTTGTTGTTGCTATTGAAAATGATACTATCTTCTTTATTTCTTTCTCTGTATCTTTATCATTTGCATATAGAAATGCTACTGATTATTGTGCATTGATTTTGTATTCTGCTACTTTGCTATAGGAGTTAATCACCTTCAGGAGTTTGGGGATGGTGTCTCTCGGGCCTCTTACATATACAGTCATGTCATCAGCAAATAGAGCTAACTTAACTTCTTCCTTTCCAAATTGTATCCCTTTTATTTCCTTCTCCTGTCTTATTGCTTGAGATAGGACTTCTAGTACTATATTGAAAAGCAGAGGTGAGAGAAGACAACCCTGTCTTGTTCCTGATTGTAATGGGAATTCCTCCAGTCTCTCTCCATTAAGTATTATTTGGGCTTTCAGAGCTTTGTATATTGCCTTTATTATGTTAAGATATGAACCAACCATGTTAATTCTCTCTAATGTTTTGATCATGAAGTGATATTGTATCTTGTCAAAGGCCTTTTTTGCATCAATCGAAATGATCATGTGGTTTTTATGTTTAATCTTGTTTATGTGGTGTATTGCATTGACAGATTTCTTTATGTTGAACCTCCCTTGTTTTCCTGGGATGAATTCCACTAGGTGAAGGTGGATAATGCTTTTGATGTGTTGTTGGATTCGGTTTGCAAGGATTTTGTTCACGATCTTTGTATCTAAGTTGATTTGGGAAATAGGCTGGTAGTTTTCTTTTCTTGTGGCATCTCTGCCTGGTTTTGGAATTAGGGTGATAGTAGCTTCATAAAAGGAGTTGAGTAGCTTTCCCTGTTCTTCAATTGTGTGGCACAGTTTTAGGAAGATTGGTTTGAGTTCTTCCATGAAGGTTTGATAAAATTTGGCTGGGAATCCATCTGGTCCTGGCCTCTTCTTTTTTGGGAGGTTTTTTATTACTTTTTCAATCTCCGTGAGTGTTATCACTTCATTGAGGTTATTAATCTGCTCTGCGTTTAGCTTTGATAGATGGTATGCATCTAGGAATTTATCCATCTCCTCCACATTATCCAGTTTTGTGGAGTAGAAGTTTTTGAAATAAGTCCTGATGATTCTTCCAATTTCACTTATGTCTGTTGTGATCTCTCCTTTTTCATTTTGAATTTTGTTAATTTGAAACTTCTCCTTTTTTTGCTTGATCAAATTGGCCAGAGGTTTGTCAATCTTGTTTAGTTTTTAAGAGAACCAGCTGTTTGTTTTGTCAATTGTCTTAATTGTTTCCTTGGTTTCCAATTCATTAATTTTTGCTGTAATTTTAATTATTTCTTTTCTTCTGGAGATCCTTGGGTTGGATTTTTCTTGTTTTTCCAGTGCCTTTAGGTGGATGGTTAGGCTATTGATTTGGGATCGTTCTGTCTTTTTTTATGAAGGCATTGAGTGCTATGAATTTTCCCCTGAGGACTGCCTTTATTGTGTCCCATAAGTTTTGGTATGATGTGTTCTCATTTTCATTCAATTCCAGTAATTTTGCAATTTCCTTTTTAATTTCATCCACCATCCATTTATTGTTTAAAAGTGTGCTATTCATTTTCCAGGTGCCACTGGGATTCTTGGTCAGTCTTTTTTTTTTTTTTTTTTTTTTGTTTATTTCTAGCAATATAGCATTGTGATCTGATATCATGCAGGAAATTTTGTCAATTTTTCCTAAATATGTGGAGGCAGTCTTTGTGACCCAGTGTATGGTCTATTTTAGAGAATGTTCCATGGGATGCTGAGAAGAATGTGTAGTCTGTGGATTTGGGATGGAAAGTTACTCAGCTTTACAATTATATGAACACAAAACCAAACATACAGAGAGTATTTCAGGAAATTCTCTACAAAGAAGAAACAAATAATCAAACTCAAATACCTACAGAAGCAGATCACCATAACCAAACCCAGAGTAGGCACAAAAATCTTCAAAGCCCATGAAAACACCAACACACATATATCACCACAATATGGCAGGGATCAAATCAAATCTGACAGTCATTACCCTAAATATTAATGGCCTTAATTCACCCATCAAGAGACACAAGCTAACAGGATGGATCAAAAAATTAGACCCCTTAATCTGTTGTCTTCAAGAAACCCAACTCACCACTAAAGACAGACTCCTCCTCAGGGTAAAGGGGTAGAAGACAATATTCCAAACAAATGGGAATAAGAAACAAGCAGGTGTAGCTATATTAATATCAGATAAAATAGACTTCAAACCAAAAATAATCAAAAAAGACAATAAAAGGCTACATCCTACTCATCAAAGGAATGATCCGTCAAGAGTATATTACAATCATAAATTTGTATGCACCAAACACAGGGGCACCACAGTTCATAAAACATAACCTACTTGATAATAAAACAGAAATAACCACCAACACCATCATAGCTGGGGACTTCAATACACCAGTATCAGTAATGGACAGATCATCCAGACAGAAACTCAACAGGGAAGTAAGAGCTCAACAAAACCATAGAGCAATTAGACCTAACTGACATGTACAGAACTTTCCATTCCAAATCCTCAAAATTATTTTTAAAAATTTTCTTTTATTTATTAGAGACAGAGAGGGGAGTGGAGGAGAGAGTGAGAATGGGTACACCAGGGCCTCTGGCCACTGCAAATGAACTCCAGATGCAATCACCACCTTGTGCATCTGGCTTATGTGGAACTGGAGAATAGAACCTGGGTCCTTAGATTTAACAGGCATGTGCCTTAACCACTAAGCCATCTCTCCAGGCCAAATTATTTATTTAGTTTTTAAGTTACCTAGGGAGAAAGAGACAGACAGAGGTGTATGGGTGCACAGGGTCCTCCTGCCACTACAAATTAAATCCAGAAGAATGTGCCAGCTTATGCATTTGCAGTGTTCTCTACATGGTACTGGTTTAATAGGAATGAAAATGTGAGATTAAAGGGGTCCTTGTGTTTATTTGAAAGTTTCAGACAGCCACTGAGGGAGAGCAATGTGATGAGGGTGGGTTTCTCTTCTAGGAGGCCCTAAATGTGTGAAGTAATGAAGGCATAGCCTCAATTCCAATAGATGCCCTAGGGTGTTTGGAGGTGCCAGGCCCATAGGGTGGCTGCCAACAAAAAAATGTATGGTTAGAGTGAAGGAAGCCCAGGAAAGAGGTGGTAAGTGTAACATGCTTTAGAACTCCACAAGTCTTTTGGAGCACAGATAATTACATCCTGACTTCCAGATATTAGACACAGAGTTAGAGGGCTTGGTGATTGCCTTGTGGAATTTTTCTTTTCTTTTTCCCATCTCTTTTAAAAGAATATTTATTTTTATCCATGTATTTATTTGAGAGGGAGAGAGAGACAGAGAGAGAGAGACAGAGACAGAGACAGAGACAGAGACAGAGAATAGGTGTGCCAGGGCCTCCAGCTACTGCAAACTAACTTCAGGTACATGTGCTGTCTTATGCATCTGGCTTATATGGGTCCTGAGGAATCAAACCTGAGCCCTTTAGTTTTACAGGCAAGTGTCTTTATGGATAAACAATCTCTTCATCCCCCCTTTTTACCATCTCTTGTTGTTATGATTTTAGTCAACCATTTTAGAATAGGAATCTTTACCATATACCATTAATATCACACATATGTAATTTGCTCATTTTATATAGAGGATCATAGTTAAACTTTTCTTTGAGTCTTAGAAGAGACTGATTTTCAACAGTATTTAAGTTATTAAAGAATATGGGGCTACTTGGATTTGGAATAAATGCATTTTTACATGACAACATGGTTAAACCCTATGAGGAGGGCAAGGGTTGAATGTCCTGGTTTGAATACAAAATGTCCCCATATGCTCATGTCTTTGAAATTTTATTCCATGTCTTATGGCACTTTTGGATACATTGTAGAACCTTCAGACTGTGCAGCTTTTCTGGAGGGATTGGGATTAAATGAAGGCCTCGAGGTTTCATAGTTTAGCTGTAATTTTTATTTATTCACTTCTTCATAACTGATTACAATGTAACCACTCCTTTTTGTCATGTTTCCCTGTCATAAGGGAAGTATCACCAGATAATATTAGTCAAAATAAACCCTTCCTCTCTTAATCTGATTTTTGTCAAGTACTTTGTGTCAGCAATAGCAAAGATAAGAAATATATTATATTTTACTTGATGAAAAATTCAGCCCACATAAAGCAATATTATTGCAATAGCTCTCATGTAGAGCCATTAACAAATGTCTATACATGGCAGTTAAGACAGTGACAACAGAGCAAAGAAATGATTCCACCTGAGTCGAGTTTAGTGAATCAGTGAGATGACTAAGTATCTTACAGGCACATGGATGATTCAAAAGCAAAAATATGTACACTTCAGGTTAGCACATGACTTAGGAGAGCTGTTCCTTGGAACTCAGTATATGATCTTCAGATGGCTTGACTGGTCAGGACATCTCCTCTGACAGATAGTTCTCCAAAATGTATTTCTGGTAATGGTCCATGCGACTTGCAAGTTTACAGAGACTCCTGGGGCTAGTAAGGTGTTTATACATGAACTCCTGTAAACTCACTGATCGTCAGCAGACCCATGTGTCAATTGGCGATTCCCTAAATAGCTGCACTCCAGAATGAATGTCTCTTTGCAGAGAAAATTGCTATAAAATATAAAGATATGCACACTTATTCGTATGATTAATGTTCAAAATATCATTTACCTTTGAAATCAGGATAAGAAGATTATATATAGATGTGTGTGTATTTCTGGACTTCCTTATTCATCTATGTTCTTATACATTTAAAATCTGTTGGTTATATAAATATTTAACAAAAAGGATTTGTGATGAGTTGGTAGTTTATAATGTGGTAGAAGTATGCCACACATACCAAATAGATTTCTTCTTTATTGTGTTCATTATGACTATTTTCTAACAAGATCTTAAAAAGTTATCTTTGCCTAAATCTTATTTTCTCTGCAGCATTTGTTACTGAAGTCTTCATTGAGATTCAAAATCATAAATCTTTCAACTATGATGTAATCTGTATCTATCATACTATGTTTTAATACTTATGATTCTGAAGAAAATTGACATATGCTAGTATTTATACTGTTAGGGCCAATAAATTATAGATCTCAGAGCCAGGTGCGGTGGTGCATGCCTTCAATCCCAGCACTAGGGAGGCAGAGGTAGGAGGATCACTGTGAGTTCGACGACACCTTGAGACTACATAGTGAATTCCAGGTCAGCCTAGACTAGAGTGAAACCATATCTCGAAAAACAAAAAACAAACAAACAAAAAAAAAATTATAGATCTCCTCAATGCCACATGCAAATTAAGTCACTGTAAAAACTTTATATCATATTTGACTTAATTTCTCTATGCTTAAGTATACCATCCATAATAGTTTTCACTGGGAAAATGCTAGTTAAATCTAAGAAAAATGTCCTGACTAATAAGCAAACTTCATTATGTTATCATTATTACTATGAGTTTATAGGCCTTTCCTGTGCTTGCAGTCATATTTTAATAAAACTACTCATAACAATAAATAAAATTATCATTCCATTAAACAGTTTTCAAACCACTGTTTTTAAGTTGTGGAATGGTATACATGAAGTTTTTGATGAGATTTTTTTTTTTTTTTTTTTTTTTTTTACTAAGAATAGAGAGAAATAATGAGTATATTTTCCCCTTCAAATAGCCTGTCCTTCATTCTCCATGACCATCTGTATTTTCCCTTTACATCTATATGGATAGTTTGTATATGTTTTACATATGTAAAAGCTGAAAAGAACATTTGTGATTCATTAAAAATTGTTTTATAATTTCTATATGCAACAATTGGGTCATAATATGATAAAAATAATATGCTAAAGGTAAATATGTAGTGTTTTTTAAGAAAAAAACAACAATATGTAATACGTATGTAGTTTTTTTAAGAAGAAAAAACAATAATGAATTATGAGTAGCACCACAACAGATCATATAGAGCAGAAATGTTGGCAGCATCAGTATTATGAAGCAAGATAGATTTCATCTTAATTTTGGGTTTTGCCAATAATGACATCTAGATATTTGTGAACAGAAATGAATTTTTATTACAAAGGATTTAAATATTACTTTATTTATGAAAATTTTCTCAAAACCCAAAATATCACATGAAAAAGAAGAATTTATTTTGTGGTCTTTCCAAATAGATGAAAACCATGGTCCTTTTAACAAATATCCAAAAATTATATCTAAATTATTGAAGATTTCTGATCTTATGTTTATAACATTATGAAAATAGCCTATGAATACTGTTCTTATTTGTCAAACCAAATAAGACCCTTCAAGTCCCTTACTTAGATTCCACCATTTATAATCTTTTAATATTTATCTCTTTACACACAGAGACACACGTGTGTGTATGTGCTGTTAATATATTTTCAAAATGTTGTATGTTAAAGTATCATTTATGTCATTCCTATTGACATTTCAATGAAATATTTCCCCTAGTATATAAAATGAATATAAGGACTTCAAAACAAAGCATGTATGTTATTATGCAAAGTATAATTCAACAATGTTTGCTTTTGCTAAAAGCTATACCAAGATAAAGAGAACATCAAATAGTTTTTGCTAAAAGCTATGAAAAAATGTGTACTTGCTATCTCCTGAAACACAGAAAGCTTTTGGGAATAAATTCAAACAGTAGGTAAACCAGATAGAGGAATGAGACATTGGTCACCTAGTTTTTCTTTCAGGGCAATGGCTAATTTTTGACCCAGAGTAACAGTTGTCAGGTAACACAATACAGTGATCACAAGAAACTGATATCGATGCTCTGCCTCCTCTGAAAACATTTGCTGAATCCTGAGTTTAGCCTACATAAGGCACAGAGGGGATTACGAGAGCAGTGTGCAGTGTGGGGTAATTTTGTACTCCAGAGAAGAAAAGGATTAAAGTTTGGAAATGTCCAAGGAACAGAATAAATTTTTAGATTCTTGAAAGCCTATGCCCTAGGCAGGTCCTGGTGAATTCTAAATTAGCTTCTCTTCTGCATCATTGCCACAGTCTCATTTTTTTTCAGTTCACTAATTGTGACAATTTAAGGGCTATTTTTTATTGCTGTGGAACAAAATATCATACATTTATTGCATAAAACTGTACTGATTAATTTCGTACTAATTAATGATGCCACATTTCTGTGGACTAGAAGTCAAATACATATTTAGCTTATTTTTTTTTTCCAATATGATGATAGTGTCTATGTAGAACTTTTCTTGTCTGGAAACACATTCTTATTGGTACGATAAAATTCCTTGCACTGTAAAGACCACAGTTCAAGTTTTCTTACTAGTGCTCATCCTTGACCTCTTCTCAGACGCTAGAGAACACATCTTTCAAATTTTCCCACTTAATTTGTAGGATTGCAGTCATATCTAGCCCTTCTCATGTTTTGAATCTGTGAGTTTCCTTTCTCCAAATAACCTGACAAAAGTATATTTTTAAAGGTACTGTACAACTTTGTCATATTAACCTGGTAATCTCCCTACATTCATTTTAATTGTGACATACAACCTTAATAATGTAAGCAAATCTGTTATCTACATAGCCCTGAGTTTTGGTATACATTATACATTCGAGAGGCTGCAAATAAATTTTAAATTATAAAATACTTCCTAAAATAGTCAACACTCTAGCCTGAGATGATTCACACCACTCACTGATAAAAGTGAAGATAGCATTCCCCAAAGGTCCAGATGCTGCAAACTTAGCTGAGAATCTGGAATACAAATTTTCATTCTATTGCTTTAATTCACAGGTGAAAAAAAATCATATAAATTTATTAAATAAGCCGGGCATGGTGGCACATGCCTTTAATCCCAGCACTTGGGAGGCAGAGATAGGAGGATCACCGTGAGTTTGAGGCCACCCTGAGACTCCTAGTGAATTCCAGGTGAGCCTGGGCTAGAGTGAGACGCTACCTCGAAAAACCTATATATAATTTAAGCAGTGTCTATCAGATATTTTGGTCTAATTTATTATACAAATTAAAAATATTTTATTTAACTGATAGAGAAAGGAGAGAAAGGTGAGGCAGGGGAAGAGAATGACTATGCCAAGGTCTCTTGTTGCTGCAAACTAACTCTAGAATTTACATGGGTACTAGGGAGTTGAATCTGGAAAATGAACTCTGTACCTTTAACAGCTGTACCATATCCCCAGCCCCTTACATTCTTAAAAATCATTTTCCATCTATGCATCTATGAAACCGTAGAGACAACTTTAGTTGCTTCTTATATCTTATCTTAGGGAAATGTTTTATAATCTTTTCATACTTTTAATTCACTATACAGTACTGAACCAAAAATTGCCAGCTAAATGAAGAAGCAGGATAATATGACTGGACACAAACAAATCTGGTGACCAAATACAGTCACTAGCTATGTGGGACTTTGAAATACTTATAAAGCATAATAAAGTTGTGTGTATTACATATATTCCCACATGCAAGAGTATACAAATGACATATTTACGATAAATAAAACATGTAGATTCCCCAATGTTGAATTACATTTGAAAACTGAAATTAAATAATGGTAGTTATGGTAATTTAAAAATTAAAGTAAGAATTGGGTATGTTTGCACATGCCTATAATTCCAGCACTCCGGAGGCTGAGGCAAGAGGACTGGCATGAGTTTGAGGTCAGCTAGACTATAGAGTAAGATTCAGGTCAGCCTCGGCTAGAGTGAATGGTTGAATGTCACACTACACTACACACACACACACACACACACACACGGAGAGACACACACATACACAGGGAGAGAGAGATTGAAAAACTAATAGATGGATTTAACAACGGACTAAAATCAGTTGAATAGAAAATCACCGGTTTACTTATTCAATCTTTGTTTTGTGAATAGAAGTGATAGTGCTGTTCTGCACTGCTTAATGTTTTCCAAAATCACATTGACATGTCTTGGCTAATGAGCTTTAATTTCCTGTTCAACAATATTGCCAGGCTTTCTTTTCAAGGTGGTTGCAATCACTCGCATACTCGCCAGCAGTACAACAGTACCGTTACTTCTGCATCTTCTCCCATACTTGACATTGTCAGTCCTTTGGACTGTAGCCATTTATCTCATTATGGATTTAATTAATCATAATTTCCCTGATGAGAACTGACTTCAGGTAAATTATACACAATTACAAATAAGTACAATTTGTTGTGATTTTAAAAATACAACATATTATTGACAAAGTTAATTTTTCTTTTTATGTTGCATCTGAACATTTAGCACTTTATTGATTATTATTTTTTTATTTTTCAATGAAGAAAACCAAAGGTTTTGTTCCCTGTTTTATTATGTCAATGTATGTAGTCAACTTAGTTATATCTACATTTTGAAACAATAGTTTTATTTCTTATATGTCTATACATATAGTGACAAGTATGATAGTTATATCTGAATTAATCAATATATATACAATTATACCATAGGAAAAAATAATTTATAACTTTTTACTGATATGTGATTTATTTTTCTTTTCAAATTGAAATTACAATGTCTTATTTAAAAAAATACTTTCGGGCTGGAGAGATGGCTTAGCAGTTAAGTGCTCGCCTGTGAAGCCTAAGGACCCCGGTTCAAGGCTCGATTCCCCAGGACCCACGTTAGCCAGATGCACAAGGGGGTGCACGCGTCTGGAGTTCGTTTGCAGTGGCTGGAAGCCCTGGCGTGCCCATTCTCTGTCTGTCTCTCTCTACCTCCTTCTCTCTGTCTGTCACTCTCAAATAATCATGATTTGCAGAGACATTTATCATACTAATAACTAGGGGCTAACTCCACAATGCACGACCCATTTTCATTAACAAGGAGGGTTTAATGGGAGGGGGTAGATCACAGATGAGCCTAAATAATGGTACCAAACTGCCTGTATTCACTGAAATGAAAACTAATAAATTAAATTAAAAAAAAAGTTTTGGAAATAACAAATAGCAGAGGATAGCTCACGTATGGGAGACTCCACACTGAGGGAAAGGTTAAAGTTATTTCACCTGTGAATAATAAGGAATCTCTATCTTCAAGTGATGGTAGAGCTGTGAGTGACACTTGATGATAAATTGTATTATTTGTGGAACTATATTGCATTTCGTCACCATGCATAGAAATTACCATGGCTAAGGTTATAATTTAAGAAAATGTAAAAAATATAAGAAAATGAAGAAAAATGTTTTCTATTTAAAGAAATGAAAAAAAATGTAAAAATATTTTGAAGAGAGAACACTGTTATTTTTTCCAGCCAGAATTATATGTATAAATAAATGATTTTATACTCCCCTGAAAAAAAAATAAAAAATAAAAATAAAACAAAAAAATTAAAAAAAATAAAAAATACTTTCATTTTTATTTATTTAGTTGAGGGAAACAGAGAGTCAGAGAGAACAGAGAAAGTAAGAGGGAGAGAGAGAAAGGGAAAATGGGCACACTAGGGCCTCCAGCAACTTCAAATGAACTCCAGATGCATGCATCACCTTGTGTGTCTGGCTTACATGGGTCCTGAGGAACTGAACCTGGGCTCTTCAGCTTGTAGACAAGTGCCTTGACTACTAAGCCATTGCTCCAGCTTGACAATGTTTTATTTTTGTATAACGCTTTACTACTATCCTAGTCGTATTAGAAAATGAACTGTTCATTCACATGTTGGCTTTTGAAAAGGAAATATATATATATGTCAGCTGCTTTATAATTTGTTAATTCCAGTATAAATATAAAGGAGGAAGGTATTGTGATTCCATTAGTTTGACAGGCTAGAAAAATAACCAGGAGTTTCTCAAAATTTTCTGATAATTATCATATTTAGCATATGGTATCATATTCTAGCATATTTTTAATGAATCTTAGTCTACTTAATTGCAGTGTTCTTACAATTCATATGTTTCATTATCTGTCAGAAAACAATGTTTTTTGTGAATCATCAACATCATTTGAATTTTTAATAAACTGTAAATGTCACTATAGCAAATATTTCTTTATGTGATAACATGGACAAACCGGGGGCGGTTATGCTAAGTGAATGAAGCCAGCTATAAAAGAACAAATACTACTTATATGGAGTATCTACAATAGTCAGACTCCAAGAAACAGAGAAGTGAATGGTCATTGCTAGATATTGGATGAAGATCATTTGGAGTGGCACTAAGAAACCAGTTTAAAGTTTCATTTATGAAAGAATGTTAAGTTCTAGAGGTCGGTCTACAGAACTGTATCTATAGTTTAAAATACTGTGTTTTATAAACCATTTGATAACCAGAGGTATTCACATGCTAAGTATGCTTATACTTATCAATGAAATAAAATAAAAACAAAACAGTATTTAACATTCCCCAAGACCTCCAAATTAATCATCTATTGCTACTGCTCTTGTTTGCCCAGTCAAACTTTGAATATAAGCATTTATTAATGAAGATATCATTTCCATAAGGTTGAAGGACAATGAGAAATCAAGCTAGAAGTCAGTGGACACTTCCTTGATGTTGGCTCGCTAATGTCATACTGGAAGGTGTTAGGTAGGCAGCTGGAAGACAAAAGTCACCAATTTTAACCAGCAGTGATCCCAGCCAGGCAAGATGAGCCTACTGATCCACTAATGGTATGACTGGTAGGAGGGTGAAATACTTCTCACCAGTTGGATTTGAAATCCCTTCTGCGGGAAGTATTTCATAGTAACCTAGGCAAAAGCTTATGGATGGGGTCGTTACAGATTTTGGTGGGGAAGCTATTACTGTTTTCCAGGTAAGTGGATGTGTTTTGCCCACCCGATTTCCCTCTAAATATTTATAGTCATGCCCATAGATTTAGTACTGCTCTCACTTTTGGTTAGAGAAATTTCTTTTTTTGCGGTTGTTGGTAACTGCTTGGGAGACTCAAAGCTCAAAATGCTCAGAATAAGTGACCGTGGAGTGCTCAGAGCTAAATCGGAGAGCTATATCACATCTAAAGCAGCAGGAGCATTGTGAAAGATGGGCTGGAAAGAATTAAGAACCATAAGGTGGTAAGCAGTGCCCTAGAATGATGGCTTCTGGATATAGAACAGCTGTTGCATTCATGAGGTGATACTGATTGCACAAAACCTGGGCAATATTTGGCACATCAATCTTCTGCCAAGGATGATTGAGGAAAAGAAAAAAATCTCAACTAGTTACTTTCTTATTGTTGGGATATATAATGTTACAAAAGCATCTTAAGGAAGTAAATATTTATCTCAGGTTACAGCTACAGAAGGTAGAGCCCACAGTGGCGGGTTTAGCATGGCGGAAGTGGAAACCTGTGACACATTGTCCTATCAGCAGGAAGTACAGAGAATTGCAAATAGAGGCAAGCTCTTAACACCGAAGACCCCCCCCCCCCCACCCAGTGAGACACTTCCTCCAGAAAGGGTGCACCTCCCAACGCAAATAGCACTGCTTTGTTGAAACACATGCGCCAGTGAGGGACATTTCATTTCAACCACCACAAAATCAAAGGAGGAGTGGAACTATTTGGGAAGAAGTAGCTCTGTGGACTGCTGCAGGGAGGGGGGGGGGAATAAGTCAGTGAGGCTCATGAATCAAATACATATATCTATAAAAGTCAGGAAAAATCAATATGGATTTAAGGGCCTACCATGAGATGAATAACCTCATTCACAACCACGTGGGCCTAGGAAACATTACAGGGAAGTGCCAGATTAAATGTGGGTACGTCTCTGTTAGAGACCCTTCTGCAAGGAGATGGTGGTAGACAATGAGGAGACTCACATCTCCTCAAAGCAGAAAATAAGAGGCTGCCAAGTGCTCAATACATATTCTATGTAAGGAAAAGAGATCAGAAACACTTTATGAGGTTTTCAGCCAATGTTTTTTTTTTTTTTTTTTTTTTGGTCAATTATATGAAAAAGCCACTCCTAGTTAATCTGTGAATATTTTGCATAGATATGTGACCAATGTGACCATCTTCTAATTTGGCTATCACAGACTTCATACATGGCATACTTATGGATCTGTGATATTATCTTACTGTTAAACCATTGTTTGTTCTTCAAGCTGAGCCAATTCACTCTTGTTGGGCAGGTAGGGATAACATACGCATCAGAAGTAAAAATGCCTGTGCTGTCTAATTTTCTACTCACCTGTTAGCAAACCTTACTTGTGTTTTGCCCAAAGATGACTTCCAAAGTCTTTATTTTTCTATTGAATCTGTGCTTTTGCAAAATACACTGCAAAGTTAAGACATGCATAACAAGTTACATCTTGGGAGGAAGGTAAGTACACAATAAACTATAAATTTGGGTATTTCAGGATCTAAAATGATCATCAATATTGAATTTACTATCATTAGTGTTACATCGTTACCTTCTTTGACTCTTCCTAATTGTGGGTGTGTAGTATGGTCAAAATACAATGTACACATAAAAAAAGAAATTGTCAATAAAAGTGTTTTTGAAGGTGAGAAAAAAAATGAGAAGTGTTTACATCAAACATAATGTACTATTTTAATATACTAAATTATATGACTTTCATGGAAATATTTTGATTACCAGTTGTAGAGAGATCTAAGTATTTGTAAATAGTTGTTTATATAAAAGTTAGAAATAGGGCTGGAGAGATGGCTTAGTGGTTAAGCGCTTGCCTGTGAAGCCTAAGGACCCAGGTTCGAGGCTCGGTTCCCCAGGTCCCACGTTAGTCAGATGCACAAGGGGGCGCACGTCTGGAGTTCGTTTGCAGTGGCTGGAAGCCCTGGTGCGCCCATTCTCTCTCTCCCCCTCTATCTGTCTTTCTCTCTATGTCTGTCGCTCTCAAATAAATAAATAAATAAATAAACAAAAAAAAATTAAAAAAAAGTTAGAAATAAATAATTAAGAAGCCAATTTTTGGGAGTTCAAGTCTAGTGTGTAAACAATTGTTTTTTTCCTTATGGAAAAATAGTCATTGTGCATAGTAAAGGATATATATATATATATATATATATATATATATATATATATGTATGTATGTATATATATGTATATATATGTATATATGTATATATGTATATTTATATATTCATAAAATGAAAATTTATATTTATATATATATATCATTTATGTGCTTTTATGCTTCATTAAAAGTTAGCATTGAGAAAGGCAAACTTGTAAGTATATGAAGAAATTATAAGAAAGAATTTTGAGAATGCTTTGTAGATTTTTGTCACTTTGTAAAGAGACAATTTCTTAGTTCTTTGTGACATTAAGCATTTATTATTGGTGTACTTTCTTTAAAAAAATCACTATTTGTTCTAAATAAGTGGTATCTTCTTATTTCTTTTCACTAGTAGGAATAAAAAAAAACACTAAATAAAAATACATTTAGCATCATCCATGTAAAATCTAAATGGAAACATATAATACATTTGTTTCTATAATACCTGTAGTTTTCTCTTTTGTGAGTAAATCTATATTCAATTATTTTACCCATATAACATTTCAAGTCATTCTTTTTTATGTGTTTTTATGTGTTTTGAAAGCTGATTTGGGAATTGTGTTTGCACTGTGAGGGTAGAAATCATAATGAAAAGCTTTCATATAGGCCATGGAGAATAAAGTCAAAGTTGCAAATGAAAGCCACAAATAGCTTCCTTTCTGTATCTGGCAACACTCTGATTTCCTATGGTAGAGTGGAGCTGAGGCATAGAAATAAAGTACCATATCAGGTAGGCAGTATCCCTGCTGCTTTCAATCACCGAAACACTGCCCCAGTGGGCCCCTCCAATCCCTGGAGTTCAGGTTAAAATGTATCTAGTATCAGGGTCATCCACCTTTGAATCAGATCTTCAGTGGATTTGGATGGAATATTCTGCCCAGTACTTTCTTATCCTTGCATATTTTGTCTGGTTTGCTCTTCTGATATTCCTTCCACCTTTGTCCCTAACTGCCAACATAAGATGTGAACTTTTAATTAGACTTAAAATTATTAATCTTTTCTCCTTTACATTGTGATTAAAAAATATGAGTCAGGCACACAATACAAAGGTAGAAATATATCTGTAAAATTTAGGGATAGTGTTTTCTAACAAGAATCAAGTTCACAATGAAAGTCAAGGTATCGTGAGGGCTGATACATCTTTAGCTTTAAATAAAAATAATATGGCAGTTAAAGTTCACAATTCCACCTGAACTGGAAGCCAATCCTTTGACAGGGGCTTTCCTGCAAACTTCATGAATGTTAACACTGATAATACAGTTTCCAAAGAATTCACTGCCTAAAGTCACCCACTGCCCCTGCTGAGCAGCCTCTGAGTTCACTTTCATAACTCTCTGAAACCATGTCAGTGTTCAAGGGACAGGAATCTTCTAATGGTACAGTAAGATATACTGAAAGAAACAGGCATGTTTGCAACAGTCTTGAGGGGCTGCTTAAATTATATAAAATATTTTAGAATAACATGTAAGTCAGTCCATGTGAATTGCATTTTCACTTTATTATCTCTTTCATTTCTTACAGCAAATTATTGAAAATGATTTAGTTTCCTTCCTTTATGGACAAGGAAAACAGAATCAATGCCATTATTTAACAAAGCAGGTAGGTTACATTTCCCCTCTGATATCTGAGTTTAAATACAGTTCTTGGAGTCATTGTTTTTAATACATTAGTGGCATTCATCCCTAATATTAAAGTATATTAAAGTTTGCATTAACTACAGTGAATACTTAGACTGCTAGTTACTGGTTTATTTTTTCCTTCAGTATGAATGAAAATATTTTATTTTTATTTATTACTTGTAATTTCCAGAATGTGGCATTTGCCATGTGATAAACAGGTGAACACTAATATACAATGATTATTTTTTTCAATTACCTTATTTGCATTGCTTATAAAAAACTTGGCTTTTATGTAAAGCTACACTTAACATAATTTTTATATTTATTTATTTATTTGAGAGCGACAGAGAGAAAGAGGCAGAAAGAGAGAGAGAGAGAGAGAGAGAGAGAGAGAGAGAGAGAGAGAGAGATTGGGCATGCCAAGGCCTCCAGCCACTGTAAATGAACTCCAGATGTGTGTGCCCCCTTGTGCATCTGGCTAATGTGGATCCTGGGGAATTGAGTCTTGAATGGGGGTCTTTAGACTTCACAAGCAAGCACTGAACCACTAAGCCATCTCTCCAACCCCACTTTATATATTTTTATTGAGAGCTTTAATATATGAATAAAATACAACTTTGTCATATTCCTATCCCATCATAGTCTATGTCTCTTCTCTTCCAGTCTCATTCTACTGAAAGTCCTCCTAATTGGGGTTATTGGTATTCACTGTGGGGTCATGAACGCACCAGTCTATCTCTGTATAGGGGCAATGCCTAAGAGCACTCCTTCCCACCCTGTGGATCTTACACCACTCTATCCCCTCTTCCACAATGATCCTTGAACCTTAGAATCTGCTTTAGTGCTGGGTTCTTGGCAGCCTATGATTTTCTGTTTTGAGTTTTGAGTCTCCTAGGTGTCTGGAGGACAGGTTCTCCTGTAAGTGTAATTTATTTTTGATTATGTAAACATTTACAGAATCTGCCAGATGATCACATAACACTGTGTTACATTGAAAGAAAAAAAATAGAAAATAATCAATGGGAAAAATTCTTTTAGCTTTGAAAATAAGGTAATTTAAACTGTAACTTTAAAAGCTTTTTTTTCTTTCATTGTCTTTATGTTAAACCATCATCATTGCAAAGATATCGTGTCTGATTGATTCAATGAATAAATAATTATAAAAGAAATTAAGGCCTTTGCTTACAAAGCCAAAGGACCTCTGATTCCCCAGGATGCATATAAGCCAGGTGCACAAGGGGATGCATGCATCTGGAGTTCCTGCAGTGGCTGGAGGCCCTGGTGTGCCCATTCTCCCTTTCCCTTTCTCTGCCCCTTTCTTTCTCTTTCTCTCAAACATATAAATCAAAATAAAGTTTAATAAAATGTTTTAAAAATAATTATATAATTCCTTGAAATATTTCTGAAGGTTTTTTTTTTTTTTAATTTGGACAACTGGTCTTATAGAAACACAATTTGATCAGGATAGTGATTGCAATAAGTCCCTTATTGAGAAATTTTTTTTAAAAACATCAGAGTAATTAAATATATTTCCACCAAAATAATCTCATATTAGTTCACCAGCACAATTACATGAAATATGATTATACACATTGGAAACTGGCTATGTGAGTGTTTGTATAATTAATTCATATGTAAACATGGACAAAACTCTCATGAATAATAAATCATACACTTTGCTTTTGTCTGTGTTGCTAGTATTTTTATTATTTTATTTTCTATTATAAGAACCATAAAACATTATCAAAATTAAAATGCATGTCCAATTTGGAATATAAACTAACTTATTATGCTTTCAATGTATATAAATTTATCGTGAACTATACAATATTGTCTTCAGAGTTAGTGGTCAATAGAACAAAGTACCACTGCCTCGGAGATGACTATAAGGATGTAGGATGCTGCTACATCCTCTGAGTAAAGACTGGAGACACTATAAACTGTCTTCTGACGCATAGCATATATAGTCTCTCACAACAAAAATTTACATGGCCCAATGAGTCAAAAATGACTACTGAGAAATTTTCTGCCAAAAGAGCAAATGCTACTGCAAGTGGTAACAATAATTCATTTTGTCAGGTTTTTAGTATTTTCTTAAGGGGTTAAGATGTTTTCTCATACAAAGGGAAAAATAACTACATAGTTAAGAACTAAAAGTATCTGCTATGAATTTGTATGTGCTGTAACCAGAACAACAAAATAAAGAACATTTCTGAATATGGTTGTTTTATCCTTCCTTAAATGTAGGGTTTTTTTTTTGTTTTTTTTTTTTTGTTTTTTTTTTTTTTAATCCCCAAGTCTCACTAAACCATCCAAAAGTAAGGGCAAGGTGGTTAAACACTGAAGAGTAGAAACGAAAGGTACAAAAACAAATGGTGTACTTTTAAAGCTTTCCAAAATAAAATGTGATTTATAGACTAAAACTTTACATGGAGTTTGAGAAGCCTGTGAAAAAGCAGTTCCAAGCCAGCTTCATCCTGTGCACAGCAAAATTGATAAGCGTGTGTGTGCTGGGTACTCAGTCACTACTGGTTTGATACTGATGATTGTGATTTCAGTTTATTCATCAGCTATAAGTACTACCGCATACACTCCCTGCCTTATTTTAATCATCAACAACTAAACTGCATTCAGCCAAATGGGGAAAAGACAAATCACCATGTCTTATTTTAACAATTTAAGTAATTCTGCATCTCTGGCATGCTATTAAGTCAGTTAATGCTGCTTAGCAATAGCACATAGAACTCTTCTGGCTCACTGGTTTCTTGTTATCATGGTTTCACAAATATCACATATCATTTATACTAGATGCATGCTGCATTTATTGGTCTCGAATACCTAAATAGGAAAGAATAGTAGATAAATGGTAGAAAAGCAAAATTGGAAAGTTCAATACTGGAAAACAAATTTGCATCGACTAAAAGGGATTTAGGTAATAAAAATAAAAAAATACTATGATCTGATCAGTAGAAGTATAATATAAAATAGAATACTGTACATATTTTAGGTATATAAGCCACTTCTTAAATAAAATTCAAAAAAATAAAAAATTAACTTGCATTTTTTGGAGAGTTCTTAAGATAAATGGAGATTTATGACACACACACACACATGGTGCTATAAAGTTGTAAAGGTACAATTTTGTAAAATTTAATGTCACCATGCTTCATATATAGATAGATAGATAGATAGATAGATAGATATGTATACACACACACACACACACACACACACACACACACACACATATATATCTTATTCATAGTTTGGGGTTCATTTCTTGACCAAAGGCAATAATAATAGCAATGTGTGCTATGTATTTTAATTTTGAAAATGTTAAGTGCAAAATAATTTAAATATTTTTTTCCAATAATATATATTTTCCAAATGTGCATTCACTTAGGAAATCAATGTGAAAGTTACTAAAATATTTGAAAATGGTGGGCATAATGGCATGTATCTTTAATCCCAGCACTTGAAGGCAGACGTAGGAGAATTATCATGAGTTTGAGGTCACCCTGGAACTCCAGGTCAGCCTGGGCTATTGTAGGACTATACCTAATAAAATTAAATTAACTAAATAAATGAATGAGCAAATAAATAAATAAATGCTGAAAAACAAGCTACCATGTGATCCACTTGGCAGCTTGATTAGAAGGATTACAAATTTAGGATCAGCCAGAGCTACTTAGAGGACAACCTGAAATGCACTTTCAGTAAACAAATCAAACAGAAAATTAACAAGTGATGTCAATGAGACTGAAAAAGAAAAAAAAAATGTAAAAACAAAAGAAAGGCCCTTTGAACAAAGAAAAGACCAATAGTAAATGGTTTCACCTCTACATTTTGTAGCCTTCAGTGAGAAACTATTACCAAATGTCAAGTTAGTGTTAAGTAATAGTGGGTGTAAACTCTTTTTTGTGCTGCCATTGTTTTTCCGATTCCTGAGCCCATACAAGGCAGAAAATAAAGCTATAGAATATGGACAGAAAAAAAAAAATCTCACTAAGATTCTATGAAATCAAATTTTACTGCAAATCTAGCCACATTGTCTGGTAAGCCTCCAACAAAAGAATGTTAGGTCATACAAGTAGCCCTACAGCATCCTGACAATAGAAAAATGCAAAATTGAGCTGGCAAGATGACTCAGGTTAAGCACTTGCCTACAAAGCTTAATAGTCAGGCTCCATCCCTCAGTACACGCGTAAAGCCAGACAGGCATAATGGCTCAGGCTTCTGGAGTTCATTAGCAGTGGTATGAGGCCTTAATAGGCCCATTTTCTCTCTTTCTATGTTTCTCTTCTCCCTGCTTGCAACTAAATAAATTAAAATATTTTTAAAAATACTGCAAAATAACAGAGATAATATTTTAATTATTAAATTATTTGCTTAGCACTTTTTGGTATCTTGGTAATGAAATAGTTATAAAATAGCATTTAAAAAAATCCCATTGTAAAATTTAGGTGATTTTTTTTTTTTTTCAAGAAAGGAAGCATAAAATAGTTTCTTTCTCTTTTGTCTTTCTTAAGCCATAAAGGAAATGGCATCAAGGGCTAGAGAGATGGCTTAGCTGTTAAGGTGCTTATGTGTGAAACCAAAGGACCCAGGTTGGATTCCCCAGCACACACACAAGTCAGATGATACATGTGGTGGCCCATACATCTGGAGTTCAATTACAGTGGTAAGAAGCCCTGGTGTACCCATATTCTCTGGTTTTCTCTCTCCTCTTTATATCTTTATGCTTGTAAATAAATAAATAAATAAATCTATTGTGTAGGACAAATTTCCTTTGTTTGTTTGTTTGTTTGTTTGTTTTTAGGAGGTAGGGCCTTGCTCTAGCCCAGGCTGGACTGGAATTCAATACATAGTCTCAGGTTAAGTTTGAACTCACGGTGATTCTACTACCTCTGCCATCCGAGTACTGGGATTAAAGGTCTGTAGCATCATGTAATTTTGCTTGGTGATTTAAATATGGGAAATGAGTAACAACATATAACATATGAGTGTGAACTCAGAGGTAAATTGAAGGCCAAAATGAAAAAAAGAAAACATAATCAAAATAATATAAGCATACAAAACTTAAAACAGTTATCCTAGTCAATCTTATAAATTAAGTGCCATGTTTCTATGGGGGAGGCACAAGGACAATCCTATGTTCCAAAACTCACTCTGTGTAGTCTGGTGAGTACGGGACATGCTAGCTCAAGAAGCATCTGTTGTGCTGATGGAAAGAGCATTGCAGATGATCATGTACAGTCACTACCTCTGGAATGAGCATCAGCTGGAACCCACCAATGCTTAATGCCAGTTAACTAAGATTAGCTTAGCCTGCATTGTATTCATTACAGTTAGTTGTCTGCATCGTCAAACCATGGGGATCCTTGTCATTCTTGTCTAATCCTGTTCAGAGTCTTAGTGGTAAAAGTAGATTTAACCACATATACTTAGGGAGAGTCTGGGGATACAGAAAAAGAGACAGAATCCTTTTATTTGGTTGCTTTCATTCAAAGTGTGGCACAGATGTTGAGTCTTCTTACTGTTCTCATGCATTTTTATTTTTAGCAATTGTTGAAATTGTTCACATTTAAAATAATTAAAACAGGGCTGGAGAGATGGCTTAGCGGTTAAGCGCTTGCCTGTGAAGCCTAAGGACCCCAGTTCGAGGCTCGTTCCCCAGGTCCCACGTTAGCCAGATGCACAAGGGGGTACACACGTCTGGAGTTCGTTTGCAGAGGCTGGAAGCCCTGGCGTGCCCATTCTCTCTCTCTCCCTCTATCTGTCTTTCTCGCTGTGTAATAAATAAAAATAATAATAATAATTAAAACAAAGAAGCAAATGAATCTACCAAAACAATATTCCCTTTTCTATATTCACCCAAGCTTTCTTTCCCCTAAGTAATTTAATTTTATAGATCAGAATATATATATATATATATGTGTGTGTGTGTGTGTGTGTATTTTATGTGTGTAAATACTAGCTTCTCACATTTCAGTGTAATTCCCAATATTATTTAAGGTTAGTAGTCATTTAGTATTAAATATTTTCTTAGCTAAACATATGAGTTGTGGCACATTGATTTCTGGTTTTACTAGTGTGCTTAAGTCTAGTTCTAATATCTTGCTACTATAGATGGGAGGCTTATACACATCAGAAATATGTTTCTCACATTTCTGGAAGCTAGCAGCACAAGCCAGGTTGCCTGAATGCTCAAATACAGAGGAAGACTCCTCCCATGATATCCTCACACGACGATTAAAAAACGAAATGCAGCTCCTTAAGATCTATCCTCATGGAAGAAATACCTTCCAGAGTCTCCACTTCTATATCTACTTTGTGGGAATAAAAATTTTAAGTCCATATCTCTTATTGAATTTACCTAGACCTTTTACACCTTAACGAGAGAACTTATCCAAGTAGTACATTGTGTATTTTATTAATTTATAGATAAAATTCAACCTGGTACAAATGCAGAAGTGAGCAATGGAACCCAGTTGAGACCTTTCTGGACATCTGGGTATAGGTAGCATCTGGTTTTGTTGCTTATTCTCAAATTAATGCAATTTTGTTATATTGAATCCATTTTCCTTAATAAATCATAGATTGGCAAAGCAAAGCTGCAGTAGGTACTCCTAATGTTTAGATTTTTCTTTTTCGCATCTTTGATTATGTATCACAAAAGCAAAGCTATTTTTTACTTGCCTTAAAGTGAATTTAATATGGAAATAATATTTTCATCTTCATAAAATTGTCTATCTCACTGCTTCGCTATTTGATATTATTTGTGATTTATCCACTCCAGATGGTTGGGCAGAGATCACACAACTTCTATGAAGGGAGATGGATTCCTGACAAAATCTGTAGGGAATCAATATGCATGTTTCTTTGCCTATGGTGAAGTTAATCAAATCTTTTGATCTTTCTCCTCACAATAGAACCACATTTTCTGTCATATTTATTTGCACTAGCAAATTCTAGACCATTATATGTCAGAGCATAGTTAAAATTCATCAGTTCATCAGTTCATTAGAAATGGAGAAAAAAATGTGTATTGTCTTTGCACTTACCTCACTGCTTAGGCTAAAGGCCCGTCTGGCTGTCAGGTCTTTTCACCTACCCAAGCAGAGGCTACATTGGGAGTTTGTGGGAGAAGGACTAAAATGCATTCATGTACAGACACTGTCCGATTCATAGCTGTCCATGGAAGAGAAGGATCGGTCATACCAGCTGTTGTCCAAGTTCCCCAGGACTGTGATGACGAGAGTCCATACAGTAGATGACTTAAAGGATGGACATTTATTTGCTCCCATTTCAAGAGTCCAAGCCTAAAGTGTCTGTAGGTTTATTTTCTACAAGCCCTCTCCTTAGCTTTCATATATCTACCTGCTTTCTACTTTTCATAGGATTGTTCCTCTGTGAAGAATTATTCCTGAGTCAAAGTTTGTGACTTAATCTATTTTTATGCAGACACAATTCAAATTGCAGGAGATGGAGTCCCATGTACTCCAATAAAATATTTAATTTTTTTTTACATTTATTTTTTTTATTTCACAGAGATACTATCTTTTCCTTTTTAAAATGTATTTTTATCTTTATTCTTTTTTATTTAAAAATTATTACTATTATTAACAACATATTTCATATGGATGCATAATGTGTTGGCAACCTTCTTTTTCCTCCTCCCTGCCCCCATGCCACATTTTTATTAATTTCTTTAAAATTCCTTCCTCTAAATGTCTTCATATTGTGAGGTACTAGGAATTTGTATGGAACACAGTTCAGTTAGTAACAGACCACAGTGATCTACTTCAAATAACCTCCAATAAGCCATTACTGGAGTTATATATGCTCCTTTGTCCTGATTGTTTGATGATTTTCCTTTCTTTTTCTTTTATTATTCATGTGCATGTGTGCTTGGGTGCGGGAGGGGAGTGCAGACAAGTGTCACAGTACATGTCTTGTGGTTACAGAATGTCTTTTGGATGCTGACCTTCTCCACCCGCCAACTTATAGGTAAGATCTCCCATTCTGGTTGCTTACCATTGCATTCATCAAAACAACTTGTCTGCTATTTTCCAAACTATTCTAGTCTCCTCCTTTCTTGTTGTCTGTGAGATGGGATTATTGAAGCTCATAACAATTCTTTTATTTTATATAAGTTCGGATGATCTGAACTCAAACATTCAAGTTTTCACAGGGAGCATTTTATCCATCTCTCTAGCACATATGCTTTTCAAAACAATTGTTACTAGAATCCTCCCTTAATATTGCCTACATGTGTTCACAAGAATAGGACCCTTCACTACTCCAGAGTTTCTTGCTGTCTTTTGATATTTTCTATGATGATCTCATTTCTTTATTTTTTATTTTTGTTTTATTTATTTTAGAGAGAAAAAGGCAAAGAAAGAGAGAAAGGGAGAGAGAGAAAGAAAGGAGAGAAAATGGAAGTACCAGGAACTTAAGCCACCTGTGCCTTACTTGGTTCCTGGGGAATCAAACCTGGGTCCTTCGGCTTTGTTGGTAAGCTCTTAACTACTAAGCCATCTCTCCAGCCCATAACCATCATTTAAATATCATTATATAATGGGACTTTTTTCAAACATAGTTGCATTATTTACAGCTTTCCTGCACATGAGAAATAGTTCTCTCTTCCATTAGTCATAGTAAAATGGAAGAGTTTTTATATGTGATGTCATGCTTCATCTTCCCATATTACCTGCCAGTGCATTCAACATCAATTATAAAGTAATGCTACTGGGGTGTACAAAACTCTCCAGCAGTGTCAAGTTTTCAGATGCAATTGAGTAATATTAAATGCATATTCTATCTAAGTGATAAAGGGAAACAAAACGAGGTTTTCTCTAAGGAAGAGCTGAAATGAAACTGATCTTACACAAAAGCATCATCCAGGTGCTACATACACTTTGTCTGGATGGCTCTGTATTCTTAAAGTCAAGTATGATTCTCCTCTAACTGGGACTTTGGATGGGAGACTGTACTACGTAGAGCAAAGACTGTAGTAAAGGAATAAAACTCGGGTCCACGTTCCCGTGATAGGGCTGTGCTGGTCAAGCAGCCTGACTTTCTCAGGCAATTCTCTTTTTTCCATTACTACAATTTTTCTTTCTCTTTGGGTCCATCCTCAATAAAAAAAGACACTGTTAAAAGAACTGGAATTCAACCTTAGAAGAGCCTTTCATGGCTTTGCTTTGGGTGACATAAAATGAACGTCAAAAACAAATAGCCTTTTTATTGAATGACATTGTTTCTTTCAAAATGAAATGTTTGTATATTTTGCATGCATCTATGCCAACTACAGTTTGATCAATCAGTAGTCATGAAACTATTTTTGTTTTCAGCCTTGACTTTACTGTATATTCTTCAGCCACTGCCTCTACCCATAAAAAAATAGTGGTTTTAGCTGGGTATGGTGGCACATGCCTTTAACCCTAGCACTAGGGAGGCAGAGGTAGGAGGATCACCATGAGACCACATAGTGAATTTCATGTCAGCCTGACATAAAGTGAGACCCTACCTCGAAAAACTGAAAAAAAAAAAAAAAAAAAAAGGTCTTCCCCTGAGAAATAAGCAGCTATACTTTGAGAAATACTATGGGCCTCTTTAAGGGTAGCGATGTTTTGTATATATACTCCCCACAACTTCATATGATTACATCCTAATCCTCAAGGTAATCACATAAGGAGATAGAAGCTTTGGGAAAGCGACTGGATTATGAATCAGTAATCTCACAAAAGACCTCAGTGTCCTTGTTAAGCCTTGTTAAGAGTTCTGCTTTGCTGTTCAACTGTGTAAGGATATAGCTAGTAGACTCCCTCTAGAACAAAAGAAGTGGGCCTCTTCAGAGGTAAAGTCTGCTAGCTCCTTGAGCTTGGACTTGCTACATGCAGAATGGTTAAGAAAAATGTTGTTGATAAGCCAATTGCTTACTTATGATACAGAATCAAAAGGAGGACTTAAATTTTGATGCTTCAGTGTAGGGGGAATTCATTTTATATAAATGCAGTGTAAGGATATATGAGGACATTTTGAAAATAGAAAAAAATTATAAAAGGTGTATTAATTGTATTACAGAGATATATTCTTTTTGATATGCTTTATTTCTTTATATCATTTATATTATTTATTAAATGTTCAATAAATATATAAATATCAAATGCTAATTTTATTCAAAATATATCTAAACTTAATAACTATAGTCTATTTAAAAAAACTGCACATTAAACTTTTCAGATGCTATTTTGGAAACTTAGAATTTTAACATTTTATTCTCCATAACTACTTTTAAAAACAATTTGACTCACAGCTACACTAGATATGAATGTAAACATTTTTGTGCACATGTACTCAATATGTAGCTGCCTAACTACTCTGACTGAGCCAGATTCTTAAAAATAATTGCAATTAAGTATTCAAATAAAAACTTGATTAAATATATGTGATTAAATAGATAAATTTAAATATGTGACATGTCAGTGTTAAATCTTATGCTAACACTTTCAAGTCTGAAAATATGTGAGGAAAATTAAAGTGCCAGAAGAAGGAATTATCTTCAATACTTCATCAAACATAATTTAATTTGAGAGTACTGTGTTTTATAATGAAAGCCATTGGAATCTACTGCAAACCTTGCATACCAGTTAATTCCAACCTAACTTTTTGGGGGACATGAATGCAAAATTTGTTTTCTTGAATCTAAATCTAACTTTACAAAAATCACTTTCCTCCTTTGGACATATAATTAAATGTTTTCCCAGAGAATATTTAACAGAATAAAGATTTATGAACACCAAACAAAAATTCTTCTTTGAATATGCATTTGGTTCCCTCATTCAAGACAAGAGGCTTACCATATTCAGACACAAACCAGTGTTAGATTTTGTGCCTGTTAAAAGTTAATATGTCAAATAAAATAAGTGATTTAGATTAAAAATATCTTCATCTTTCTTGTAACATTTCCATGGGCATGTGTGTGATCCTTATTGATCTCTGCCTTAGAAAACATTTTGCCATATTCATTGAATAATTAAATCTTAATTAGAGGGCTGGAGAGATGGCTTGGCGGTAAAGGTGTTTACCTGCAAAGCCAAAGGATCCCAGTTCGACTGTCAAGGACCCACCTAAGGCAGATGCACAAGGGGGTGCATGCATCTGGAGTTTGTTTACAGTGGCTAGAGGCCTTGGCATCATGCCCATTCTCTCTCTCTCTCTCTCTCTCTCCTTCTGCTCTCTCTCAAGTAAATAAATATATATATTAAAAACTTAATTAACCTAACATGTTCTTTTGCTTGAATTTTTCTTTGGATAAATTTATTTACTTTTTATCTTGCTTCAAATACTATTCTGCTCCTATGCTTCTGGACACCAGGAATGCTGACTGACCTTCTATGCAAAAGTACAATGTCTGACTAAATATATGAAAATGAAGATCATAGTACATATTTTCAAGGTGCCACTTATTGTATTTCATTTATTTTTATTTTTATTTATTTGACAAAGAGAAAGAGGCAGAAAGAGAGAGAGAGTGAGAGAGAGAATGGGAAGGCCAGGGCCTCTAGCTGCTGCAAAGGAACTCTGGATACATGTACCACCTTGTGCATCTGGCTTACGTGGGTCCTGAGGAATAGAACTGGGGTCCTTTGTCTTTGCAGGCATGCACTTTAATCACAAAGCCATCCCTCCAGTCCTCAAATTTCACTTTTTAAGATCTGAATACTTTTTGTGATTTTTATACATATTCTAAGCAAGAATCAATGTACTTTGAAATGTGGCACTAAATTTTGTTTCTGGAAACAAATTAGTACTATTTCTAAGCATAACTATTTCCTGAGGTCACAGGTAGTTTCATACTCATGATTAAAGTGATTCTCCTTTCCAGAAACATGGTGATTTTAATACACAGAGATAAATGTTGCTTGCTAGTTTTACCTCTAACCCTTAGATACAGTGCCGACTAGGCTGTCTCCAGATCTAGGTTTGTCAATATTTTGTATACAGTCACTTCCTTTCTAGTGACCACAAAGATAAAAAATGATCTTTTATTTAATTATTTATTTTTATTAGATTACAAAGAATTAGGGTTCACTATAGTGTTTTTCAAACTTTTGTTTTCCTTCTTCCCTCCTTTCACCCTCTACCACCTTGGCCTTCCCTTCACCATTGCCTCCTTTCTGCTTTCATACTACATATTCGTCTTTGCCTCTGCCTCTTGTGCCCCTTTTATGATCTCCTATCTTGAATCACAGCCTTCCCTCACTCACAGATGCCCTATTTACACACCTACAAACATAAACATTTAGGTCACTTTCAAGCAACACTTTTTCCCCAGATGACTCCATTTTGCATTTTCTGAAACATCAGGTTGCATAAGTTTGAGGGCAAACGTGGAAAAGTGTTGCAATGTCTTGTTTGTGCAAGTAAGCAACCACCATCTTATAACAGCCATCCAAGGTTTAGGAAACATTGTGGAAGAGGGGGCAGGAAGAATGCAAGAGTCACATGGTGGGAATGTGTACTCTGTGGCATTGTGTCCCCACAGAAAATGATTGGTGTATTATTGACCCCACAGTGATTACCAATAAACTCACTGTGGGAGGGTCCTTAGTGGAATAGGAGGGTGGGGGAATGGGAATATGGTCCTTTTGCAATATGTTAATATATTAAAATTTTCAATTTCAACAAGAAGTACTAGATGGAAAGAGGCAAGTATTCAGTGCAGGGGATGGGAGACAACAGAAATTAATGGGTTATTATGATTAAATTACAGTACATTCATTTATAAAATATTTAAATTTAATTTAAAAAAGAAAAACAAGTGCACAACTGTAAGTATTTACTACTTCATTTACACATGAACAAAACTGGATTTCACAGTATGCATTAACACATGAAAACTGTCATCTAGGTCCACTTCTGCAGGGAACATACGTATTGGACAACCCAGAATCTTCACTGCTCTCCTATGACTGCAGGGAACATGAAAGAAAAACTACCAAAAAAAGTAGATAACTTCACAGATGCTTTAGTAATATAGAAATTACCTACAGATACATACTCATGGTGTTAGAAATGAATATGAAAGTGCTGTACATACAGTTAAATGTTAAAATTGAAATGCTACATATCAACAAAAGGAGTAAATATTCCTGTTATAATCTTGGGGATGATAATTGTATAAAGGTGTTTAAGAATGTTTTGAAATAAACTAGGTGTGGTGGCACATACTTTAATCCCAGCACTCAGAAGGCAGCTATAGGATCTCCATGCTTATGAGGTTACTCTGAGATTACATAATTAATTCCATGTCAGCCTTGGCTAGAGCAAGATCCAAACTTGGAAAAGCAAACAAAGAAACAAAAACAGGATGTGCTGAAATAGGTAATAAGAAATAATAAAAAGTACAAAAGCAAACTACCCACAGGTTTTTAAATGGACAAATTATGTGAACTGAAATTTTGCATCCTATATAAATATATAAATGTGAAATTCTATTATATTGGTAATAAGGGAAACTCAGAATCAGTGAATTAAATTTCTTTACATAACCTCACAGAATGGTGTAATTTCTAAGCCTTTTTACAGATGATACAAAGGTTATGGTATAATTAGAGCTGTCAGTGAATTTTAATTTTTTTGTTACTTTTCTTTATTGATTTGAGAGCGACAGAGAGAGAAAGAGGCAGATAGAGAGACAGACATACACACACACACAGAGAGAGAGAGAGAGAGAGAGAATGGGAGTGCCAGGGCCTCCAGCCACTGTAAACGCACTCCAGAAGCATGCGCCCCCTTGTGCATCTGGCTAACTTGAGTCCTGGGGAATCGAGCCTTGAACCAGGGTCCTTAGGCTTCACAGGCAAGCGCTTAACCACTAAGCCATCTATCCAGCCCTGTCAGTGAATTTTAAAACAAAATAACAGGATTTAATTACAATTAATTTAAGACAATATTTTCATGTAAATAACCTAAAATTCAGAAAACTTTTCCCTTAGAATACTCATTCAGAAGCAGCTATTGTGTTATGTATGCTAGCTGAGAGATAATCAATTATGTTCCTTTACCTTGGAATTATTAAGTAAATCATAGAGTATTAAGTAAATCATAGTTTCTGTTTCAGAATATTAAGTCACAACCAGATACATATTCATCTGTAAAAATAATTTGAACACTCATATCAAGTCACAAAAAGTGAATATTATGTTTCCACTTATCTATCTTTCTAAAATGACAATGGAAAAATAGAAACAGAATTGTCTCATAGACAACCCAGGATAATATTTATCTTTACATGACCAGAATAGGAATATAAAAGAAAATATCTCTTGCATTTACCTCTAAATAGGAACTGAATGTTTTCTTTCTTTTGCTAGTGAGTAATATCTACACATGTGTTATCCTTTTCAAATAATATAAAACGCAACAGATACATTTATAAACTTGTTATAAATAAAATATTATGGTTCAAAGTGGAGTGTAATAGCACACATCTTTAATCCCAGAATTTAGAAGGCAAGAGGTTGGAGGATCGCTGTGAGTTCACTGCCAGCCTGAGACTACATAATGAATTTCAGGGCCCCCTGGGCTAGAGCAGGACCGTACTTCAGACAACAACAACAAAATATTATGGTTCATAATAAATTTTGGAGGTTTTAATTTTAATATCAGGGAAATTTTCATGGAGTCATAATACATTCTTGCATTGCCACCTTAAATATACAACTAAATCAAGAAAAATTAATGAAGCTAGACCTATTCCTCTAAAATTCTGTCTTAAGGAATCACAGTATTGGACGTTCTATACAGCAAGGCAGAATCTACTAATTAGGAATTAAGGCAGCTTATAATTCCTTCCCTGAGCTCTTCAAGTAAAGAACAATCAATAAAGACTCTAATTGCATTATGGTATTCACCATTTGTTATCTTTAATCTATCAGTGTGATAAATCACAAAGACTTGAGTTTGCAATCAATATTCACAGGTCTGCAAATTCTTTCTATCATGCTTTACATTTCCATTTCAATAGAGTTAATTTGAAAACCTTAATATTATTTATTTGATTATTCAATACGACTTTTCACCTTAGTATTTTAAATATTTTATCCGCCCTCAATATTTTAAACCTTTACTAATACACTAAATCACATTTATTAAAGTCTATTTAATGGTATTGCTAATTAATATGTTTAACCATAAACATTTTCATTTTGCATATTTATACACATAAAAAGTAACAAAGAAAATAATACGCTTTTTTATCATAGAGACTAATTATCTTAACAAACAGTGCTTTTTGTATGAATGTGTATATGTATGTTGGCACCTGTATTTTTGGGCACTGGTGGAGACCTCCTAATTATGAGGTCAAAGTGCTTTATGCAATGAACATTATCCCCAGCCTCAAAAAAACAAAAAACAAAAAACAAAAACAACAACAAAAAAAACCCAGCTTTTACAGTGAAAATCTTTTGCATATCATGTGTAAAAGTAACAGCAGTATTCCAAAATGAAAATCTGATTATGCCCTAACTTGTTTGCCATATTATATTTTTGGCTACTAATAAAAGTTAAATGTTGGTACTGAGCTTGTGCTTAACAATGCAGAAGCTATCTCATATTCACTTCAAATTTTCAGGTTTTCTTTAACAGTCAATTAAACATGATCATTCTTAAATTGGAGCTTGAATGTAGAAGGAGCTGGAATTGAACATTTGTTTATTGCCTTGAGTCAATGAATACTATAATGACAGAATGCCTACTTTATTTAGTAGTAGATACTCATGCTCCAGACTTCTTTATATCTTTAGTATTGCAAAAATATTCACCATGATGATTCCCTCTCCATGAATCAAAATCCCCAAACATATATACATTTCCTAATAAAGACAATAGGAGATTTCTTTTTAAAATAATTTCTTATTATTTATTTATTTAAGAGTCAGGGAAAGACAGGCAGATAAAGAAAGAGAAAGAGAGAGAGAGAGAGAGAGAGAGAGAGAGAGAGAGAGAGAGAGGGAGAGAAAGAGAGGAGAGAGAATGGGTGCACCAGAGCCTCCAGCTACTGCAAACAAATTCCAGATGCATGTGCCACCTTTTGCATCTGGCTTATGCTGGTTTGGAGAATCAAACCTGGGTCGTTTGGCATTGCAGGCAAGTGCCTTAACCACTAAGCCATTTCTCTAGCCTGGAATATATATATATATATATATATATATATATATATATATATATATATATATATTTGAACATTTCCTCTTTCAATGTTTTATTGTTTTACCATTGTTTTCACATATTTCCTTCACTTCCTTTTTCAGTTTTCTTTTCATCTGGCATGCTTACCATTATGATTTCTAATTCATACTGAATACTGTTTGTCCCACTTTTCTGTTATTTGAGAATATCATTATGAACAAACAACATATTGACTACAGGATTACAGGATTTTTTTTATTCCTCTTAATTAACAGTTTGACTCACATTTTTTTAATTATTTATTTATTTATTTGAGAGCGACAGACACAGAGAGAAAGACAGATAGAGGGAGAGCGAGAGAATGGGCGCACCAGGGCTTCCAGCCTCTGCAAATGAACTCCAGACGCGTGTGCCCCCTTGTGCATCTGGCTAACGTGGGACCTGGGGAACTGAGCCTCGAACCAGGGTCCTTCAGCTTCATAGGCAAGCGCTCAACCGCTAAGCCATCTCTCCAGCCCGACTCATGTTTTTTTTAAAGCACTTTTTGGTTTAGGTTTTGGAATTCTTAGTAGAATCTAGAGATTAGGCCTCTGTCAGTTGGATATTTGTCAAATATTTTCTCCCATTCTGTGGGTAATCTATTGGCTTTGCTAATTGTATATTTGCCTGTGAAGAAACTCTTCAGCTTCATGTGATACCATTGGTTGAGTGATTGTTTAAGAGCCTATGATACTTGGGTTTTGTTCAGGAAGTCTTTTTCCATTCCCATATCATGGAAAGTTCCTCCTCTATTTTCTTCCAGTAGTAGTCAAGTATCTGGTCTTATACTGAGGTCTTTGATCCATTTGGACTTGTGTGTTGTGCATGGTGAGATATGTGGATCAAGTTCCAATTTCCTGCATATGGTTACCCAGTTTGTTCAGCACTATTTGTTGAAGATGCTATCTTTTCACCAGCCTATATTATTGAGGCCTTTGTCAAATATCAAGTAAGTTCACTTGCTTAACCTAAAGTCTGGGTCCTCAAGTCTATTTCATTGGTCTGTACTCCTGTTTTTATGTCAGTACCATGCTATTTTTATTACTATAGCATTGTAATATAGGTTTAGGTTAGTATGGTGATGCCTCCAGAGGTAGTTCTTTTGCTGAGGATATGCTTGGACATCCAAGGCCTACTGCCTAAACAATAAAACGTCAAACAACCCACTCACAAAATGGGGTAAAGAGCTGGACAGGCAGTTCACAGAGGAAGAAATTCAAATGGTACACACACATTAAGAAAATGTTCATTATCCCTAATCATCGGGGAAATGCAAATTAAAACAACTATGAGATTCCCCATACCCCAGTAAGTATAGCAAACATCAAAAAATCAAACAAAAATAAATGCTGGTGAGGATGTGGAGAAATAGGAACCCTCATCCACTGTGGTTGGGAATGTAAGATAGTACAACCACTTTGGAAAGCAATATGGAGACACCTAAAAAATCTGACTACAGAGTTACCAACAGACCCAGTTATTCTCTTACTGGGCATCTACCCTAAAACCTTCAAGCCTTAGCCCAGAGATATTTTCTCAACCATGTTGATAGCAGCTCAATTCATAATAGCTAAGAACTGGAATCAACCCAGATGCCCATCACTAGAAAAATGGATAACTAAGATGAGGTATATCTACATAATGGAACTCTAAATAGCACAATGCAATTTGAAGAAAAATGGTTGAATCCAGCTGGACCATATCATTCTCGATGAACTTACCCAATCACAAAAGATAATCTCTACATAGTATCACTCATCTACAGCACCTAACCTGAAGATGCCAACATACTCAACAAGCATCTTGAGGACTGGACAATAGGGTTTGTGGTGAGGGAAGGGAGGGAAAAGGAGTGGATGGAGGACCCAAACTGAACCCAAATGGCAATGGTACCATAAAATTCTACATCCTACAAGGCAGACAAAATGGTTGAACCTTCACCAGGTCCTTAGAGGGAATACCTGAGTCACAAGGCACTGGAGTAGGTATGATGAAGACTGACCTTAATCTTCTACAGCTTTTCTCTCTCTCTCTCTCCCTCTCTCTCTCTCTCTCTCTCTCTCTTTCTCTCTCTCTCTCCCTCCCTCCCTCCCTCTTCTCTCTAACTCTTTTATATCTACAGATGTGCCTACACATATTACATTCTCTCTCAAATAACAAGAGTTAGCTCATTTATCTAGTGCTAAATTTACTCTCCATTGGAAAATCTGATTCTCTTTTTCTGATAGACACAGACCCTAAGGAAAGAATGACATTATCATACCTCAAAAGGGCCCCAGCTGAAACTAAGAATAATTGGTGAAACAAGCAAGGGTGCTGTTTTCTTGGCGAACCTGATACCAGCACAAGGGTGAATGAAATTGACACAGAGAACAGTCAACACCTACCAAATCAGATATCCAGAGACACAGAGGCTCCCAAGACTTCATCACTGAAGCAGACCTAAAGTGAACCCAACATGGCTCAGGGAAATTTGTGGAAGAGGGGGTAGCAAGAATGTCAGAGCCACATGTTGGGTCAAGATACACAGAGACATTTCCTCTTAAGCATAACTGAGGGCTAACTCCGCAAATCATGATCCATATACCTGAACAAGGAGGGTCCCTGTGGAGGGGGGAGGATAGGCAGGAGGCTAACAGTGGTACCAGCTTGACTGTATTCACTGAGTACAAAACTAATTAATAAAGAAATACAGCAAAAAAAAAAAGAAAGAAAGAAAAACAGCACACACAGTTCAGTTCAGTTTAATCACACACAGACATTTTCATGGGGTAAAATAAAATGAATATCAGAAAATTCTGTAAGCCTTTTATTATATTCTCCATTATAAATTTCAAGTGCAGAGATACCATATACTAATACAAAATTAAACATATTATATAAAGAAATATCAAGAAATTCATTACATATTTGCAATCATTATTATAATTATATAGCACACTAATACTTAGGTATTCATACAATAAGTGAAACATACTGGGCTGTCTCAGTTTGGCATCACTTTCATTTTATAGCATAAAATATTTTGTTTTGTGTGATTTTCTTGAGCACCAATTCTGCACAATCCCTATTATCTACTCACCACATATACTGTAGCATTTTACAGATGTCCTGTTGGGACAATGATAACTGTCTTGATATGATGAAAAAAAAATGGCACTGTATGAGCAAGGTGATTCAGAATTGAGAAGGATTAGACCCAGTATTGATGACAAATATCCAAGAGTATATAACATATACATGTGCTAATTATATGCATAAATCTAATACAGTCTAGTTCAATGGGTAGAGGAATGGAATTGGTTTGTATTTGAGTTTCATGTGAATGTATTTTTGTTTTGTTTTGTTTTGTTATCAGGGCTATTTATTGGTGCAATGTCAAAATAGCCTTAATATAAAAGTGATTTTTTTGCAACTTTCCATATGTATATTTGCTTAACAATATGACTACTTAGATAATGTAACTTAAAAGCAACTGATGAAACAAAGTACATCAATAAGCGATTTTTAGATAATTTTACAGTAAATATTATACTTTTGTTGATTAATTAAGGCATTCTCTTTAGCCCTCAAATTTGTTTAGGCAGTAAAGATTTCCTTGAGTGATTAGAAGCTGGTTCCTTTAAATGTGTAGAAAGGAAGTGGAGCTCAAGTAGGGAAATTTTGCAATATTTTTGGCTGAGATGTTTTTAACACTTAGCTTAATCCTTCATTTTTTTTTTTTATTCAACCCATTGAAATTCCCTCTTTTCCAGTTTCCATGCATAGTACTTTAAGAGACATGCTTTACTTACAGATATATTTTAAATAACATAATTTCCTTTCACTTTTGCTCACAACAAAATTATTTCACTTTTTAAAATATACTTAGTGACTAGAGAGATTGCTTAGTGGTTAAGGCACTTGCCTGCAAAGACAAAAGACCAAGGTTCAGTTCCCCAGGACCCACATAACTTCATTTGCTGTGGCTGGCGGCCCAGGTATCATGCCTATTCTGTGTGTGTGTGTGTCTCCCGCTCTATTTCTCTCAATTAAATAAAGAAAAATAAGTTACAAAAGCATATATATATATATATATATATATATATATATATATATATTTATTTATTTATTTATATATGTTTATTACTATAAAAATTAGCTTAGCCATAAAAGTGGAAATATTAAAACTATTAATTTTATATAATATATTGCTAAGATTGTCTATTCAAAAATCTCATATATAAGGGAAAGCATATTCCAAATGAAGATTGTATCCTTATATGGGCTGTCATTCTTCAGTTTGTATTAGTTGTATTTCTTTTTTATTATTATGGGCTGTGAGGAGATTCCTGAAGCATTATAGACAAAATTGTATTGCATTTTTTTCCTGAAGAAATCAAGAATTTTATAAGCTCTCCATGAGTCATCCATTTTCTGTTATATTTTGTAGAAGTTATTTGTACTGTTATGTCAATCAAAACCCATTCATAAATTTACAATGATCCTTAAGTCTCTATCTATGTCTATGCTATATTTGGCAAGGTATTTTATCCTCAAAGAGTGAGAGTTATAAGAGCAAGATCTCTTGTCTCTTTAAGTCCATACCCATTAGAAAATTGTAAAGTATTAGCAAAAATAGGTATTTATCTGACATCTAAATTCTCTATTATTTGGGGAAACTGTTGTTGACATATGGCACCAACATGAATGTATACACTGTGTACATAACAACTAAAAAAGTTGTAAGCAGCTAAAATAAGTTTTGCACAATATTTATTTATTTATTTTTTATATTTTATGTTCATTTATTTATTTGAGTGAGGGAGAGAGAAAAAGAGGTCCAAATAGAGAGAATGGCATGCCAGGACCTCTAGCCACTGCAAACAAACTCCAGATGCATGTGCCACCATGTGCATCTGACTTACATGGGTTCTAGGGAATCAAACCTGGCTCCTAAGGCTTCCCAGGCAAACACCTTAACTGCTATGCCATCTCTCCAGCCCCCAGATGAGGGATTTTTTGTTGATTACACTACCAGGTTCTTTTCAGGGCCAATTTCAAATAGCAGACCAGTCAGCCTACCTGATTTTGCTCTTATGTGAGTAAATTCTGTGTCTTCATTACTCACCTGTGTCCTTTGTGGTGTTTGTGGATTTAAAAGTAGTTACAGTTCCTGTCCAATTTGATAGAAATATGTTAGTTGTAAACAAACAATCTTTTTGAATAATTATAATTGCTTAGAACAGGTGATGGTTTGAACTAGATGTTCCCCATAAATACATGCATTTTGAATGCTTGGTCCCCCACCCCCCCCCACCATACTAGCATTTTGAGAGGAGGAACCTTATTGGAGGAAATATGTTGCTGGGAGTGGACCTTGAGATTTATTAGCCCTAGCTTACCAGTGTTACTCTGCTCACTCTACTGATACTGTTTTTCACCTGCTGTGGCAGAGATGATGTCCACCTCTATTCATGGCATGATATTCCTTGCCACCATGAAGCTTTCACTTCAGACTGTATGTCAAAATAATGTTCTCATTTCATTAGTGGCTCTTGTCCAGATGCTTTTTCCAGAAAATGTAAGGTATCTGCAACTGTCCAGTATTTAATCTAAGGAAAAATTAAGGTATAGGTAGAAAATTCTGTGCATTTTTTCATTAATCTTTATTTATCCTCTCTTTTCTTGTATCTATTTTGTTTTAACAAGCTGAGGGTAAAATCTTAGATGTCCTCCTGCATGCTTGATACTGAGCCATTTTCAAACTCTGTCAGTATTGAATGTATTTTTACAAATATTTTCTGGACATATAGAAAACATAACTCATCTTGCACTAACTAACTCAACTTATAGGTACTGGAAAGCAAAATGCTTAAACCATGTCTCCATCTCACATTTGCTATAATAATACCATTTTAAAAACATCTTGTGCCAGGCATGATGGTGCACACCTTTAATCCCAGTATTTGGGAGGCAGAGGTAGGAAGATGGCCATGAGTTTGAGGCCACCATGAGAATTCGGAGTGAATTCCAGGCCACTCTAGGCTAGAGTGAAACCCTACCTTGAGAAAAAAAAAAAAAAAAAAAAAAAAAAAATTACAAAAATATTCATTTTTCACTAGTTTATGTTACTAAATAATGTTTTAATAAGTAACATGTGTACACTATTTTTATAAGAGTGATGGACCTCACTACATGTGTTTTATGCATCACCTATTATAAATAAAGAAAAAGAGGAAGGGAGAAAGATGCCAATGGAGGGAGGGAGGAAAGAGAGAGCCTGGCCATGTAGGTAGGAGATGCCTCATGGTGAGCACATGCACTTAGCCAAAACTAGTACTCAGATAACTAGATTCTTGTTGTTACCTGGAAATTTAGCATTTAGGAAGAAACAATTAAAATACATACCTTACATTTCAATAGTCCTGGATTATTAAGTTAACTATATTTTCCAGTTTTTCTAAACTATTAAAAATTATCATGATGGACTCTATAACTGTTACTCAACCATGCTCAGCTACTTCTCTGCTCAGTATGAATTTCCTTTGTTGAAATGTAGAATCTTAAGGCAATTAGTTTCTAGATTCTCAATTATTAAACTGAGGAAAATACTAAGAAAAAACCTAATCTCTTTATATATATCATAAAGATCAATCTTAAATAAAATAGTTTCTATAGACATAAATTTAAGTACTAGGTTAATTTGTTGTTAATATAAATGTTTTATCCATTCCCGAATAAGAAATACCTTTAAAATAGCATTTAAACATAATATTATATATAAGGATAAAGAGTTTCCATGAGTAAAATGTTACTATTTCCTTTTCATATTAAACATAGACATTTTTCTATACCTAGTTATATTATTGTTTCAAGTTACTATTATTGTTGAAACTTCTGTGACAGAGTTTGACCTAATAAACTAAGCTGGCACTGAACAAGCCAGCACTTGACTGCTCTTGAATTTTCTATAGTTTTAGCACAGCCGTATGAGTACCACAGCTAAGGGGTGAACCACCATACTCAGATTGATACAAAAGTTTTCATCTACACTTAATCTGTGAAACCTGTAATAACAATTTGAATTTTACCTCTGGCTAAAACTATACTTATAAAAGTTTCATTACTGGGTATCTAGAGAATGTTTTTCTTAAATATAGAAAACATATAATGTAATTTTATATTTACTTTTCATAATTCCAGAATTTAAGCTTCTGCTAAACCTCTAATGTAATTTTAAAATATAAAATAATATGAAAGCATGTGAATGACAATATAATACATAATTATTTCATTGGAATTGTTGGTAACATTAAGATTGCATTAAGAGTGTGAGGATGAAGAAAGCTCACATGTACCTCTAAAGTATCTTCCAGAAGTCTCTCCATGATTACATATTGACTGTCCTAGAGTCTGTCATTTTTTTATACTTATATATATATATTTTGTTGTTGTTGTTGTTCATTTTTTATTTATTTATTTGAGAGTGACAGACATAGGGAGAAAGACAGATAGAGGGAGAGAGAGAGAATGGGCGCACCATGGCTTCCAGCCTCTGCAAATGAACTCCAGACGTGTGCACCCCCTTGTGCATCTGGCTAACGTGGGTCCTGGGGAACCGAGCCTCGAACCGGGGTCCTTAGGCTTCACAGGCAAGCGCTTAACCGCTAAGCCATCTCTCCAGCCCTATACTTATATTTTTATTTGTTTATTTGAGAGAAAAGGTAAGGGAAGATGAGGCAAGGAGGGAGAGAGAGACAGAGGGAGAGAGGGAGGCAAGGAGGGAGGGGATGAGCAAGAGTGAGAGAGAAAGGGGAAAAATATGGGCACACTAGGGAATCTGGCCACTGCAAACAAGTTCCACCTTGTGAATAGGGCTTAAGTGGGAATCAAACCTGGGTTCTTTAGACTTGCAGGCCTCCAGCCCTCTGGCATTGTTTTGATACATGGTCTGTAGCAGGTTTGCAACCCTCACAATTTCCCATGTCTTTTGTGCAGAATCTATAATCTGAAGTGTAAACCCCATAAATCCCTCTGTTGGGGCCTATGGATAATTCAAGGCATTCAAACAGGCCCAGGAAACCTCCTAAATTCCAGGCACAACTGACAATTTCCAGAGTCAGCTGCCCCCACTCACACCTATATCACTTGGACTATTACCTAAGAAATTTTATGGGTTGAACTGGTTTGGTGCTTTAAATTACTTCATATCCTATGGTGCTTGTATGCCATTATTCCTACAATCTGGGTACTTTTTAAGGAGAAGCTGAAGGTTCATAGTGTCTTGCTATATATATCAAGACCCCAAATAAAGTGTTTGCATTATTATTCTCAATGAATAAGAGAAAGCAATAGTATATCTAACTTCATTTTTTTTCTATATTTGATTTTAGTTACTATATCAAATCCTAGTGTTGAAACACTACATGTAAAAGTTAATATTTAGTAGACTGTTCAGTTGTACTTGTTATATTTTAATATTACTGTTATCGGTATGTTCTTGTGCTTAGTCTGTACATTAAAATTTACCACACTTATGAACAGAATGTAGTGCATATCTCCTATTACTAAAAGAGGACCCCTAATCTTACTGCACTTTGAAAACTTAATCCATGATTTTTTAAGGCGTGTTTTATTTATTTTTATATTTTTTAATTTATTTTTTATGTATTTATTAGAGACAGGAGAGGGGAGAGACAGAAGGAGGGAAATAATGGGTGCACAAGGGCCTCTAGCCACTGCAAACCAACTCCAGATGCATGTGCCATCATGTGCATCTAGCTTATGTGGGACCTGGAGAATTGAAGCTGGGTCGTTAGGATTTGCTGGCAGGCTTCCTAACCACTAAGCAATCTCTCCAGCCCAATTTTAAAAATTATTTTAAATATGAAGAAAATATAAGTTATGACTATATGTTATGTTACTATTTAATATTTTCAGTAAACTCAGCTGTTATAGCAGTTCTAGATTGCTTAAAAATAAATATACTGGGCTGGAGAGATGGTTCAGCAGTTAAGACACTTGCCTGTAAAGCCTAATGACCTAGGGTCAATTCCCCAGTAACCCCATAAAGAGAGATGCACAAAGTGGCACATGCATCTGGTGTTCATTTGCATTAGCGAGGAGCCCTGACACACCCATTCCTTCTCGTTGGAAATAAATAAACAAATAGATAAAAGCAAATGTACTGACAGTCCTTTTCCATATATGCTGTGTACAGCACCACCTTCAGGTTGTGTTTTCTATCAATCCGGACTATCTGTACACGCTTAACGAGAGTCCATTTGATTTGAATCATGAGGATAATTGCTTCAATCTATCATTCAAATGACATTTGACAAGTAGAGCTCTAAAAATATAAAATGAAAATAAATAGGCCTGATTTGGATATAAACAAAAGTTCCTTGAAATTAACATTCAATTTTCACATTATATAAGAAACTTTGACATTTCTAATGACAAATAAACAATTGCTGTCACATTTTTTTTAAATTGTAGAATGTATTTCAATCATATCTTAAATATTTTATTTAAAATGACATTTATTTAAATGGTTAAACAAGAACGTAATTGATTTTAATTTTGAAAACATGTATGCTCTTAACAAAAGAAAACATACAATTTATTGAAGAAATTTGAAAAATATTTAAATAGAATTTTTATAATGAAAGTAAATTCCTGGGGGCAAAAGAAGAGGGTTCTATAATAAACATGTCTTAGATCCATGAATTTTCATGGACATTTAGTAATGGTTTGAACAGAATTGGCAGTGGGTATAAAAAGAGGAAATGTTAAGTTCATTGATCATTCCTAAACCCCTACCTTCACAGTGCTTTTGAGTTTAAAAAGATACCTAAAACTTTAGAGATATGTCATATTCTGAATCGACCTACAGTTTACATGGAAACCTGACCTCCTGCTATGTTATTTGAATATACAATACTTGCAATGTAATTTAGTGTTGATGACTCTTTGAGGCAGTACCCTTAATGCCAGAATAGGACACTTTGATCAGTAGAGAACTTGCTCTTTTGCCCAGTGCCTAAAGGCACAGTTGGAAAGAATTTGGAAGCCATTAAGATGCCCTTTTCAAAAAAAGAGCATGCTGGGCTGGAGAGATGGCTTAGCGGTTAAGCGCTTGCCTGTGAAGCCTAAGGACCCTGGTTCAAGGCTCGGTTCCCCAGGTCCCACGTTAGCCAGATGCACAAGGGGGCGCATGCGTCTGGAGTTCGTTTGCAGAGGCTGGAAGCCCTGGCGCGCCCATTCTCTCTCTCTCCCTCTATCTGTCTTTCTCTCTGTGTCTGTCGCTCTCAAATAAAATAATTAATTAATTAAAAAAAAAAGAATTAAGCAAAATAAAAACAAATACTAATTACGAAACCATGTCAGGTCTTGTGTTAATCAGCTACAGCTCCCATGACCAAATACATTAGTCTAAGAGCATTACAGAACAGACTTACTTCTCTACAGCTCTCAAGGCTGGAAGGCCTAGATCAGGAGGATAGCATGCTCTTTTTTTTTTTTTTTAATTTTTTATTTATTTATTTGAGAGCGACAGACACAGAGGGAAAGACAGAGGGAGAGAGAGAGAATGGGCGTGCCAGGGCTTCCAGCCTCTGCAAACGAACTCCAGACGCGTGCGCCCCCTTGTGCATCTGGCTAACGTGGGACCTGGGGAACCGAGCCTTGAACCGGGGTCCTTAGGCTTCACAGGCAAGCGCTTAACTGCTAAGCCATCTCTCCAGCCCCTATTTTGCTTAATTCTTATGTAAGATTATAATTTTTGAACTAAAGGTATTATTTTTTATGTTGAGGGTTAAAGTTAGAGCCATATACAAACTTGTAAGCATTTACCAGTATGCTGGACATACAGTTGAAATTTATGATCTTAGTAGGGATCAAATTCATCAGATTCACACAAATCAAATATTGCCATTTAAACTTCCTCTTACTATATACGCTTAAACTGTTAAATTTAGAGGAAATATTTCCTATAAAGATTAATATATGTATGAAAATAAGTAGAAAACAATCCAATTAACACGATGATGATTTATTGAGGGATATAGAATGAAACAACTAATCATGTGAATTTAAAATGCAACTTCACTTCAGTCCAATTTTTAGGATATATTATATTATAAAACTTTAAGGTGAACACTTTTAAAATATTCTTTTGCATGCAATAAAACAAATATGACAAAGAAACAAATATACACTTTACTTGACTAAAAACTGAAGAGTCAATGAACATATTAAAATCTTTAGGCACTGGCGAGAGTCATTATTTTGATGGCGTGTTACCTCTGCTCCTGTTCCTGGCGCAGTATAGGAAAACACCTTGAAGAACAAGCAGAGATGAGGAAACTCTCTATACTGCAAGTGGCAAGGATTAAATTTCATTGGCCCTATCGTTGTTATTTAGGACAAAGATGTCGTCTATGGGCTGGGATCCATCTTCCCTCACATTTGCCACAGGCTCTTTCTCAACAAAATCACCAGAATACTTCTCCGTGGAAACTACCTTCTCATGACATGACTTCTCACTGGAATTTTCATCTTTCGACAGATTTTCCTCATTGTCTCCATTGTTCTTCTGATCTGTGTCTTCTTTTTTGTCTTGGCTGGGAAACAGGTTTTCATCATCATCTTTCTCTTTTCCACCAGCATCATCACATTCTTTTTCAGCTTCATCTTCATCCTCCACCTCCTTAGGCTTCGCATCAGGAACCTTTCCACAGACATCTTCCTTTTCCTTGGCATACTCCCCAGATTCTCTCTCTGAGCCTCCTTCTTTCAACACTCTCCCAGGGGCTTCAGCAAATTCTGAATGAGTGTCATGTTCCTCTAGCACATTTTCAAATAGGTTTTCATCTTTAAGAAGGTCCCTGTCAGAGCGATGCCTGGCAAAATCTCTTTCAAATCTGTTCACTTCAAATTCTTTTTCAAAACTTCTTTCAGACTGTCCTGCAGGGCAGTCTTCATCAGACGTTCTCTCTGGGCTTTCCTCTTCTGATCCTTTGTTCAAGCTCTCCTCATCTGTGCTGTCCTTGCTGCTCTCATCACCATGAGACACTTTCAACGGGCCATTCTCATCATCTTTGGCTCTCTTTAAGTATTCTCTTTCTGGGACATTATCTTGCATATCGGTTTTAGCAATATCTTCTTTTACAGCCTCTTTTCTGGGATAGCATTTTTCATGTTCATTTTTAAGTTGGCTCCCATTAGACTGTATCTCGGGGGAAGCTGGCTTGAATTCTCTTTCAATCAGATTTTGTTTTGCCTGTTTTTCATGTTTATATTCTTTAAGATCCTTTCCAGAAATATGTTCGTCCAACTCTCCCCCATCTTCTGAATTTTCAACCTTTTTCTCAGTAAAACCTTCAAATGATGTTCCAGTTGCAGTTTCCTGAAGGTTTATTTCAGATTTGGAGATGTGCCCTGAAAAATGTTTTATTCTACATTGCCCTACACTTTCAGAGGTGGAATTTGAATTCTGGCAGTCTCTGTTGGCCTCTGGAGCATTGAGGAATGCATCCCACCCTCTCATCCTTTCTTCCCTTTCTTTACAGGTCTCTTCCACAAGATAATCTGTAGTCCCGTCCCATGCTTGTGCAGAGATTTGACGGCCACCAAACCACCTTTTGTCAAGGGTTTGAATACAACAGTCAGCTTCCTCTGGACGCCTGAAGGACACAGAGGCCACACCATCGGGGTGCCTATCAAAAACAAGGAGCTTCCTGACTTGTCCAAACTTTGAGCACTCTACTCTGAGATCTTCTCTGATCTCATTCAGTACCAAGGGCTCATCGTCAAAATCCGTGGGGTGAAACATGTTTTTGATGATGACGACTCGCTCATGACTCATTCTGGATGGTCCAGCCTTCCTCTCGGGTCTCCAATCCAGCTGCTTTTGTTGCAGAGACAATTTCTTCCGATAATCTTTGCATTGCTTCTTTTTCTTCGAGACATCATATTCCCCCTTCAGTTGAAACTTGGCCACCTCTACATGCAATTTGTAGCCTCTAATTTTATCTTCATCCAAAAGTTTTACCGCAAGTTCCACTGATTCTTTCCTCAAATAACAACAAAGCCCATCTCCCTTTAGATTTCCCTTATTGTCTTTGTAAAGTTTGATCTTAAATTCTTCTGTCTGGGGATCTCTCATAATAATGCCAAACTTGGACATAAGCTGCGTAAATTCGCCTACCGTAATGTCTGGAGGCATACCAGACACATACACATTCGTGTTTTTGTCTTCTTCAACATGGAACCATCCCGAGTTCTTTCTTTTTTCTCCCCTCTTTCTGGGATCAGCGGTCTCTGAGACTTCTCTTTGCAGAGGTTCTCCTGCCGTGTTGACACCTGTGTCCTGAGCATTTGAGGTGGACTCTGAGAAGCCATAATTAGCCTGATAGGTAGCAATGAGAGCTTCAGTGATCTCCGGGAAAGAATCAGGGCCTCGGCCACAGGGGGCGACAGCCTGAAGCTCTGGGAAAGAATCCGTTTCCCCGGCAGCAGGATTCTGCGCATCCCCATCCTTGGCATCTCCTGCCTCTCCGCTTGATTCCTGCCTTAGCAGCTGCTCATCACACAGGTCCTTCTGCCTGAAGATGCGGCTCATCGCTCCTCCCAGCCCCGGAAGGGGCCAGCATGGGGGTCTCAGTGCTCAGGGCCCTTCCTGGAAGGAAAGGTCACGGGAATGCGCTCACACACCGGCTGCTGGGAACCGTTTCCGTTTCCGCCTGCCATCTTGGGGAAGCACGTGGGCGAAATTATTTTTTAAAAGATACATGTACATTTTTTTTTTCAAGGTAGGCTCACACTCTAGCCCAGGCTGACCTGGAATTTACTATGTATTCTCAGGGTGGCCTCCAACTCACAGAGATCATCCTAAGTGCTGGGATTAAAGTCATGCACCACCACCCTTGGCATAATGCATATATTTGTTAATGACAAAAATAAAATAGTACATTTCTTATTCTAATATAGTATATTTCACTCAATTTCTTTATGGAATTTACATCATTAGTACATATGCATTTACTGATATCTTTTATATCTAATAAGTTAAATTTTGACTGTATCATAATAATTGAATAAAGATTGAAAAGTAGGAAAGTATGACTGGGAAGTTGCTCTGTTAATTGTATCAAAGTCAGAATATATCACATATCATCAGGAATATAACAACAATATGTGTCCTCTGAGACTTTCATGTTGCAACTCAACCCCGTACCCTCCATGCAATGGCATTGGGATAGAGGTAATGTGGAGATGATGATAGCCCCAGGGAGTTGGACTGGGAAAGTGTGACAGAACCCTTTCAGGTCCTTGTTATAGGGTGAGAAGATGACTGTCTATGAACAGCAGAAACCTTATCAGACATGCAAACTGCAGTCTTGATCTTGGAATCCCTACTCTCCACAACTGAGAAATTAAGTTACCAGGATGCAGTTTAACACTTATTCTCAAGAATTATGCTACAATAGCTTAGTCAGACTACACAAACAAATACTAAAATAAAACATTACTGCAGGCTACAGATAAAATTCTAATTTACTATACAACTTTAAAGAACCTTTAGACTTATTGTTGAGACCAATCTTTAAATGATTTTCTCTGCCTTTTGCCAAATTACTATTAGGCAAAAATCCTATAAAATTAATTAAAAAATTCCTAATGCATATATTATTTTAAAAGAACATGAAGAAACGTTTTTTAAGAAAATTCCATTGCTTTCAACATAGCTAATTGTGTGTGTGTGTAAAGAGAAAAAGGGAGAAGTATAGTCTATGATGCCTATAATTCCCTGACCACCTTTCTCAGTCATTGAAATGCTGGGATTACAGTTTTGCATGAACATCTGTTTAACTTACTTCTTTAGTGATACAAAGCATAATACAAAAAGTTCTTACTATTGCTGATAAGCTATTTACTAACAACTTGTTTACAAGTAATTGTATTCATTTTATTGACAAAGAAAGTACTGAATAGTAAGTAGCTCATATTACCATTAAAATACTGCAACAATATAGCAAGCAAACATTCAATTTAGTAATAAAGAATAATGAATCATCATTACTGAAAATGGCATAATTTACACTGCAATGGTGGAGATTTTCTGAAGAGATAGTAATGAAACTATTATTATCTAAATTATTCTGAGTAGATTATAATAATAAAGGAGAAAATAACTTCTGAATAGAATTGCTGTTATGTGTAAAATTGGATGTAATATCCTGAAAACACTTTGACCTTTAATTTGAATTAATGGATTTTTAGTATTACTGAGGACTGATTTCTATAAAATAGTAGATTGATGTATATAAATTTCCATCCATCACTTCTCTGAACTATTTAGATGCATATTAAATCATCATTTAGAAAATTTATTCATGGAGAGTGTTGTGACAGGATATGTCATTTGTGACAATGACCAGCTTTTGTCATTAGATTTGCTGTGTTAATTTCAGAAAATTAATTCAAATTTAAAGCTCTGGGCACCTTGCCTATTTCTTAATCCTTGCACAATACAAACTGGGCACATAGCACCAGTCTTAACATTACAGATTGCTCTTGTGTTTGGGGTGAATCAAGTACTACTGGCCCTAGTATTGCATAAACATAGGTCCTAATTGTAAGGGGCCTACTTTATTTGAGTGTATTTATTCAGAGTGTTCAAACTCTCCTCTTATATAGCTCCTGCTTACTTTAATATAATAAATATGTGATAAACTCTTCAAAACTCAAGCATGTTCTTAAAATATAAATTAAAGAAATAAATGCTAAAATCCTAGCTCCCTGGAGGAAATATGAATAAGTCACTGAGGATTTTATTCTCTTTATTCAATGGGGAAGAATGTAAAGAAAGAATACATTTATGCAAGGTAAGAAAATACTTCAAGAAAATAAGTATATTTGAAATGAGATAACATGGGTCAGAGGTGATAACTAAATCAGTAAGTCTTTTGTTTTCCAAATATGAGAACCTGAGTAAGATTCCAAGAGCACACGTTAAAAAAGCTATGCATGGTGGTTTGTAATTGTAATCCTAGTGCCTGGGAGTGGAAATAGGTACACTTCTGAAGCTAACAGAGCAGTCTATCCTACTTGGAAAAACCTCAGAGATCACTGTCTGAATAAGAGAGGGCTGGCAACTTCCTAAAGAAAGACAAAGCTGCCTTTAGATCTGCAGACACATGCACACAGAAGTACATACATTCTTGCACCTGTACACACACACACACACACACACACACACACACACACACACACACACACAATCAGATGACTCAGCAATTGTGATACCTGTAGGTAATATAAGTTATAAAATAAATAATTCAGAAATTCAGACCATATAGGGTCAATACTCTATATGCAGAGATAGGATAGATATAAATAATACTGATAAAGCAATTAATATTAAAATAAGTAAAAGTAAACAAAGAATTCAGTGTAAGATATCCATTTTACCCTAGACTCAGAGGACACTCAACTCCTACCAAATCAGATATCCAGAGACACAGAGGCTCCGAAGACCTCATTACTGAAGTAGACCTAAAACGAACCCATTGTAGCTTAGGAAAAATTGTGGAAGAGGGGACAGGAAAATTGTTAGAGCCATATGTTGGGACATTATCTATAGAGACATTGCCTCTTACCCATAACTAATGACTAACCCCTCAAGGCATCACACACCTTCCCCAAAGAGGAGGGTCCCTGGACAGGGAGGAGGTTAACGAGGACATCAACATGGCTGTATACACACTGTGTACATAACTAATAAAAACAGGGATAGACATTTAAAAAGATATCCATTTTCAAAATATACTTACTTAACTTTTAGTATATTTAACTTTTAATGATGACTATATTTGACAGCTGGTTTTCCCCATATCTGAAGATTTCAGTCAGCACTCATGTTCTTCTAGCAGACTATGAACAGTCCTTGAAATGGAGAAAGTGGCTAGGAGAAAAGGAGGTTTTTGAGCACAAGGGCTTTAGGCCCTAATACACAATCCAGCTGTCAGTCTGGATGACAAGGGAGACGCTAGAGTCTTTTTGGGAAGAAAGAATGTGAAGTGACTATTATCTGAAAAGTTCTTGCTATCATTTTGAATATGGCTTTTATTATTCAAAAATAAAGGGCTGGAGAGATGGCTTAGCGGTTAAGCGCTTGCCTGTGAAGCCTAAGGACCCCGGTTCGAGGCTCGGTTCCCCAGGTCCCACGTTAGCCAGATGCACAAGGGGGCGCACGTGTCTGGAGTTCATTTGCAGTGGCTGGAAGCCCTGGCGCGCCTATTCTCTCTCTCTACCTCTATCTGTCTTTCTCCCTGTGTCTGTCACTCTCAAATAAATAAATAAAAAAAATGAACAAAAATAAAGCCACAAAAAATTAGAGGATATTTCTGTTATCAAGGCAAAAGTTTTTATGACTTATGTCTTAAAATAGTTAAATTTAGTAAATCTTTGAAGGCAAAGAAAATAAAAATCATAAAAGAATTGGCAGTATCATGTGTGACAGTAAAAAATTATCCATGATTTTTATCTTGAGCTATTACGGGGTTGAAGTTGGCATTACCAAAGATGTGAGTCATGGGTAAAAGAGAATGGTGAGTTAATATCAGACACACAAAATTTAGTATGTCTTCTGCACATGTGGAAATGTTAAGTAGGAGTTAGATATATAAATCTGAAATTTATGTATTTAAGCAAGTAACATAATGGAAAATTTTTTTATCAAATAGCTTTTAATGATAAAAGTCCAATGGCAATTTAATTTTTAAGCAAGCAGCAAATGTTGGGACTTGTAGAGGATGCTGAAGTGATCGCCTATATGAATTTATAATTAGCATGGTTATTTTGGCCTGGGGAACATAGAAATAAAAGTTAACGCTAAGAAATATATAATTCCCTAATATTTGCATACCATTTGTTTTTTTTTCTTTTCTTTCTTTCCTCTTTACCTCCTCCCCTCTCTATCTTCTTTTTCTCTCTTTTCTTTCTTCTTCCCTTTCTTTTTTTCCTTCTTTTTTTCTTTCTTTTAAATAAATTTACTCTGTTCACAACACTGCTCTGGAACTCACTATATAACCCAGGGCAATCACAAATAACACCCCTCAAGGAAATTTCATTCTCTAATGTGCACTCAATATATCTGCTCACTCTCTTCAAAGGGAATAAAAGGGGCTAGTATGTCTTAATGATCCCACTCAAAAGTTGAAATAACATGTACTGGGAAGATGGCTTTGTAGTTAAGGCACTTGCCTGCAAAGCCCAAGGATGCAGGTTTGATTCCCCAAGACCCACAAGATGCACAAGGTGGTAAATGAGTCTGGAGTTCATTTGCAGAGGCTGAATGTCCTGGCATGACCATTCCTTCTCTCTCTTTCTCTCTCTCTTTCTCTCAAATAAGTAATAAAATAAAATATTTTAAAATTAAAAAGTTTAAATAACAAAAAAAATTACTTAATAGCATTAAATTAATATGCATTTATTTAAAATATGTACCTACTTTATAAAATATACTTTTGCATACACATTCTTAAAATTTATTTATTTTGAGAAAAAGGCAGAAAGAAAGAGGAACAAAGAAGATAGAATGGGCTTGCCAGGGCCCCTAGTCACTGTAAATGAACTCCAGACGCATGCTCCACCTTGTGCAACTGGCTTATGTAGGTACTGGGAAATGGCATCTGAAGCTTTAGGCTTCACAGGCAAGTGCCTTAACTGCTAAGCCATCTCTCCAGCTCATGTGCTTATTTTTTGATCACTATGATCACTATTTATTTGTTTTTCTGAAATCAAATTTCCACAATTAGGAGTATTTTGTAAAGCACAATCATATTTCTATATATTTTCTAAACATTATGCCATCTTATAGTGTGAATAATTACATGAGGTAAAAATCAGTCTATTTGTTGTTTTACTTAAACTTTTCAGCCTTAGACACAGAAGATAGTCTACTTAATGCTGTCTGTCCTCTCTTCTCATTTTCATATGACCTTCCTCACCTAGGCTAGTGCTCCAGCACTCAAGAGCGGTGAGCTCCAGTAAAGTGTGTCACGTGCCTGAGCTCTCTGCTATACATTGTTTATATCCAAAGTACCCACTTGTCCATAATTCCGAACATAGAAGTAGACTATATCTTCACAGGGGTGAACATCAAAGAAAATGTACCTATCCCTATTTTCTGTTAGATGCAATCTACTTGAGCATACACTTGAATTACTCAATTAAGTTTCAATAAGTTAAATACCTTCAAAATAAACTTAAATGTTATGGAGGTCAAAATAAAGAAAAAAAAAATCCTTCCTGATAAACTAAATCAGGAAAATCAAATAATGAATTTGAACACTATAAATGAATAAAATTTCAACACATAGAAAGAATTGTACAAATTTACCAACAGAAGAATAAGCTGTAAGCAGTGTTTCTGATACTAAAGAACAGGAAGTTATTGCAAAATAATCAGGTAATTTATGAATCCCTGTTCCATTACTGTAATAAAATACCTGAAGCAGAATATTTCATATAAGTAAGAGATTGTATTTTCTTCAACTTTGAACACTGAAAATTCAGAATGAATTATCTCCATTGGCTTGGTCTCTGTGGATGAACTTATGGATGACTGTGGCTTGAACAAATGTCAACATAGAGAAACAATACATGTTAAGGTAGAAGACGTTTGATGTGATGAAATGTTCGATATTTTGTCTTATTAGTATTGACAATTGTATTACTATGCTCTTCATTGAGAAATTACTATGATTATAATAATGAAATGTTATTAAATAATTATTTGTGTATTTTATTAGTCCATCTTTATAACAAAATATATGAGGCTGATTCTGTTATAACAGCTCACACTTTGGAGACAGAAAGTCCAAAATGCAGAAGCTGCCAGTTCTCTCTTGAAGAATCTACTAATAATGACAACACAGGAGTGTGTGTCACGTCCATCACATAGGAAGGCAAGACACAAGAATGAACAGTGGAGTCAGACTTAATCTTAGATAACTCCACACTTCAACTTTGCAGCATTGTATATACTGTTGGGGAAAAGAGCTGGATTGCATAAGGGTCATTTAATCCCTTCATCTGGATACCATATTTTAGTTAGCTAAGAGTTCTGTACTAGAAATAGTGGGGAACCTGCTTTCAGAAATACAAATCCCTGGAGAACATAACTATATTGAGCATTACAGGCCTCAATGAACACAAAGCCAGTAAGAATGTGGCGTAAGAGAAAATTGAAGAAATACTCCATAGAAGTTGAGATATGTAACAATAAATAATAATAATAAGAAGAAGAATAAGAATACTGAATCCTTAACTGCTGAGATTTAAGACTGAATGACAGAGTGACATTAAGTCCTGCCATTAAGAAGAAAGTGAAAGTCAGGAATAGACAGATATATGAGTGAAGAGAAGTACAGTTCGCACTAGAACGTATTAACTCAATAGCACAAGGGACTCTTGTTTTTGTAAATGTCCTTTGTTTAAATAATGAATATAAATGGTACATGTATAGGGTATAGTTATATGGCTGACCATTATCAGAATATGAATATTGTTTAAATCCAGTCATAGGATAAGGGATACTAGTAAATCATCAATACTTGTTTAAGACTTAAGAATGACCTACTTCCTCACCATCTGAGGTTAAGCATATAGAATCCCTGCTCTGCTTTGGTCTCCTGATTCAGAACTTCTGTGTGCATTTAACAGGACCTTGAAATTTTAATCTACAATCCAGTTGAAAGTTAAGTATGTTGGCAATAGACACATGATGAACTTTCTGTTTTATAGTTGAAGCTGCATTCTTTTTCCAATAATGCTTATAATCCCAATGACATAATATTGTCAATTTAGCTGGTTTAGTAAAGCCCAAATCTCATTTTAAATATTTTACTTATTTGTTTGCAAAGAGACACGGGAGAGAGATAGAGAGAGATATAGACAGAGAGAAACAGAATGGGCACATGAGGGTCTCCAGCCACTGCAAACGGATTCCAGATGCATGCACACTTGGTGCATCTGGTTCCACGTGGCACTGGAAAATTGAACTCTGGTGCTTAGGCTATGAAGGAAAGTACCTTAGCTGCAGAGCCATCTCTCCAGCCCTATTACATTCTTTCCATTCTTTTTTATGGTTCCCTGAGATTCAGAACATTTGATAGAGATGTCTCATTTAATATTAAGTAGTTACATATTCTCAGTAATTTGATGAAGTTTGCTTCTTTCCGGTCACCACCCCGTCTGTACAATGAAGCTTCTCTGACTAAAGATGAGAGCAGCTCTAACTGCCAGCGAACCTATTTTCTCCTATGGAAACTAGAGAAAAGTGATTTAAAAAAAAAAAAAAAGCAGAGGAAAATAAGAACAGCAAATATAAAAAAAGAAGCATCTTAAAAGAAGGGGGTAAAGAATGTAAGAGCCAAGCTGGGTGTGGTGCAACACGCCTTTAATCCCAGCACTCATTCGGTAGGCAGAGGTATGAGGATCACCATGAGTTCGAGGCCACCCTGAGAATAGAGTGAATTCCTGGGCAGCCTGGGCTAGAATGAGACCCTATCTAAAAAAAAAAAAAAAGTAAGAGCCACAGTGTGGGGGGAGATGTCCTCTAAAACACTGTCCCCACCCCACAGTACTGGTATATTCATGACCCCACAGTGAATACCAACAGCTCCACTGAGGATGGACCTCAGTGGAATGGGGATGGGTGACAGGGAATGTAAGAGTATTTGCAGATGGGAATATGATCAATATGCAATATGTTCCTATATTAAAGTTCTCAATAAAAACTGAAACAAACAATGGAAAATAAGGAGGGCAGGGCTTGGGGGAGGGGGAAGAGTCTGGGGGGAACACAATATTGAATCCAAATTGAAGTGGTACCATAGAATCCTACATCCTAGAAGTTAGACTAAAAGGTTGAACCCTCAACAGGACCTTAGGGCAAGCACCTGAACTGAACAGCCCTGGAGCGGGTAAGATGAAGCCTAACCGTATATTTGTCCTGTTTCTCTTATTTTTAATGTTTTTTTTTTTTCTTTCCCCTTGGCACTGGCCTGTAATTCCTTGTACCAGGATGCAATTAACACCCACTATGAGCTGTTGATCAGAAAGACCTACAAGGTCTCTGGAAATAAACATGACAGACTTCTGTCAGAGCACTTTATTACCCACCAGTGATTAATGGTAAGACCCTACTGCTGAAGACACCATACGCTGTTGGCACAGATCCTGGAGAGACATTGTTGGAATTCTGAAGAGAACCAGTCCCCAGACAGTTAGCTCATCCAGTGCTGGTAGGTGCTACATGAGCTACCAGGGAAAATTGGCCAACATTTGTCCAAGCAACTCAAAGTCTAAGTTACTCAGAAGCAAAAAAGCTGATGTGATGCTCACACAAGTGCAATAGTGGAACACAGCCATGGTGGATAACCAACTGCTCTTCGATTGGCTAACATTTCCACTCAGTGGAAAGGAAACCATATCTAGAATCGGAAAATAAGTCAGAAGCATATTCTGACTTATTTTACTTTCCAATGTCAAGAGCCCACTAATCTTGGGCTGTAAGAGGATCTACACCTTTTAAATTCTATCTAAGTTTATAATAATTATCCCATTTAACCATCACTGACTTCACTCTCCACTGGAGAATCTGCTTCTTTTTTCAGAGGGGAGCTGGACCTGAGGAAATAAATAACCCAGCACATTTCAACCCAGTCCCAGCTGAAACCACAGAGGAATTGGGGAAATGAGGAAGAGTGCTGCATTCTTGGTGAACCTGATATCAGCACAAGGGTGAAGGAGGTAGACACTGAGGACACTCAACACCTCCCAAAGCAGAGATCCAGAGGCTCCTAAGAGCCCATCTCTGAAATAGACATAAAATGCTCCCAACATGGCACAAGGAATTTTGTAGAAGAGGGGGCAGAAAGATTGTTAGAGCCACAAGTTGGGACAGTATGCATAAAGACATTGCCTCTCCCTCATAACAGACTTCTGTCCCCACAAAGCAAGACCCACAATCCCCATGAGGTTGACCTGCATCCCCATGAGGAAGACCTCTTCAGAAAAGGGCCAGGGGTGAGGGAAAGAATGGTATCAACATATGCTGTTTAGATACAAAGTATGTCCATATCTAATAAATAATAAATTTTTAAAAATTGGAAAAAATAAGACATAGGATTTATCTCCCACACAGAGCAGAGTTTTATGGTGGTGGAAAATTAGTTTTGTTGAACTTATAACTCCTTCTCAAAAGCTCTAAATATTTTTTCCAATGTAGGATATACTAGAAATGTCTAAAGAAAATAATTATGTACTGGACTTTGTACAATGTAATTTGCATGAATGGAGAATTATACCTCTGTGGCTCATTGTTTCACAAGCTGTGACATTCTTAGGATCATGAGCTATTCTACTTGACCAATCTATTTACATATCTCTGTTTTGTTTCTTTTTTTAACCTATTAAATGACAATTAAGGATTAAAATGTTATTTTCAATAAATATTCACATCTGGTGTTTCCATGCCCTTGTAAAATCGACTGTTTTGTCTACAAGCTCATACCTTTGTCACACTGCTGCACATGTTATTCTGATATTCAAACCCACCACAGCATGGAAGTTTTGCTTCCAGCTGTCAGGGTATTTGGAATTTGCCTATTTGCTATACACTGTAAAGCACAAGTAATTTCTTCTTTAATATTCATAAGAGTAAGCTAAAGAGCATAGCAAATTTTAGGATATTTTCTCAGGTACTTTTGTCAATTAAATGGCAAATATCACCTATAAGTGCATGTGTTTGAACACCTGGTTCCCAAACTATGCATTTTTTGTGATGCAAATAAATGCCTTAGTAGATGAAGGCTAGCTAGGTGAATTGGGTCACCAGATGGAGGTCTTAAGGTGCTTGTTTTTGTCTGTTTGTTTTTGTTTTCTACTTCCTGACTGACCACATAATGTGAGGAAGTGATCCCTGCAGCTCCTGTTGCCTTGCCTTTCCTGCCAGGATGGACAGCATGCACCGGAACTGTGAGAAAATTCAACCCCTTCCTCCTTAAATTCCTTTTGTCTAGGGACTCATCATAGCATCATAAAAAACAACTAATACAGATGCTAGCAAATAAATTTATGATGTGTTGGAGAGAGTACCAGGAAATTATTTATTGAAGGTATTTAACACAAGAGATACCTAATCTTGGTGATAGCAGTGGTTACAGACTATCTATCATGCTGCTGATATATTTTAAGATCTTTGAAAACAAGTAGACTGATAATTTTCACAAAGGATTACATAGATAAATTCTGAGGCATTAACACTAATATGACAGCTGATAAGTTTCAATATGATCTGTAATAACTTCATGAAAACTTGGTTATTCTTAGCAAGTTGAAGAAAAATTTATACCAGTATCTGACTCATTGGTTTGATCTTCAACATATTGAAGACAGTGACATAATTCTGTATATACATAGCACCTAAACAGTATTAAGAATATAAAAATAATTTAGGTAAATAAATTAATATACAAAGAGGGTTATATTTATAATCTTAGAATAATTGAAAGGATTTACTAATATATAATTTTAGAAATATCTGTATTAATTATGCAAACATAAAATCCATTATGTTGGTAGTAGAAAATTATATATATATGTATGAAAAATGAAAATTATTTTCATATTTTAATGATGTATAATGTATTTATCATATTAAATGGAGATATATCAGATATAATGCTAGTATAATTATATTCAATATTGACTTTAAGTATTATTAGAAAAATTCAACAAATTAATTATATGTTATATATTTTGTAACTATTGTTCTTTTGATGATATTGTATTTAGATAAATCTATTTTCCTTTTTCCTACTGCTGTAAGCTTTGTTGCTTTTCTCTTTGAAAATCACCTTCTGCATTTAATTCATGCCATCTAAGAGTGTGTCTAATTCACATTAACTCAATTCATAATCTGTGAGATTTCTTACCTGGTGTAAGTCTATACTGCTCTGTCACTAATGCTAGTGCCACAACTTCCATAGGATTAGTTGTGACAGGAAATCACTATAGGTGTTTGTAGTGTAACTACAGTGATGACATTATTTCTTTCACTCTCTTGATTATATACTTCTATCACAACTGGAAGTGAATCTGTGGCCCAATTATTTCTGTTGAATTAAATAATTGTTACCATCAAAGTTGCACTATTATCATTCTTGGGCTTCCTACTTTACTCAATGATAAACTTTCTGTAAATAATTATTGAACAGAATATGAGGGAACTGTGTGATATCCTAAAATTCCAAACATTTGGATCATGGCTATACCATAAGGAGAGGAAATCCAGGCCAGATGCATAAAGAACATATTCAGCAAAATTATTAAGGAAAAATTTCAAGTCTCTCAAAAGAGAATATGAAAGAAATGTGGGACACTCTAAAATGACCAAATATGTGGGTCATTGGTATGCCAGAAGGAGAAGAAATCCAGACCAGAGGCATAGAAAACATACTTACCAGATTTTTGAAGAAAAGTTTTCTGGATCTTGAGAAAGAGAGGTCCATCCAGATACAAGAAGCCCACAAAACACAAGACAAGACCAAAGAAGAAACTTTCCAAGATATATTATAATTGAAACTCTTAACAATGAAAACATAAAGAGTGTTAAAAGCAGCAAAAGAGAAGCAAATCACAACATACAAAGGCAATCCCATCAGAATTCTGTCAGATTTTACACGGGAAAGCCTAAAAGCCCGAAAGGCCTGGAATGGAACTCTTCAAAGTTTAAAACAAAACTACGGCTTCCAACCAAAGCTCCTCAACCCAGCGAAAGTATCCCTCATAATACATGGTGAAAGTAAAACTTTCCATGGAAAATGTCAACTCTATGATTATATGAACACAAAGCCAAACCTCCAGAGAATATTTCAGAAAACACTCCACACATAATAGTCATACCAACAATCTCAAGAGCTAACAAGAAAATGACAATAACCAAAAGAGACCAGGCTCAATATAGTACAAAACAGAAGAAAGCACCAAAACCCATAAAATACTTCATTAGGCATGGATTAATTGAAACCTCACAGTATTAACCTTAAATATTAATGGTGTCAACTCAACTCATATAACTGTATTATATGTACAAACTACTGGTTCAGTAAGAGAATTTTTCTCTTTAAGATAATATGGTCCAGCAGTAAGAGGGAACAGACAAGAAAACAATGGTTCCAGAAAAAATATAGCATTATTACAGAAAATTTCCCCCTCATACAAGTATTTTATTTACAAATTTATTTGAGAGCACCAGACAGAGAGAGAAAGAAGCAGATAGAGAAAGAGAATGGGTGTGTCAGGGCCTCCAGCCACTGCAAACAAACTCCAGATGCATGTGCCCCCTTGTGTATCTGGCTAAGATTGGCTGTGGGGAATCAAGCCTTCAACCAGGGTCCTTAGGCTTCACAGGTAAGCACTTAACTGCTAAGCCATTTCTTCAGCCCTCAGACAAATACTTATATAGATTTCTCCATGTAACTCTCTCTCTTACACCTGAAAGCAGTCTGATGTAGAAAAATGGCACTATATTGTATACATTGAAAAACTAGAAGAAACTAAGTATTCTATATATACAGATACATATATCTTATACATACACACACGTATATATACACACATATATATATACAGACATATATATGTGTGTGTGTATATGTATATATATACATACATACATACATACATGCAACATATATCATTTCATCACTTGATATTATACAACCCAACAAAACCCTACACTACATATTATAATACACCAATGAATAAAAAGCATATTCCCAACCTGGGAGATATTTCAATCTTTAACAGATGTAATCAACAACATTATACAGAATACACAGTTAGGTTACATAGAATATTACAGAGAGACAGATATCTGCTATGAAAAAAGTTTTTACATAGGAAAAAAGGATCCCACTTAAAATTATGAATGCCAGAATGTGGTGCAATCCTGTATTCTTTAATTATGTATCTAGGTTAGTTATTAACTATATAAGATGTGCATTTCAAAGTCAATATGTAAAATTGAGAGTGCAAATTGGAACCAGTTGAGGTGGTGCATGCCTTTAATCCTAGCACTTAGGAGGCAGAAGTGAAGGTAGGAGGTTGGCTGTGAAATTCAAACACAGCCTGACACTTCAGAGTGAGTTCTAGGACAGCGTGGGTCAGAGTGACAGACTACCTTTAAAAAACTCAAACCAGTAGCTGGGCGTGGTGGCGCACACCTTTAATCCCAGCACTTGGGAGAAAGAGGTTGGAGGATCCCCGTGAGTTCAAGGCCACCCTGAGACTACACACTGAATTCCAGGTCAGCCTGGGCTAGAGTAAGACCCTGCCTCAAAAAACAAAACAAAACAAAACAAAACAAAACAAAACAAACAAACAAACAAAAAAAACCCAAAAAACTCAAACCAACCAAAAAGTCATCAAGGGAGTGGGGAATAGCCACTTGATGATAGAACTAAAGGATTTGATGCTTATTCTGGGTCAAAGATTCTTGAAACTTCCGAGTTAGAAGCATACAATTGATACCGGGCTTACACTTTAAATTGATCTGATAGAAAGTCCTATATATAAAATTGAAATTATAGAAAGCCAGCAATTATTGGAAATGACAATGTCACAGTTCTGACCTTAAGCTTGTCCTTATTTGAGAAATTTAAGTTGTCAGCAGTTCTGGTGAAATACAAGGTAATAAATGAAAGATAAGATCCCAGTCATAATAATTTAAGTAGTTTTATATTTTTACTGGGAAAGAGGATTAAAGTCATTTCAAATTACATGAAGGAATCAAGGTCAGTATATTATCTGTTTATAATTTGACATTAATCTTTGAGATAACTTCCTAGTGCATATATTTCCCAAGTAGTACTAGCAAATCTGTCAAATCTGTCAAAAGGGCAGCCCTTTCTCCATCGCATGGAGGAGGTTCAAACACATGAAGAAATTTTCAATGGATGGAAGTGACAGGAAATAAACATAGATCCTATGTGTATAAAATCAGTACTGGCAAATCTCTTCCTGATTACATATAAATGGTTACATTTCTTTAATCTATTATGACTGTGTGAATATTGAGATAGGTCATGTTCTATCAATTTATAGTAATGCATTTCCTGAAACAAGTTATGAAATCTACATTTTGTTTTATTTTGCATGAGGGATATACTTATCTCATGGAAAAAGGCATGAAACAGAATAGAAATTTCACATTAATGTAGAAATATGTTTCCTTTTTTGCTCTTTTCCATGTTGGTGTTTGTATGGTTAATCTTTATTGTCAACCTGACTGGGTTTAGGAACACCTAGAAAACTTATGATGCAGACTTCTGGATCCAGGGAGGATTCTCCAAGGGGAAGAGCTATGCACTGAGTGTGGGCAACACTATACTATGGCTGACAGTCTCAAAGGACTGAAAATAATTAGGAAGGAGAAATCAAACAAAGTTGTGCAGCTCCACAATTTTTCTTTCCAACTCCCCATCATGAAGTACACTTCCCATTCTACTCTACACTTCCTGCTGTTACAAATGGGCCCTCCGAAATTGTGAGACAAATTAACTATTTCGTCCTTTACTTGGCATCTGCTTGGGATTCTGGTCAAAATTACAGGAAATATAACTAACACAGGTTTCTAGATTTTTACCTCATGTGTGACATATTAAAGGTTTATGATGGTAAAAATACTTCAGAGTAAAGCTTTCTCATTGACATGTATAATAGAAATTAATCTCTTTTTATTTCCAAACTTGTGATGGGTTGAAATGTAAAAGATTTAAGATGAATTGTCAATAAATATGTATGGAAAGACAATTTGGGAATATTGTTATATTTTATCAGAATATGGAGTCAACAGAATTTTCTGATTCAAAATTAATTTTTCAACAATAATGAATCTATTCTACAAATTATAAAAATACTCTAAAGTCTTCATGAGAAGCTTAACACTAGAACATTCAAACTGTATTTTGAATATATATACATACATATATACATATACATACATATATATATATATGATACACATAAAGGAAAAAATAATGATACCTATTGATTTTAGGACTGTAGATATGGCTCAGCTTGCAAAGCCTGACAGGCTGTGTTCAATTCCCTAGCACCCACATAAAAACAGATGCACTGATTGGCATATGCATCTGAAGTTTGTTTGCAGTGGCAGGAGGGGCTAGCATGCCCATACACACACTTTCTCGCTCTCAAATTAATAAAGAAAAATTATGAATTAAAAAGTATGTTTGCTTGTTCAATCATGCCATTGCACGTTACTTTGAATGCTGCTTTTATTGTTACAATGATAAAAATGCACTAATATAAACATACAAATAGTAGTGATCATTAAAATCCTGTCATTAAATGACATTTATTGAACCATCAAGAAAAGAGTCTATTGGACACCACCAATAAGCTGACATCAAGAAAACTGACAAACAGAATCACAACTGAGTTCTGCTTACCTGGAGCAATTGCAATTGATGTTTCAAAGTTAAGAACATGGGAGTATGCAGTTAACATTTGCTGAGTGATTTCAAACATTTCACCATACACATACAAATACAACACAGAGAGAGAGAGAAAGAGAGAGAGAGAAAGAGGAAGAGAAATGTAACTACATGAGTTGATAGACGTGGTAATTTGTTTAAAAGAGATAATCTTTCATAGTGCAATGCATAGAAAAATATCACATAATATCTTTAAACACATACAATTGTGTGAATTAGAGGGCAGTAAATCTGAGAATTAGAACAGTATAAGCAAAAAACAAAAAAAAAGTTCAGAGCCAAAAAACAGTTTTCCTTATGCTTCCATAAAAGCCTCAACAAAACAAGAGAATGCAATCATGTAAGTCTTTTCTAAATCACAAAACAAGGTAGCACAATGTGTCACAAAAATCAGTACAATGAACAGTTGTGTTAATAATTTTGAATTCTCTTTTTGATGTTGTATTAATTGGAATGTGAATTTCATCAACAATTTCATTTAAACAATTCTTCATATATTGAAATAGTAAAATTTGAGATTTTTAACAAGACAAGCTTGTGCATATACATTAATAACAACCATGACATTTGTTTTGTTGACTTATATATTCAATATTTTTTCTAAGAACTAATTAAATATTTTATTTATTTATTAATTAATTTAAGGCAAAGAGAGAGATAAAAAAGAGAAAATATGCACACTATGGCTGCTAGCAAGCAAACTCCTGAAGCTTGTGCCATGTACATATGGCTTTATGTATGTACTGGGGAATCAAGCCTGGGTCCGTTGGCTTTACAGGCAGGTAGGGTCTCACTCTAATTCAAGGTGACCTATGTAGTCTTGGGGTAGCCTCGAACTCACAATGATCCTCCTTCCTCTGCCTTCCAAGTACTGGAATTAAAGGTGTGTGCCTCCATGCCTGCCCCTAATTACATTTTTGATGATATTGTCATGGGTTCTTTACAAACACAGATATCCTCTACTTTAGATATCCAATTCTAACCCAATAGATTGAAGGAAGAAAGAAAAATCTTTCATAACCTGACTCCTGCTTCTATCTCTGATTTCATTTTAACCTTTATTGCTTCTTAATAGGCAAATTCATTTACATAACTGAAAATGAAACCATGGAATATAAATAGCAGTTTTACTATAACTGTTCAACTCATGTTTTACATGAACTCTTGAAATGTTATAAAAGTTAGAAATATATTCAAATTCCACCAAGATGTGAGAAGAATAAATTGAAAATAGAAAGAGAATATTTTTGAAAAGATGATTATAGGTAGGATCTTCTTAAAATTATGCAAGTACTTCCCTGAATATCTATAAGCAAAGCAAAACATCCTCTATTAACTCATTAATAGTGAATTGTTTTAATAAAATTTTTATTTATTTATTTGAGAGCAACAGACACAGAGAGAAAGACAGATAAAGAGAAAGAGAGAGACTGGAAGCTCCAGGGCTTCCAGCCTCTGCAAACGAGCTCCAGACGCGTACGCCCCCTTGTGCATCTGGCTTACGTGGGACCTGGGGAACCAAGCCTCGAACCGGGGTCCTTAGGCTTCACAGGCAAGCGCTTAACTGCTAAGCCATCTCTCCAGCCCTCATAACTAGTGAATTTTTAAAGATTTTTTAAAATATTTTGTTTATTTATTTATTTGAGAAAAAGGAAGAGAGAGACAGAGGGAGAAGGGGTGCACCAGGGCCTCCAGCCACTGCAGACAAACTACAGATGTGCCCCCTTGTGCATCTGGCTTACTTGGGTCCTGGAAAGTTGAACTGGGATCCTTTGGCTTTGCAGGCAAACCACTAAGCCATCTCTGCAGCCCAATTTTTAAAGATTTTTGATAGGGTTCCACTATTGCAATATTTTAAATAACAGTTGTGTAATTATTTGCTTTTCAAAAGGTATGATATATTACTAGTAGCTAATTTCTATAAACTGTTCATTTAATTGTTTTAACTTAATATTCAATAAAACAATTGGCTGCATAAGAATTTCACTATTAAATACTTCTCCAGGGCTGGAGAGATGGCTTAGCGGTTAAGCGCTTGCCTGTGAAGCCTAAGGACCCCGGTTCGAGGCTCGGTTCCCCAGGTCCCACGTTAGCCAGATGCACAAGGGGGCACACGCGTCTGGAGTTCGTTTGCAGAGGCTGGAAGCCCTGGTGCGCCCATTCTCTCTCTCTCCCTCTATCTGTCCTTCTCTCTGTGTCTGTCATTCACAAATAAATTAAAAAAAAAAATACTTCTCCAGCCCTTGTTTCCTTTGTTTGGTAGGTTATTTAGCCCACCGGTTTATTCATTTGGCTTTCTAAAACAGAATGAATTTTATTTTTGTTCCTTACATTTCAATCTTCATTCTTTGGGAGAAATGGAATGTGTGAGAAGATGGGAGTACTTAAATCAGAAATTTTAGTAGAATCTATTTGGTTTCCTTGTTATATTTCAGACAAATATCTCATGTTATACATGAGTTTAATAGACAGTATTCTGAGACTAAGAACAAAATGGCACCCAAAAGTAGGATGCAAGTATTAGACAATTTCATCTTGTATAGTTTTTTTTATATATATAATAACAGTATAGAAATAGAGACATGGATTGGGCATATATAACTCTGTGGTAGAGTACATGCCTATTATTAACAAGGTCCAGGGTTTTATCCCCAGTACTATTTAAGAAATAAATGCATAAGCAAATAAATAAATAATACATATTGCTACTTTCTTTTGAAAGCAAATGTGTCTAAACATGGCTTGAATTTCAATACTGCAACAATTGGCTGGAGCTAAGTACTTACTGTCTCCATTAGCGAGGATCCTCCTGTAAACACTGCTTTCCCTCCCTCAGACTCTGGCATCACTTATAGTTCTTCATAGTCAGACCACCTCCCACATTCATGTCTCTACTTAACTTCCGATGAACAACTTAACTTAGTCATTATTAGATTATTATGTTTTCAATTGATAACTATTCAACCACAAGTCATATCTGTATCTGTTGGGAAAAAGAATCAGAACAAAATATGATAGGCTTCCCCTTTCCCTCTTTTCACTCCATTTGCATTTTCTCTCTCCACTCCTCTCTTTCTCTAAGTCAAGTATTTAAAATAAATATTTTAATAAGTACAGTTAAATGATCTTTGAAACCCAAATTCATTTTGAGATGATAGAATATAATATTCACTGAAATTGAAGTCTGTTTGTCCTGAGTTTTGCTACACTTTGGAGGATTGTTAAGTTATCATGATTTGTTTTTATTCTTCAAATACCTGTTCACAGGAGAGCCCTTTCATAATTCACCCATCATGCATTTATCACATATTTCTCTCATGATAGTTCTTCCTTTAAGTGAACCTGTTGTTATCATGATGGATTTCTGAGCATGAAAGACATTGGCTGGAATCTTGGTTTTTCTTGGACAATGGAATCTCTGTGTTTATACATTTAGGTTGAGTAAAATCCATCCTTAGAAACTGTTTACTAAGTGGTTCAAGCACATGAGTGAGACATAGAGAAAAAATAGAACTACTGTGAAAAGGAAAATCATCCTGTTGCATAAACAAGCTCAACAATCCGTAAAATTGCAACAATTAATGTGCGTGTTCTTAACTTTATTCAAGTAGATAATGCCTTTCTTGTGCCAGGTGTCCAAATATAGTGACCAAACTCCACAATACAAAGTAATAATAAGTAAACCAACCACCCAAAAACCTAATTAAATTAACTGGACCATGAAGTATGCACATCTAATATCTGTAATCTACTAGGTAAACAAATAAATTCATTGTACTGATACAGAAAAGGAGGACAGGCAGAGGCAGAGTTCTTCACAATACTACTGATAGGATCTCACATGTCCACAGGAAAACATCAATAAAAACTTCCAAATAGAAGTCAAGAAGTTTGATGTATTGCTAGGCCATTAAAAAATTAAACTAAAGTCAAACTGACAAGTATATAATAGTAATTTATCTAATAAAATTCTGCACACCATGAGTTAGATATCACTATATTTAGCATTAATTTATTGTTTTTTTTATTCTTTTATTTTTACTAAAATCATACTTTCTATAGATATACCACGTGATGGTACCATCATTTCCCTCCTTCCTGCCCTCATTCCACTAGGGGTCCTCCTCAGTGGGGTGCTGCTATTCCTCATGGGGTTGTGGGTTATGCATTGTGGGAGCAGCAGTCAGTTATTGGAGGGAGGCAATGCATCTGGACATGGCATCCCAACCTGTGACTCTTAAAATCATTCCGTTCCTTCTTCAATAAAATTACCTGAGCCTTGGTGGGTGTGTTCTGAGTCTACTTCAGTGATGAGCTCCTTACAAGTGGCTGGATATCTGCTTTGGAAGGTGTTAAGTGTCCTCAGGGTCTGTCTCCACCCTGGTGCTGATTGTCAAGCTTACCATGGGAACAGCACTTTTGCTTGTCTCCCCACTTCCTCTTTGGTTTCTCGTAGATCTTGGATGAGATGTGAGGGTTTGTATATCTCCCTGGTCTGGCTACCTTCTGAAAAAGTAAAACAGAATCTCCAATGGACAGTGTAGCCGGCATAGGTTAATTGGGGTAACGGTTGTTAATTTAGGGAGATTTTCATGGATATAGCCCCTCTTTGAGCCAAAGACTAGTGGGAGCTTGACATTGTAGAGCACACATTTTGTCTTCAGAGGATTCAGACCTGTTTCCAGTTTCAGATATGGGCTCCTTTCCACTGAGCAGATCTCTCAGACAATCAGAAAGCTGTTGGTTACCCACCCAAGGCTGTGTGTCACCATTGCACTGGTGTGCACTTCTTGTCAGGATGGTTGTTTCTGAGACCCCTGCTTTCTCACATAACTTTTGGCCATTTGCCCCAGTTTCTCATGTAGCTTTTCAGCAGTAGATGTGATGCCCGGGGCTGACTCTCTTCCAGATTCCAGCCAGGTCTCTCCTCTGTATCTTGTGTCTTTAACAATAAGGTCTTACCTTTCACCTCACACAGTGAATCAAGTGCTTTGACAGAAGGCTGTCTTGTTTTGGGGATCTCCCAGGTCTCTCTGAATGTGAGTAGCATTTAATTCTGGTACTAGAAGTCACAGGTCAAAGCCATTTTTTTTTTTTTTAAAGGTTAGGCATCATCCTGCTCTCTCCAGGGCTCATTTTTATTGGGAGGGGGAGGTGCTCCCCTATAGTCCTGTTGCAGGTAATATCTTTTAGTCTACACTCAAGGAGAACAGTTTCTATGGTACCAGTTCATTTTGGGTTTAGTTTCGTGTTTATCCCCCCCCCCCAACCTTCCCTTTCCCTTCCCCCAAAGTCACTTGTATACATGGGTGAACACAAATATTTGAACTTAACTTATTATGGACACAATGCATTTTAGATCATTGCACATTTTATGTCTGTTTTAATGACTTCTTTTAGAGTACTTTATTCTCACAACAGAATTGATTAGAAAAGGCTCAGATTTCCCAAATATCTCCTATCTCCATATATGCACAGACTATTTGATTGTCAGTAGCTCCTGCCTCTGTGGTGTTTTTCTGAACACATACTGATAAGTCATTGTTACCCAAGGCCAGAGTATCTGAGGTTTAGTATTGGTTGTGTGTATTCTGTAGAAATGTCCACATTCATGTTGATAGTTGTCTATTCCCATATTATGACACTCCATATGATCACTGACCTAAAATCTGTTTGTTCCCTGCAACCCAGTCCTTCCCTCACCACAGTCCCACACAGCCAATCACCAGTCTTACTATCCTCACTGTTTAGTCATTTCCAAGACGTTACAGATGGATTCTAAGAGAATGCACGTTGTATCTGAATGGCCTCTCCCTTTGCTCTGTTTCCCACTATGAACACAAGCTTCCCTCAAGTACTTTCTTGATTTCTTATCTCATCTCATATTAGCACTGCACAGTATTCCTGTGTCTCAGTGTGCTACTGTACATTTTGCATCTCCTGCACAACATTACAATTGTATCCAGGTTCTGACAAATATTAATAAAACTAGAAAGGCATTGGTGTGAAGGTTTTTATGTGGTTAGGTTTTTTTTTTTTTTTAATTCCTTTAGATAAATTCTAAAGTGACTGATAGTTCTTGTAAGAGAATGATTAGGTCTTTTTATTGTAGTTTGTTTTTCTTTGTTTTTACTTCATTTTGAGAGTGTTTTGCATGTGTGATAATGTGGTAGTAGAAGGTGATGTTGGGTGTCCTCCTCTATTATCCATGTTTACTGTGGGTTTCTTTGAAAACGAGTATCTCCGAGGACTAGGAATTGCCTATTTTTGGTTAGATTAGATGGCCCATTAGCAGCCAGCCCCAGAAATTCTCTGGTCTCTTCATAGTACAGAAATAACAGACTTGGGTATTCCTGGAAGCTGTTTCCATTACAAGGGATGCAAACTTGCTGTGAATGTGACCTTCATGGTTGAGCAGCAGGTGCTCTTGCCCTCTGAGATGAAGCCCTAAGGAAGTTTGGTTTTGTAAGAAACTACTAACAAACATGCAAACTTCTGAGGAGCCATACTCATCTACAATTCTATCAGTAATAAATAAGAGTGCTTATTGATACATTCCCAAGAGTGTTTGATGTCAGTGTTCTGTTTTTTTGCCATTCTAGTGAAAATGCAGTTGTTAGCTACTGTTGCTTTGTTTTCATTCATGGATAACAAGAGATGTACCACTTGTTCTTCAGTTTTCATTGTCACCAGTGATATATCTGCTAGGATCTTTGTTGCATTTTTCAATTCCCTTAGTTGCTTTCTTTTTTCTTTTTTTAAATTTAATTTATTAGTTTTCTTTTCAGTGAATACAGGCAGTTTGGTACCATTATTTAGGCTCATCTGTGATCTACCCCCTCCCATTAGACCCTCCTTGTTAATGAAAATGGGTCGTGCATTGTGGAGTTAGCCCCCAGTTATTAGTATGATAAATGTCTCTGAAGATCATGACCCAACATGTAACTCTGACATTCTTTCCACCCCCTCTTCCGCAAGATTTCCCTGAGCCATGTTGGGTTCATTTTTGGTCTGCTTCAGTGCTGAGGTGTTGGGGGCCTCTGAGGCTCTGGCTCTCTGATTTGGTAGGAGTTGATTTTTCTCTGTTGATCTCCTTCCCCTTTGTGCTGGTATCCGGTTCACAGGAAAACATCACCCTTGCTTATTTCGCCAGTTGTCCTTAGTTTCAGTTGGGCCCCTTTTGAGGTATGTTGGGGCAGCTCTCTCCTTAGGATCTGAATCTATCTGGAAAAGAGAAGCAGATTCTCCAACAGAGAGTAAGTTAGCACCCGGAAAATTGAGATAACACTTACTTTTTTGATAGAGAGTTTGATAGGTGTAGGCCCTCTTATACCCCGTGATTGATGGTAGCTTGATACTGTAGAGTGGGCTTGTGTTTGGGTATGGTGCTGACTTGTTTCCCAGCTCCAGCTAAGGGTCTAGTACCACTGAGTGGATCAGTTAGCCAAATCAAGAGCAATTGATTCCTCACCATGGCTGTGTATCACTATTGCACTTGTGTGGGCATCACATCCAGTTATTTGTTGCTAATTAGGTTAAACAATGTGTTGCTTAGACAGATCTTGGTCATTTCCCCCAGTCGCCTATGTAGCGCCTTCTGGCACTAGACACGCTGACTGTCTGGGGACTGACTCTCTCCTGGCTTCCAGACATGTCATTCCATTTTACGCGTCAGCTGTGTATGGAGTCTTCAGCAATAGGGTCTTATCACTGGCCTTTGGTGGGTCATCAAGTACTATGACAGAAGTCTGTCATTGTTTTGGGAAACCTTGTAGGTTTCTCTGATCAAAAGCTCATTGTGGATGGTAGGCCCAAGCTGGAAGTGGGGGTTACAGGTCAGTGTCCACTAAGAAATTGAGGAAAAAGATAACTAATATACAAGAGTTAGAAAGGAGAGAGATAGAGGGGAAAGGGGGAGAGGGAAGGAGGGAAGATGTAGGAGATTTAGGTCAGTCTTGATCCTACCCTCTCCAGTGTCTTGTGGTTCAGGTGTTTCCTGTAAGGGTCTAGTGAAGGTTCAGCCATTTGGTCTGTCTTTAAGGAAGTAGAATTTTATGGTACCATTGCCGTTTGGGTCCAGATTACTGTTTTCCACCCTTTGATTCCCTCCCCGCCCTCCCATCCACCTTATTGTCTAGTCCATGAGGTGCTTGGTGGGTATGTAAGGCATCTTGGGCAGATTCAGGTTAGGTGTTGCAGAGGAGTGAGACTATGTGTCGATATTTTTTCTGTGATTGGGTAAGTTCGCTGAGAATGATCTGTTCCAGGTTCAACCATTTTTCCTCAAATTTCTTTATGTCGTTTTTTCTTACTGCTGTATAGAATTCCATTGTGTAGATATACCACATCTTTGTTATCCATTCTTCTAATGATGGACATCTGGGTTGATTCCAGCTTTTAGCTATTACGAATTGAGTTGCTACAAACATGGTTGAGCAAATCTCTCTGGCTTTTGGTTTGAAGGTTTTAGGGTACATGCCCAGTAATGGTATAAGTGGGTCTGTTGGTATTTCTATAGTCAGCTTTTTCAGGACTCTCCATATTGCTTTCCAAAGTGGTTGTACCATCCTGCATTCCCACCAACAGAGAATGAGTGTCCCTGCTTCTCCACATCCTCGCCAGCATTTATTTTCATTTGACTTTTTGATGTTGGCCATCCTTATTGGAGTAAGGTGGAATCTCATAGTTGTTTTAATTTGCATTTCTCTGATGATTAGGGATGATGAACATTTTCTTAGGTGTGTGTTTGACATTTGTATCTCTTCATCTGTGAATTGCCTGTTTAACTCTGTGCCCAATTTTGTGAGTGGGGTATTTGTCTTCTTATTGTTTAGACTTTTGAGTTCTTTGTAAATTCTAGAGATAAGGCCTCTATCAGTTGGGTAACCTGCAAATATTTTCTCCCATTCTGTGGGTATTCTATTGGCTTTGCTTATTATATGCTTGTCTGTAAAGAAAGTCTTCAGCTTCATATGATCCCAATGGTTGAGTGACTGTTTAAGAACTTGAGCCACTGGGGTTTTATTCAGGAAGTCTTTCCATTCCTATATCATGGAAGGTACTTCCTAAATTTTCTTCCAGTAGTTTTCGAGTTTCTGGTCTTATGTTGAGGTCTTTGATCCATTTGGATTTGAGTGTTGTGCATGGTGAAATGTGTGGATCAAGTTTTAGTTTCCTGCATGTGGTTATCCAGTTTGTCCATTTGTTGAAGATGCTATCTTTTTTCCAGTCTTTCTTAATTTCAATAGTTACTTGCATGATTTGGTTGTCCTTTATCACATTATGTCTTCCAAAAATTCTGGATCCAAGTCCAAAGCCTCTCTTTTCATTCTATTTTGCATAGGAGACAATTTGGTTTTAGATTACTCCAATTTATAAATTACTTGTTAACATTTTTATGTTTATTTGCAAGCATAGAAAAAGAAAAAGACAGAAAGAAGAAAGAAAGAAAGACTGAAAGAAACAAAGAGAAAGAAATAGGACTCACCAGGGCCTCTTGTCATTGCAAATGAACTCCATGTGCATGTGCCATTTTGGGCATCTGGCATTCATGGTTGCTGGGGAATCAAATCCAGGCCATCAGATTTTGCAAGCAAACATCTTTAATCAGTTAGCCATTTCTCAATCCCTTATTTAAAAAAAAAAAGTTTATATTTTGTTCCTTAATCCACATCTAGGTCATTTCAAATTCTCTTCATTGTTAACATCAGGGAATTTGTGTGAGTTTTGCAATTGGAAAAATAGTAGTTTGGGTACGTAATTTTTTTTAATGTTTTTATTTATTTTCACTTATTTGAAAGCAGTGGACAGAGAGAAAGAGAAAAAGAGGCAGATAGAGAAAGAGACAGAATGGGCATGCCAGGGCCTCTGGCCACTGCAAACAAATTTCAGACACGTGCACCCCCTTGTGCATCTGGCTAATGTGGGTCCTGGGGAATCGAGCCTCGAACCAGGGTCCTTAGGCTTCACAGGCAAGCGCTGAACCGCTAAGCCATCTCTCCAGCCCATGGGTACGTAATTTTTAAGTACGTAACTAATTCAAACAAATAATTAAATCACTTTTTTGAAACAACTTTGTGATTTCTAATTTCTTCAGAGAAATACATAGAAAACTTTTAATTTCTGAATCATTGTTCTACTTCGTATTTTCTGTAGTCTTCCTAAGCTAATTTGTACAATATGTTTATGTTTAACACAAATAGCAATATATCATCATGATCTGTTCATATATTTTGCCCAGGAAACATGACAGCCTTTACAATTTGCTTTCAACATCATGTCTGAGTTAACGTTTCCTCTTTGTGGTCTCAGCAAGCTCTGAGTTTCCTCTAGTTTTGTAAATTTAATACTTGATGAATTTAACTATTTTTTTAAAAAAAGAATGGTATCACTATTACTGTGTGTGAGACTTGTTAATCTGTTTGGACTAATGAATGAAGAAGGTTACCTGGGAAAATGGTGGTCACTAAGTCTACACTGTCTCAGACCAGGCAGGTCATGTCAAGAAGCTCCCAGAAGAAGAGTTCTGCTCCTGGATGGATTCAAACCCAGCCACTGAATCTGGGTCTCAGTTGTTTCCATTTATGAATGGGGATCTTTGTTTGGTATTTCTCTTTCCATTTCTGTTTTTTGCATCTATGGTCTCCTGACATGGCTTTTCATTTATTGCTTGTCAGTTTACAAGAGCATATAAACCTGAAAAGATGGCTTATTTTGAACTTTCACTTTAAAATATGATGGAAACAATCACTTAGGGTTGTACCTCATGAGGATATCAATATGATTTATCTGTGGGCTGCAAAATACAAGAGCATGTTTACTCTTCCTATACAAATATACATACACACTATTACCTATAGCCAGATAAGACACTTATAATGCCTTATTTTAGTGCCTTATTACTGATTATCTATTTCTGTCTTTAATCACATAATATATGAGACATTAAGGTTTATTACTAAAACTAATTATGTAAGATACTATATATGGAATATGGCAATATGTGGCATATTTATGATGGTTATTATCTGTGTGATTATTATTGCCATCATTCCATTATTAATTATTCCTTTACATTTCTATCACCTTGTGCATAATGCAGCTCAGAATGCTTAACTCATCTGTCCATTTTTATTCTTAGAACTTGATATTTGTGATACCTTAAATGTAAACTGTCCCCATGGCTTCATGTGTTTGAATATTTAATTGTTAGCTTGTAGTGCTGAATGGAATGCAGTGAAACCTTGAAGAGATAAAGCCTTGCTGAGTGATGTGTAGCACTGGGAGCAGGCCTAGAGGGATAAACATCCAGCCCCACATGCTGCTTTCTTCTTCCTCTCAACTGCAAACATGTGATGCAGGCTTCTTGCTTCTACCAAGCTTTTCTAAACATGGTGAACTTTTCTCCTGTTTGACTCTAAGTCAAGTTAAAAACCTTTTATGTGTTGATTATTTAGGAGGTAACAGAAAAAAAAAAAGATAAAGAAAGAAAAGTGAATAAAATTTTGAATATAACAATCACCATTCAAGGTAATCTTGGAGAAATGAAAAATTCTGCAAGAAATGCAGTCAAGATGAGATACGTGGGAACATAAATTATTTTTCAGAGCAATAATACAAGAAATGCAAGTATGACAGAACACATGTATCGGTTTTCATAAGAGCAAAGCAAGCATGATCAGTGATGCATCTCTGGAGACATGAAATACTTGCTGAACACTTAAACAGGAGGTATGCATCAAGAAGAAGCAGGGAAATTTTATAGTTCAGTCAGCAGTGCTTGGGCTTGGTTTTGTAATCAAAACCAATGTGGGAAATGTAGAGGGAGTTAAGAAATCAGCAATAGGATCAGTTCATGTACTAAAGTTAGTTATCAAGAAAATGCAAGAAGCCAGGATAATTTAGGGAGTAGACAATGCTGAGAGCCATGCACTATCATATATATATCAAGATGATATCATATATATGTGTGTGTGTGTGTATGTATATGTATATGTATATATGTATATATGTATGTATGTATATATGTATGTATGTATATATGTATGTATTTATGTATTTGGCGTCTTTGTAAGGCACTCACCAAGAAGCCCAATCATGTGCAAGGAAGAATGAAGAGCAGCACATCAGTGTTGGCAAGCTGTGTGATGATTCCTTAGAGTTGATAAAGTACTTGTTGCAGAAGTTAGAGAGGTAAATATGAAAATTGATTTTCTCTTGAACAGCGAAGAAAACGCTACTGATCTTCACAGAAATGTCAATGGTATTATTATAATATTGATTCTGACAAACTGTTGTAAAAGAAACAGTAATCCCCAAGATAAATTATATAAGATGCACAAGTGAAACAAAGCATGCAAAAGGAAGATAACAGCAAGTCATATATGAGAAAACAAAGTGACCACTGGAGCTTCCAACAAATGCTAATAACAGTTAACACTGACTGTGGCCTACTTCACAGTGTGGTGCTAAATTCACAGAGTGCACTATCATTGTTTATGTGATTCGTGAATCAGCATGAAGAAAATGTTTTCATCAGTTTAAAATGTGGAAATTGTGATTTATAAGATGAATCACCAGGTCTTACAGACATATTAATATAACATTTTATTCAACTCTATTCTTGTTTGATACCCAAATCCATTGATCTTAATAAGCTATAATAAGGTCTAACTAGGGATTTTTCTTTCTGTTTGCCTCACTGCATCCCTCCAGTCACACTCAAAGCAGACATGTAATGAATATTTATTGAAAGAGTATTGCAGATCATATATTTTGGTAAATACAAAGAATCACCTTTAAAAATCCAGTGAAATTGTTAGTTTTATGAACACAATATAATTTTATCAAAATTTAAACCAAATACTTTAAAAAGAGTATATTTCTTAATTTTTGTCAAATATAATATATATTATTATACCATTTTTTAAGAAATACAATTGCTAAATTTGAATATTCAAAGCAACGCTTTACTGGTTTATATTTACTCATTGCTCATAGTATTCTATTTCATAAGGAAATTTCATAAAATATATGAATTACTTTAGGTATACTCTCTTCATACCCTGAGGGTCTCCCCTTCTCCTCCCTCTATTAGTTCTTTTCTTATTCTAAACAATGTTGCTTCTATTTGCAGGTCAACTATGCAAACAAAATTTTATGAATCTATCTTTATAAATCTATGCTCCAAAAAAGAGAGCATGAAATCTATTTACTCTGAGTCTGGCAGGATTAGCTTGATCATATAATTTCTAGTGATATCCATTTTCTTGCAAACAACCTAATTCCATTCTTTTTATGGATTAATAAAATTCCATTGTGTATATGCCCATTTTTCTTCATTCATTTCCCTGTTGATGATAATCTGGTTCTGTGACTTAGACACTGAATAGTGCTATAATAAACAATAATATTCCACTATCTCTATGATATATTAACCTCATTTTTCACAGTATGTTTTGAGTTATTATTGTTGTTCTAAATTAAAAGGGTATTATTAAAATCATAACATTCCACTATTTATAAATTGGGATAAATTTAATGAGGAACCAAATATAAGATTACTGTGAAAATGCATGAGGACTATTATTTGGAATTCCTAACGGAAATAGGGCCTATAGAACTGACAGTATCTCTATCCATCTTCCGTCCTTCTATCCTTTCATTCATCTATCAAGAGTAATTTATTTATGGAATTGACTAACAGGACTGAATAGGGTAGATCAAGTCAAAATTGAGTGGGTAAAGTTTTCCCCCGAGAAATAACAGGTGGCTATTCGAGTTAAAAGATAGTCTTGATTGTGAGTTGAGAATGAGCTTAGGGGTCACATACCAAGGGTAGACATATCCCTGAGTTGCTGCTTGTGAAGACAAGGCCAACACAAGAGAAACTGGATGCAGGGCTGTGCTATATACTATTGTGAATCTGAATGACCTCAAGATCAAGCCCCAAGGGTAATTCTATACCTGGGCTTCTGACTGGGAGAACAAAGACAATGCAAGAGAGGCTGGACCATTACAAGTTGGGACTGAGCTCAGGGGTCATGTGCCAAGGGTAGAGACATCCCTTGGTGCCTGTCTAGGAGGGCCAGGCCAACAACACATCTCACCATTGTGACATGGGGCTGAACATGGGGGTTATCCAACAAGGTTGGAGCAATCTCTGGGCAGCTGCCTAGGAGGGCAAATCCAGGTGAAGAACAGCTGCTGGAAGAAGACAATCAACTTGGATCCTACTTCTCACATTCACCTTTGAAGTCCATCTCTGCCCACACAAAATATATATATAAATATGTCAAGAAGGATTGAAGTAGAGGACAACTGTGCAATGACCTCAGAACCTAGGAGGAAACTTGGAGCAGATCTCATCCCAAAAAGTTGGACAGTGAATAAGTCTGAATGGCAAGGACCAAGCCTAGGCACTAAGAAAGCCAGATGTCCCTTTCCCAGAGGGGCCACATTCAAAGTAGATCCTGCTCAGGCTCAAGGACAACCATCCCGATCTAGTGGATAGTCCACAAGCTGACACCCACATTGAACAATTTAGACCAAGCTACCCAAGACAAGCTATACAAGAACTTGTATTGCTGCATTCTTAGTGAGGTAAATGAGCTCAATATGGACAGACTAAATTACAGCAAACAATAACAACACCAGGAAAGGGATCCCCACCAAGATTATCTACTCCCACAACGAATGCCTCCAATGAAATCTTAGAAGAAGTTCAAGATATAGAAGCCCAGAATGAAATTTCAGCATGCATTTTAAAGGAACTTAATGAAACCATAAAGAAATGGCTGTTTGAATGAGAAGAAACAGGACAAAGGTTAATCTAAGATGAACTCCAAGATGTCTGAAATAAATGGAAGAAAATTATCAAAAGGAATTCAAATTAAAAATCAAAGTTTGACTCAATGAACTTGAAGAAAGACAACAAAAAGAACTCAAAGGGTGGATAAAGGAATTGGAAGATACTCAAAAACATCTCAATAATAATAATGTAGGAAACCAGAGAAAATCAGGAAACAGTATTCCATAGATGGCTTAATGAAATCAAAAACAATCCAAAAGAGTTCAACAGAAAACTAATGAATTTGAAAAGAAGCCACAAATAAATTATTTCACGGACCATGAAACAAGCTCTACAAGGACGTATCAAGGAATCAAACAAGCCAATCAAAAAATGAGCTATGGAGCTAAATAGAGCATTCTCAAAGGAAGAAATACAAATGGCATATAAGCATCTAAAAAAATGTTTTACGTCACTAGTAATCAGGGAAATGCAGATTAAAACTACATTGAGATTCCATCTCACTCCTGTCAGACTGGCCACCATCATGAAAACAAATGATCATAAATGTTGGCGGGGATGTGGAAAAAGAGGAACCCTTCTACACTGCTGGTGGGAATGCAATATGGTCCACCCATTGTGAAAACTAGTGTGGAGGTTCCTAAAACAACTAAAGATTGATGTTCCATATGACCCAGCTATAGCACTCCTAGGCATATATCCAAAGGACTCATCTCATTTCCTTAGAAATACATGCTCAACCATGTTTATTGCTGCTCAATTTATAATACCTGGAAAATGGAACCAGCCTAGATGTCCCTCAACTGATGAGTGGATAATGAAGATGTGGCACATTTATACAATGGAGTTCTACTCAGCAGTAAAGAAAAATGAAGTTATGAAATTTGCAGAAAAATGGATGGACCTGAAAAGGATTATACTAAGCAAGGTAATCCAGGCCCAGAAAGCCAAGTGCCACATGTCCTCTCTCATATGTGGATCCTAGCTACAGATGATTGTGCTTCTGCGGAAGAAGGAAAATTCTTAGTAGCAGAGGCCAGTAAGTTAAAAAGGAGATATAAAGGGAAAAGAAAGGGAGGAGGGTTCTTAATAGGTTGATATTGTATATATGTAAGTACAATGATTGAGATGTGGAGGGGATATGATGGAGAATGGAATTTCAAAGGGGAAAGTGTTGCGGGGGAAGGGAAGGAATTACCATGGGATTTATTTTATAATCATAGAAAATGTTAATAAAAATTAAAAAATTTAAAAATTTAAAAAAATGTAGGAATAAACTCCAAGAAACAGTAAAAAGTTAAAATCAAGAAATTAAAATGCAAGCCTTGCATATTGGTGCATGCCTTTAATCCCAGCACTGGGGAAGCAGAGGTAGGAGGATCACAATAAATAAGTTTGAGGCCACCCTGAGACTGCAAAGAGAATTCTATGTCAGCCTGGACTAGAGCAAGATCCTATCTCAAAGAACAAGCACACAAAAAATAACAACAAGATGGGCTTAAGAGATAGCTTAGTTGTTAAGGTGCTTGCCTGAAAAGCCAAAGGACCTAGGTTCAAATCCTAGGACACACATAAACCAGATGCACAAGGTGGTACATGTGTCGGGAGTTAGTTTGCAGTGGCTGGAGGCTCTTCCTAGCATGACCATTTTCTCTCTCTCTTTCTATCTGTCCTCTCTTTCTCTGTTTCTCCCTATCTCAAATAAATTAATAAAAATATATTAAAAATAACAACAATGATCTTAGCCAGCTGGTTTTTGAGGTCCTCTTTTTTTTTTTTTTTCTCACTTTCCTTCATATCCTTTAACTGTCTTTGGATCCTTTCCAGTTTAAGCCCTTATTGCTTTTCTGAAAGTTCTGATTTTTGTTTGTTTAGCATTGCATAACTTAAAATTTCATTTTGGGGTGCTGAAATGTTGAAATCTTGCTGCGATTCTTTGAAGAACATATCTACAATTTTCTTAAGAATCTTAAGTAATAATAGTAGTTGATTATTGTTTTATAAAACTATATACAGGGCTGGAGAGATTGCTTAGTGGTTAAGCGCTTACCTGTGAAGCATCAGGACCTTGGTTCGAGGCTTGATTCCCTAGGACCCATGTTAGCCAGATGCATTAGGGGGTGCACGTGTCTGGAGTTTGTTTGCAGTGGCTGTAGGCCCTGGCTCGCCCATTCTCTCTCTCTCTCCCTCTCTCTCTCTCTGCCTCTGTCACTCTCAAATAAGTAAGTAAAAATGAACATAAAAATATTAAAACTACATACAGTTAGCTTAAGATATTGGTTTATATTAATTATTCCTAAGAAAAATAATACAATAACTGAGAAATACTAACTTTAGGTGTAATTTATCTAAACCCCATTTCCTCTCTGATAGCATAAAAGAAAACTTTTCATCTATATCACATGCTGAAACATACAAGCAAATAACAAAGAATAGAACCTTATGTTTCTGAGAAAATTTTAGAACATAGAAAACTTAAGGTATTTTCTAGCTGTCAGAATTAAGAGAATTCTTCTAATCCCAGCTTCCAGAGGACTTAGAAACACTCTACTTTAGTACAGTCCCATAAAAGCTCAAGTACTGGCATTTAATGTATATCATGTCTAGGAACTGAAGAGAATTGACAAATCTATGAGGTTACTCTTGTCTGTGAAATAAGGACTGGTCACTGGTTGTGATAGTTAATCTGATTATCAACTTGACAAGGTGCATAATTGCCATGCAATAAATCTCTGAGCAAGTTTGGAAGGGACTATGTTCACTGTTAATTGAAGTGGGAAGACCCATCCTATCTGTGGGTAACACTAGCCCCCCACTTTCTATTGCTCTCTCACACATATCAGTATAAGAAAATTATTTTTATTTAAATATAACGTTAACATTTAACATTAAAAATATGAATCTGTACTTTAGTCTTTGCATTATTTGTACAAAAATTTAATAAAATATGAAAATATGATCAGAAAATAATAAATTATAAAAGTATTATTTCCATTTGTATTGTTCTTTTTGCTCTAGAGATTCAACATTCAACTGCTTTCAATGTAAAATAGATATATTTTAATAAAAACTGAAGGAGAAAGTGAAAACAAAATATACGTCTAGAGCCTGTTATGTACACAGAAATACAAAGGACTTTTTACTTTAATTGCATTCTATTCCTGGCCTGATTAAACAAACTTCAGAGGATATCTTCTTCAAAGTATTGAGTTTAATTAAAGACAGTTTAGATTCTATGAAATTTTGATACTATTTTTGTCAAAATACAAAAATAGGTGTAATTCCACATGTTTTCCTTACTACTGCAATAAGTTGCAAAATATATTATGTAGTCTGGTGTATGTGCTTTGTGTTGTTATATTAAAATAAAAGCCTTTGTTTGGAAAGTTTCTGTCTTTAGAGTTTGAGAAACGACACTGAAAATATATTAAGATATTGAACAAACAGTCTCTTGAGTAAAGTAAAATAAAGAGCTGTATTGATCTTCTTCTTATTTGAAATCTTGTACATGTAAGGCTTAAGCCACGGTTTCGGAACATTAAATTTTTGCATCACATTTTTTTCTCTTCTTTTTACTGCTGGAGACTCATGTTGATCAATTAAAAAAAAAAAAATGAACCTGCAAGTGAGAAAACAACTTTGCTAGGTAGCTAGGTACTATAGAAAATGAAATCTGAGAAAAATTTAATTGTTCAGTATTTCCAAAATATAGGTAATTGAGGATATATCAGTCATTGAATGTCGAAATAAAACATGACCAATATGTGAAAGGGAATAATGCATAAGTAGAATAGAAAAGTTAATTAAACTGTAGTTTCAAATTCATCTTGAGCTTTGTAGCATCGAGCAGTCATCTGGGTATTCCTCATGCTCTCTTGTTCCAGCTCCCACATATCATACTTCTACTAAATCCCACTCTCCCTTCAACCAGTCAGTTCCTTTACCTATTTTGATGTCATCTAATTTTTGTTTTCCTTCAGTATCCATGACACTATGTTGAGGAGTCTAGGACTGTTTTTGTTACAAACAGCTTTTTGATGTCATAATGGCAACAGCTACCATGTGTCTAGAATACAATGTTCAAAAGAACTACTCCCCATAGTCTAGTTCTTGAATTCTTTGTCACTTCTGTTAGGAATGTCTCATTTAACTCTGAATGTTTAATCATGACTTATCCTCTATACTATGATGAGTTTGAGTCTTCCCAGGAGTCACCACCGGCTGGGCTGTAAAGACTTTTTCTTATCAAAATAAGAGCAGCACTATTGTATGAGCATACACATACCATTTTGAGGGCACTTTTGTGAGAACGACATATCCACTTAGCCAAACAAATGTAGTAGTTTCCCATCTCCATCACTGAGGACTTCAGTAGAGTACGAGAGAGAGAGAGAGAGAGAGAGAGAGAGAGGGAGAGAGGGAGAGAGAGAGCACACCAGGGCACCCTAGCCACTGCAAAAACACTCAAGACACATGTGTCACCTTGTGCATCTGGCTTTAGGTTGGGAATCAAACCTGGTTTCTTTGGCTTTGCTAGCAAGTACCTTAACCACTAAGCCATCTTTCTAGGCCTAGATTATCTTTTTGCTAGGTTTATTGTGTTATGTAATTTTCTACTCAGCATCTCACACTGTTGTGCTGTCATTTCTAGCAAAAATCAAAACTTCAAAATGAAACAGTTAACATGACAACTTACACACTTTGTCCATTTCTACTCTATAAGTTAACGGCCGTACTTAGGCTCCTTTGACACAGAGTGGGGACTCCCACAGTCTATTTCCTCATTTCAAATATTATGTTCTCATATATCCATGAAATTTGAATACTCAACAAAATGCTATTTTTTCAATGAAATCGATACTCCGTACTATGTCAAATTGAAGTAATTCTCCCTTCTGCTCTTCCTCACATGCCAAATCCTCTTATCCTCATGCCTTAGCAGTGAAAACTAATCTTGGAATAGTCACTTATATGGGCCATAGAGGCATTCAATCAGTAAAAATATATAGTAAAATGGGGAATAATACTCTAAACTATTTTCTAGGTTATTTTTAGGATTTTCTGCTCTCAGGGAAATAACTACAGGTAGAAATATGGAATGCATCATGCACAGGAAGACGTTATATGATACATATATTAGTTGGAAGCTACAATTTTTAAATATTCAGGGAATAATTTTATGATTGCCTTGGAACATGTAATTCTAGGAGCAAAGGAAACATGAGTTTTGCTGTGATCTTAACCATGTCTTAAATACAGTAACAATAGAAATAAAATATATAAATAGATACACAAAATCCATAAATGGTCAGTTTGCTTTCTGTATAAAGAAAAAATGATATTGTAGTCCTATGGAAAAGACTTGTCTGGAAGTGGGCCACATGAGTGCAATTAATTCTTACTTATGTAAGTTTGACAGATATACCTGCAGTTGGCAAGGATATTGGATTTTAGAAAATAAATGATGGCCTAAATGTTCACAGAATTTATTTTGATGTGACTAAGCTGTTAGTCCAATAATAATGCTGTCTATAGTTAATCAATATCTACTATTTATAAAAAACATCCTTTATCTGAATTGTAACTAAAAGAAGATGCAACTGTGTATTACTTTACATTTCTACTAAAAAAAAAATAAAACCTTTCAATTCAGAAGGCTTTTGAAAACAGAGTCAAATATATTAGTCATATTGATTAGCTTTCTGCATTGTTTTAGCATAACTTTAATGCCAATACTCAAGTGTAGCCAAGGAAAGTCAACATTAATGTATATGAATGAAATGAGGATCCATCACTTCCTTCTATATTTAACATACAGTGCATATTAAATCAACAAAATTTGATAAATTTTAATTTCCTCATCCATATTTAAATATTTGTCAGGACATATCTGTCTAACTTATATTCCTATATCAGGATATATCACAGGATATAATTTTTCTCCATAGAAATTTATTACATTAGTAAAGTTTCAGATGCCTAGCCAAATGGGTAAAGGGAAGTAAGAATCAAGACCAATAAATAGAAATATAAAAATTACAGAGCAACTCTTGGAAAGGAATCATCAATGATTCCATAGAAGTTACTCAAAGATAGACAAGTGGATATTAGCAATAATTGTAGCTTGATCAGCAACTTTGTGGTTACACATTCTTCATGTGAAACTTGTGCATATTGTTCATTCATTCAAGTTCTTCTAACAGAATACAGTAAATTAGGTAATTTATAAATCGTATGCCTTCCTAAACATTTCTCCTACACAGTTTTGAGATTGCAAAATCTAAGACCTAGGTTGTGATGGATTTGATATTTGCTACAGTACCCTCACTTCCATAGCTGAGAGCTTTTAGCTATGTTCTTATATGTCATAAGAAATTACTTTGCTCTCAGAACTTTGTTTTATAAAAGTACTGATCCAAACCACAGAAGATTTGTCTTCTTTAATCACCTCCTAAATTCCTCCACCTCCCATTGTCATTGCTATGACCACTAAGATTCCAATATATTCATATGGGGGAAATAAACAAACCAGCAATGCCAGTATGAGCCAACTCTTCATCAGCTAAACTGAAATGGGATTGGGCCACAAGATTGTATCATGGGGCATATGATACGTATGTTAACTCACTCAAATCCATAGCATTATAAGTATCTATATATGTTAAATAACATATTTTTTTCTGTGAATCCTATGTTAAAGTATTTTATTTATTTCACATGAGAAAGAAAAACGTGGGTCTCGGGCTGGAGAGATGGCTTAGCGGTTAAGCGCTTGCCTGTGAAGCCTAAGGACCCTGGTTCGAGGCTCGGTTCCCCAGGTCCCACGTTAGCCAGATGCACAAGGGGGTGCACGCGTCTGGAGTTCCTTTGGAGAGGCTGGAAGCCCTGGCACGCCTATTCTCTCTCTCTCCCTCTATCTGTCTTTCTCTATGTGTCTGTTGCTCTCAAATAAATAAATTAAAAAAAAAAACAAAAACGTGGGTCTCTATGGGTGTGTCCGGCTGTATAAATAAACTTTAGATGCATGTGACACTTTGTATTTCTGGCTTTAACAAGGGTACTAAGGAACTGACCTGGACAGGATGGCTTTATAAGCAAGAACATTTAACTGCTAAGCTAACTTCCCAGATGGAATCAGAATGGTTTACTAACATGTTCTGAATTAAAATATATCACATTTACAAAATATTATTTGCTTTCTATTACTGGAGTGTATAGATATATATTCAACTGACAAATATTTTCATTCCCCCAGTATCCTTTGGGGTTCATTATGAATAGACTGTCATTCTTCTATTATGAAGAAACTAGAGAATGAGGCAGACTAGGACCAAATTTGACACAGCTAACATTTGGTGGGCAGGACTGAGTAGCCATAGAGTGCCTTCCCTAGTAATACTGTGGCTCTTACTCTCAATGAAAATCGGTTAATATCCCTAGAATTTTCTCTTTTGGAATAAAATGAATGCTTAAATTTAAGTCATGCCATGTTACAATATCTATGGCTACCTGAAAATAAATTTTAATGATTGATAACCTTACTATTCCATGTGACTTGAGCTCTTTGTCGTACGTTATGCAATAGAAGACTTACCTGAAGCACATTGGCATAATCGTACTTGTGCAATTGCTGGAGGGTTAGCTAAGAAATGCTTGAAAATTACTTGAGATTGTGTAGCACCTAACATCTAGACCTTGAGAATTATCAACAACTTCTAATTCATAGGATAAATTTTGACAGATTTTATAATAGATTTGCTTTGGGCTTATAGGTTACTTAGGAAATTCTATTTCAATACACACAGGTAGCAATATTGATAATAAAGTAACATGTATACTTTTTTAAAACTTATTCATTTATTTATTTGAGAGCGACAGGCACAGAGAGAAAGACAGAGAGAGGGAGAGGGAGAGAATGGGTGCGCCAGGGCTTCCAGCCTCTGCAAATGAACTCCAGATGCATGCGCCCCCTTGTGCATCTGGCTAACATGGGACCTGGGGAACCGAGCCTCGAACTGGGGTCCTTAGGCTTCACAGGCAAGCGCTTAACCGCTAAGCCATCTCTCCAGCCCATGTATACTTTTTGTAATTAAATACACCATTAATATTTCTTATCATTTTAGGTTATCTATCAAACAGTGAAAGAAGACATGGGATAAAGGCCTCTGAATAAAAATTCAGGCACTAATTAGGGTGTCTTCTGAGAAAATACAGTAAGTTCTATAGAATAGAAAATTATGCATCATTAATTGCAGATGACAAGTGAAAGATAAAATAATCATATGAATGTATTTTAATTCTTCATGTATAAAATAGCTATTCATAACCACAAAGGTGAAGACAATATGTAATCTTTTGTGAATATACCACATTTCTTTACTATGACATGCATTTCAGTCATAATTTTCATAACATATTACCATCTCTCCATGTTTGAGTCTTTGAAAAATGATCCAAAGATGCAACTTTTGTTCAGCAATAGAACTGCACTCTTTTTTTGGCATATTGGGCTGGGATTTACATTCTGGGAGATTTCCCTTTAGTAGGAATGTCCCCATAGGTATTGTGTATGGAACTCTGGTAAGAAATTAGAACATAGGAATAGGCACAAGATTGAAATACATTATATACATGCTTTAGAAATGTCAAATTTGGAAAACAATAAATAAAAATAAAACAAACAAAAAGGAGTATAGAAGTAGGAAGAAGGATTGATCTTTTCCTACATATCAACTGTTTCTATCAGCTTTGTTCTAATAATGGTTTTCATCTTCACTGTGGCACACTGCACTTGGTTCTATATCATTTTTCAATGTTCTCAGTATTACTCTAATCTCTTCTGCTTAGTTATAGTGAAAGCATCCATCAAGGAATCTCTTTTAAATATCTGAGGCCAAGGATGAATGAATTGCTTAGCAGATAAGGCATTTGTCTGCAAAGCCAAAGGATCCTGGTTTGATTTCCCCAGGACCCACATTAACCAGAAGCACAAGGGGGCGATTGTGTCTGGAGTTCCTTTGCAGTGGCTGGAGGCCCTGGAGCATCCATTTTGTCTCTCTCTCTGTCAGATTAATTAAGTAAAATTAAAATAATTTAAATATCTGAGGCCAAATTAGTTGACCTTTTCCACTCTTAGGTTTTCAATACATGAGGATTTGTGTGAACAAAGTCCTATTGATTGTAACTGGTTTATTCATTTAATGTGCTTCATTTTACACTACTATCGATCACACAAAATATATTTAAGTTCTTTCTGTTAATTTAATATGTGTGGGGTTTGTGTTCATAGTAGAACTCTGAGAGATACAAAGGTATTATTCTTAAAAACATTATGGAATTCTCATAATAGTTCAAAGTGAGTTTTTAAAACATGATTTCTTACATTAAATGTTAACATACAAAGTGTGACTTAAAGTCTTATCTACAAAATATAGACTTGTTGCCTCGCATTCATCTCTTACAAACAAATATTTATTATATTAATGTACTAATATTGATTAATAAAATAAAATTAATAGCAATTTGTATATGCCAAACGTAGACACAACAAAATGGGCAGGGAATGGAATACCTTGAATAAAGGAAAGAAAGGGGTGATAGCTATCACTAAGTTAGAATGTTAGTTTCTCACTAAGCATCTTAGCCACTCAACAGATGAATCAATCTAAATTCAGTGTTTCCTGCCATCTAACACAGCAGTGTAAGATTAAGTATATAGACTATATTTTCAGTAGACTAAATTGAACTATGGAATCAAAAGTAATTAATATTTAAGTTCAGTAAAGGAGTATGAAACATAAAATATAAGACTAAAATTATTAGGTTTACTAGAGAAAATCAATATATCCAGCTATTAAATATTCCAAAAAATTATTTCAATTGTTACAGTTGTATTGTCTAACTTTTTTTTAGTGTTTTATGTATCTTCATGTTTGGTAGGCCATACTAATAGAATGTCAACTAATAACCTATAAAGTAGCAATTAAAAGAGATAGTAGTATAGAACTTTTATCTTATAAAACCAAATTGTTTCTTTCAAGAACAGGAAGTTCTTTGCTCTTAAAACTATCAAAACATATTCGGAATTGTTTAGTATTCTAAATTCTGAATGTTTCCAAGTATGTTCAGCAGTATTTTTACCTGAATATATTATAAAAGAGAAACATTATTAGGAACTGATTAAAATAAACCACTTAATTACATTTCATTACTGAAAGCCATGCCTTTATAGGTTCCTGCACAGGATGAAATGGACCACACCAATCCTTTTGGATTGACAGCACAATTAACAATATTTCCTTTTATTATTAGTTATGTACACACTGTGTATACACCAAGTTGATACCATTTTAGCCTCTTCCCTGTCCTCCCCCCTCTGATGGAACCCTCCTCATTGGGGCATGTGGGTCATGCATTGTGGGTATAGTGCATCAGTTATGGGGAAGAAGCAGTTTCTCTGTGCATAATGTTCCAAGTAGTGGCTCTAACAATCTTTCCAACCCCTCTTTTGAGAATTTCCCAGAGGCATGTTGGGTCCATTTTAGCAGTGATGAGGTCTGGGGAGCCTATGTATCTCTGGATATTTGGTTTGGTAGGAGTTGAGTGTTCTCTGTGTCTATCTCTTTCACCTTTATTCTGGTACCAGGCTTACCAAGAAAGCAGCACTCTTGTTCAGTTCCCCAATTACTTTATGGTTTCAGCTGAGGCCCTGGTGAGGTGTGATAGGCTGATTCTCTCCTCAGGTACTGTGTCCATCTGAGAAAGACAAGCAAACTCTCCAGTGGAGAGTGAGGTCAGCACCAGATAAATTTAATAACAATTATTATTTCAGATAAAATTAATAAGTATAGACCCTCTTGTAGCCCACCATGGGTGGAAGCTTGATAATGGAGTGCAGGTTTTTTTTTTTTTAATTTGGATATGGTTCTGTTTTTTTGTTTTTATTTTTGGAGGTAAGGTTTCACTGTAGTCCAGGCTGACCTGGAATTCACTTTGAAGTATCAGGGTAGCCTTGAACTCCTGGTGATCCTCCTACTTCTGCCTTCCAAATGTGGGGATTAAAGGCCTGTACCATCATGCTCTGTTTGAATCTATATAAATTGTATCCTCTGACTTTAATGAACTCATAAGATCATGAAAAGGCTTGAGGGATTTGAGAAAGATTAGTAGACATGAATAACTGAATGTCTAATACTTTAGCATGATGAATACAGTATTTAAAATACAATGTAGTGAAAGCAGAGATGAAACAATAATGTATTGTGAAGTTAGACATCAAAATGGATCCACAAAGTGGACGAAGTTATATATCAAGGGACAATTGCATTTCTAACTAAGAAATAGAAAAAAAAATCATAGAAATTAAAAATCTAATGCAAAATCATGATTTTATAGATGTGATTGGCATATTTGAACAAATACATGCCATATTTCTATAGTTTTTATTGCACCACAGTTGTTTGTTTATTACATAGCCTTAGGATTAAATGCCAGTTAAACCATAAAATAGATGAATGGAATATTATCTATGATTTTTCACAGAGTTGACATGATTTAAACTAGAGCATAACATCTTCCTTTTCAGAAATCCAAGGATAGAAGCTGTTTACCCTAGAGGGATTAGCTATAATCAAATTTAAATTTCATTAATCAGATCACTTGATCACTTTAAAATATATCTCTTGGCAGTTATATGGCATCATTAATTTTATTCTTCTTGTAATATCTCATATTTTCCAATGCCTTTAACTTCCAAGTCTTTACATTATATAATGATGCTTCTATCAGATTTCTCAAAGTAAAGCTTGAAAGGTCAAAAAAAATTGTACTATTATGGTTTTCAATTTGTGCTTAGTAATCCTCAGTTATACCATAACACTTACAAATTAAGATTTGAAGTTACATAACATCCCTCATAATTTTCTTTGGAAGACAGTTAAACTTCCTAGTATTTAAAGTTTGAATCCATATTTCTATAGATGTTTAACATATTCAAGATTCACCTTGCTTCTGCCTAGTTCACGTCAAGTAGCTTTAGTTTTTTAATTAAAATATTTGCTTAAACATCAAAGTAATTTTGATTAAGTGTTTTTTATGCACTGTTAGGAATATAAAACAGGCCTTGTAACATCCAAGAATGTGTTGAACAAATGAGCAATATTCCAAGCCCTAAATGCTTTTTTTTTTTTTAATTTGGTGGAAACAGGGGATATATTTTCCAGATAGAAACATAAAACATGAATAATTGTTTGATTTCAAACAATTTTATCATTTGGATTTTATTTATTAGCAACAATGGCACAGAAAGGGGCATATTAAATAGTATATACAGCAGCATGTGCATGCCCAGGTCCAGAAAAACATCAGAATATGCCAAATGAATGAACAAGCCAAAACAAGGACAGAGCTGCCATTCACATTTATTTATATGAGGATCTTCAGTACAGAAACCATAATCACTGATCACTGCAACACTCTCCTAAAAACTGCCCTTCTTTCTGCACAATGACAGCATAATAACTATTGGCCACCACTGACACAGTCTCCTCTGGTGAAACCTATCACTGTAGATGTGGTTTCAAGTAATGCTATTTCTATGTGTTAAGTGAGGTAATTGAACTCAGAAAGATACACATTGCATATTTTATTTCTCATCTCTCACCAATAATCTTACTATATGTGCATTTTGGGGGGATGAATATGTGTTGTGATATTTCAAATAGAAATAACACTGAAATCCATCTGCAAATAATCTGGAAATTTGAGTTCTTCAAATTATATCAGATCATGTCCACTTTGTCTATTAAGCTATTTTAAACACCTACTAAAGAGATGACTTTTCACCAGGAATTGTTCCTTTGGAGATTATTCATATAATGGAAATTATTCGATACTACTTATGTGGTACTAAGGTTATTGACTACCTATTTGAAAAAGAACTAGAATATTTGGATAACTGTAAGGTTCATTTTTAAATGTCTACCTTTAGCATATAAATTTAAAGAGCATTCTGACATATAAAGACACAAGTCTTTCTTTTTTATAAAACTATTTGTAAAGGGCAAAAATTTAAAAAAAATGTAGAAATTACTGACAATAAAATTTTATAGCTAAAGTGAAGTTTCTGGTATGAAATAAAGTCAGATGAATTTTTTTTTTAATGAGTTCAAGTATAATACATAATCTCTTAAAGGACATAAAATGTCAATATATCAACTAAACTAGGTTAAGATATTCACTATTTTTTAGACTATAGCTCAATGTGCAGCCATACCAGCACACATTTCTTTGCATTCCATAGCTATTGTCTCTTCACACTAATAATTACAATGTATTTATAGTATATGTCAACTGTCTATCTATATCTATGTAATCCATATCTAGATTTATATATTTTTTTTTTACTTTCATAGACTCTATTCTTGAGAAGTCCTAACCATGATATAGATGCTTTTATGTAAGAATTTCATGGAACATTGTAAATTTAATGACATCTACACAATTGCTGCCAGTGAGAAGCATCACTATTAACTAAAGCAAAACCATTTGGATGGCAAATGTCATTGAATCTCTCAGGAGGTTTAAAAGAGCTGATAATAACATAGTAGAAAAGTTAACCACCTTACATTGTTTTGACGATTTTAGGAAATAAGAAAAAAAATCATATTGTGCCTATGTGGACACATAGCTAATAACCTTGCCTAAATTTATATATAATATTATTTTGAATATCACCTATCAGGTATTTTTTTTTTTTTTGCAGGGGTGGGCAGTTCAAGGTAATGTCTAGCTTCAGTCCATGCTGATGTGTAATTACTATTGAGTTTTAGGGTGTCCTCCAACTCATGGTGATCATTCTAAATCTGCCTTAAGAGTTTTGGGATTAAAGACATGTGCCACCACACCCAGTTTGCCAGGCATTTCTTATCAGGATTCAAAGTTGGGCAAATTATAGTTACTACCTCTTATAAGATATGATTGAAAGCAGAAGATAGCTACACTCAAGCTAAATAATAATGTGGTAATTGACATATTTCCCTGCATGATATTAGATCAAAATGCTATATTCCTAGAAATCAACAACAAAAGACCTACCAAGAATCCCAACAGCACCTGGAAACTGAACAGCACACTTTTAAACAATAAATGTATAGTGGATGAAATTAAAACAGGAAATTGCAAAATTCCTGGAATTGAATGACAATGAGAACACACCATACCAAAACTGATGGGACACATGAAGGCGGTCATCAGGGGAAAATTTATAGCACTCAATGCCTTCATAAAAAAGACAGAAAGATCCCAAATCAGTAACCTAACCATCCACCTAAAGGAACAGAAAAAACAAGAAAAATCCAACCCAAAGAGCTCCAGAAGGAAAGAAATAATTAAAATTAGAACAGAAATTAATGAGTTGGAAACCAAGGAATCAACTAAGACAATTGACAAAACAAAGAGTTGGTTCTTTGAATAAATAAACAAGATTGAAAATCCCCTGGCCAATTTGATCAAGCAAAAAAAAAAAAAAAAAAAAAAAAAAAAAAGGGGGAGAAGCTTCAAATTAACAAAATTCAAAATGAAAAAGGAGAGATCATAACACACATAAGTGAAATTGGGAGAATCATCAGGACTAATTTCAAAAAGCTCTACTCCACAAAACTGGATAATGTGGAGGAAATGGATAAATTCCTGGATGCATACCATCTATCAAAGCTAAACTCAGAGCAGATTAATCACCTCAATGAACCCATCACACTCGTGGAGATTGAAAAAGTAATAAAAAACCTCCCCAAAAAGAATAGTCCAGGACCAGATGGCTTCTCAGATGAATTCTATCAAACCTTCATGGAAGAACTCAAACCAATCTTCCATAAACTGAGCCACACAATTGAAGAACAGGGAAAGCTACCCAACTCCTTTTATGAAGCCAGTATCACCCTAATTCCCAAACCAGGCAGAGATACCACAAGAAAAGAAAACTACCTGCCTATTTCCCTAATAAACTTAGATGCAAGGATCCTGAACAAAATCCCTGCAAACTGAATCCAACAACACATCAAAAGCATTATCCACCTTGACCAAGTGGGATTTATCCCAGGAACACAAGGGTGGTTCAACATACAGAAATCTGTCAATGTAATACACCACATAAACAATGTTAAACATAAAAACCACATGATCATTTCGATAGATGCAGAAAATGCCTTTGACAAGATAAAACACCACTTCATGATCAAAACATTGGAGAGAATTGGCACGTTTTGTTCATATCTTAACATAATAAAGGCAATATGCAAAGCACCAAAGGCCTAAAAATTACTTAATGGAGAGAGAATGGAGGAATTCCCATTAAGATCAGGAACAAGACAGGGATGTCCTCTCTCACCTCTGCTTTTCAATATAGTACTGGAAGTCCTAACTCAAGCAATAAGACAGGAGAAGGAAATAAAAGGATACAATTTGGAAAGGAAGAAGTTAAGTTAGCTCTATTTGCTGATGACATGATTGTATATGTAAGAGACCCGAGAGACCCCATAGCCAAACTCCTGAAGGTGATTAACTCCTATGGCAAAGTAGCAGGATACAAAACAATGCACAAAAATTAGTAGCATTTCTAATGCAAACGACAAAGATACAGAGAAAGAAATAAGGGACGTAGTCCCATTTTCAATAGCAACCAAAAAAAGAAAATAGCTTGGAATAATGTTAACCAAGGAAATGAAAGTTCTATACAATGAAAACATAAGAACACTCAAAAAAGAAAATGAGGAGGACTTAAGAAAATGGAAAGAACGCCTATGCTCCTGGATAGGTAGAATTAACATTGTGAAGATGACAATCCTACCAAAGGCAATATATAGATTTAATGCAATTCAAATTAAAATCCCTACAGTGTTCTTTCAGAGATAGGAAAAATGATCTCAAAGTTCATATGGAAAGGCAGAAGGCCTCGCATATCCAAACATATCCTCAGGAAAAAAAAAAAAAAATCTTCTGGTGGCATCACCATATCTGATCTAAAGCTATAGTACAAAGCCATAGTAATAAAAACAACTTGGTACTGGCATAAAAACAGGAACATAGACCAATGGAATAGACTTGAGGACCCAGGCTTTGTGTCAAGGAACTATAGCTAATTGATATTCGACAAAGGCCCAAACAATATAGGCTGGAACAAAGACAGCATCTTCAACAAGTGGTGCTGGACAAACTGAATAATCACATGCAGGAAACTGAAACTTGATCCACATATTTCACCATGCACTACACCGAAATCCAAATGGGTCAAAGACCTCAATATAAGACCATAAACTCAAATACTACTGGAAGAAATTTAAGGAAGTACTTTCCATGATATAAGAATGGAAAAAGACTTCCTGAACAAAAGCCCAGTAGCTCACTATCTTAAACATTTACTCAACCAATGGGATCACATGAAGCTGAAGAGTTTCTTTGTAGACAAGCATACAATAATCAAAGCCAATAGATTACCCACAGAATGGGAGAAAATATTTGTAGGTTATTCAACTGATAGAGGACTAATCTCTAGAATCTACAAAGAACTCAAAAATCTAAACAGTAAGAAGTCAAACACCGCACTCACAAAATGGGGCAAAGAGCTGAACAGGCAGTTCACAGAGGAAGAAACACAAATGGCAAACATGCACTTAAGAAAATGTTCATCATCCCTAATCATCAGAGCAATGCAAATTAAAACAAATAGAATATTCCACCTTACCCCAAAAAAGATAGCAAATATCAAAAAATCAAACATAAATGCTGGCAAGGATGTGGAGGATTTGGAACATTCATCCAATGTGGGTGGGAATGTAGGATGGTACAACCACTTTGGAAAGCAATATGGAGACTCCTGAAAAAGCTGAGTATAGAGTTACCAACAGATCCAGTTATTCCCTTACTGTGCATCTACCCTACAACCTTCAAACCACAGGCCAGAGAGATTTGCTGAACCATGTTTGTAGTGGCTCAATTCATAAAAGCTAGGAACTGGAATCAATCCAGATGTCCATCTCTAGAAGAATGGATAACTAAGATATCGTATTTCTATACAATGGAATTCTATACAGCAGTAAGAAAAAATGACAAAAAGAAATTTGAGTGAACCTGGAACAGATCATCCTCAGGCAACTTACCCAGTCACAGAAAAAAATAATCACCACATAGTCTTACTCATCTACAGCACTTAACATGAATCTATCCAAGATACCTTACATACCCAGCAAGCATCTCATGGACTAGACACTAGGATGGATGAAGAGGGAGACGAGGGCATAGAAGTGGTGGGAAACACTAATTTAGACCCAAAGGGCAATGGTACCATAAAATTCTATTTCTGAAAAGGCAGACCAAACGGTTGAACCCTCCCTAGGCACTTTTAGGAAACACCTGAACACAAGACACTGGAGAGGGTAGGATCAATCTAACCTAAACTTTCTACATCTTCCCTCCCTCCCTCTCCCTCTCCCCCCACCCTTTCTCTCTCTCTCTCTCCTCCCTAACTCTTGATTATTAGTTATATTCTTCCTCATTTTCTTAGTGGACACTGACCTGTGACTCCCAGTACCAGCATGGGGCTATCATCCACAATGAGCTTTGACCAGAGAAACTTACAAGGTTTCCTAAAAGAATGACAGATTTCTGTCAGAGTACTTGATGACCCACCAAAAGTTAGTGGTAAGACCCTATTGCTGAAGACACCATATGCAGCTGACATGTAAAATGTAATGGCATGGCTGGAAACCAGGAGAGAGTCAGTCCCCAGACAGTCAGCATATCTAGTGCCAGAAGGTGCTACATGGGCAACTGGGGGAAATAACCAATATCTCTCCAAGCAAGTCATGGTCTAACCTACTTAGCAATAAATAACCGGTTGTGATGCCCACACAAGTACAATAGTGGCACACAGCCATGGTGGGGAACCATCTGCTCTTGATTTGGCTAACTGATCCCCTCAGTGGTATGGGACCCATAGCTGGAGCTGGGAAACAAGTCAGATTAATGTCCAAACATAAGCCCTCTCTCCAATATCAAGCTACCATGAATCATGGGCTTCAAGAGTTCCTACACCTATTAAACTCTCTATAAAGAAAAGTAAGGATTATTTCATTTTTCCTGGAACTAACTTACTCTCAGTTGGAAAATATGCCTCTCTTTTTCAGATAGATGCAGATCCTAAGGAGAGAGCCACCCCATCATACTTCGAAAGGGCCCCAGCTTAAACTGAGGAAAATTAGTGAAACAAGCAAGGGTGCTCTTTTCCTGATGAACTAGATACCAGCACAAGGTGGAAGGAGACCAACAGAGAGAAAAATCAACTCCTACCAAATTGGAGAGCCAGAGCCTCAGAAGCCCCCAATACCTCATCACTGAAGCAGACCAAAAATGAACCCAACATGGCTCAGGGAAATTTTGCAGAAGGGGTGGCAGAAAGAATGTCAGAATCACATGTTGGATCAGGATATGCAGAGGCATTTATCATACCAATAACTGTGGACCCACGCCACAAGGCATGACCCATAAACCTGAACAAGGAGGGGCCAGTGGGGAGGGGGTAGTTCATGGATGAGCCTAATAGTGGTACCAAACTGCCTGTATTTGATGAATAGAAAACTAATAAAAAATAAATAAATTTTAAAAATTAATAATAAATAATATCTGGGCTGGAGACATGGCTTAGCGGTTAGGCCCTTGCTTGTGAAGCCTAAGGACACCAGTTCGAGGCTCCATTCCCCAGGATCCACATAAGCCAGATACACAAGGGGGCACACACATCTGGAGTTCCCTGGAGAGCCCATTCTCTCTCTTGCTATCTGCTTTTTTTCTCTGTCTGTCACTCTCAAATAACTAAATTAAAATAAACAAAAAAAATTAACGAATTTGATAACTCTCACTTTTTTTTCCATTTGATAAAAAAAGAAATGTATGAAGCACAAATTAAAGAAGATGGTATAGATTCAAAAGCCAGTTAAGGGCTAGAGAAATAGCTTAGCAGTTAAGCACTTGCTTGTGAAACCTAAGGACCCCGGTTCGAGGCTCAACTCCCCAGGACCCATGTTAGCCAGATGCATAAGGGGGTGCACACATCTGGAGTTTGTCTGCAGTGGCTGGAGGCCCTGGCGCACCCATTCTCTCACTCTCCCCATTCTCTCTCTCTCCCTCTACCTGCCTCTTTTCTGTCTGTCACTCTCAAATAAATAAATAAAAATAATAAACAAGAAAAAAATTTTAAAAAGCCAGTTAACTCCATTCTGGTTACTAAAAAAATATGTTAATGGTTCATCTGTGTATATTGCACTATTCAAGATTTATCATGAATTGCCTTTTTTTAAAAAAATATGGGGACATTCTATCATTCACAAAAGAGTTAGCTATTACAAAATGTGGGAACCATGTTTAATTTTTTTTTTAATTTTTTTATACACAAGAAATAATAAACAGTTAGTTGACTGTGTGTTTGAGAAGAGAATCAGTATGTTCTTTGCATCTGGGGAGCCAATAAACATTGACAAATGAACCTTTTAATATATATCCAAGCATATATTTTAAACATGATAGCACAGGTAGCTCTCTGTCTACCTGCCTATTTCTGTATTTCTGTCTCTCTTTCTCTCTCAAATAAATAAGTAAATAAATAAATAAATAAATAAATAAATAAATAAAATTTTAAAATATGATAGCACAGGTAAAAAAAAACCCACATTATTCAAGTACTCAGATATATATTTGAAAATAAGTAAAGAAATTAGAAGGTAAAAGAGAATTTTTAAATTGATAATACAAATTTGGAATTGGTTTTGTTTAACTTTTTGGAAATATTTTTATTTATTGATTTCTTAGAGAGAGAGAGAGAGAGAGAGAGAGAGAGAGAGAGAGAGAGAATGGGCATGCAAGGGCTTCCAGCCACTTCAAACAAACTCCAGATGTGTGTGCCCCCTTGTGCATCTGTCTAACATGGGTCTTGGGGAATCAAGCATGGGTCCTTTAGCTTTGCAAGCAAATGCTTTAACCACTAAGCAATTCTTCCAGCCCACATTTTTTGAATATATGTTATAGATTTGTATTTCCCATGGAATATGTTGAGTTCAATTATCACAATACTGTATGTGGATAGTGTCACTAAATTAATTTGTGGTCCTTAGGATTATACTGTCTTTTCAGAGATTATAGCTTACATTGTCATTGTGAAAAACTATATGATAGGAATTTCTAAGTATTGTGCCTCAAAATTCCAGGTGTTCATTACTTGGGCTACAGAGTGGCATTACCAGTATATGATGAAACTTTTAAGAGTTGGGGTGCTGACACTGCCACGGACCTGTGCATGCAGTGGATGATGGTACCCTATTTTTTAGTTTGCTTCCTGGCTGTTGCAAACTATTTTCTCCATCACACATCCCTATGCTTTTCTTGTCAAAATTTTAATGTGAGGAGTCCACCTGATCCTGGAGCCTCCTCCCTCCCCCCAAATTGTACATCAGACAAAGCTTTTGCTCTATATAAATTAAGTCTCAGTGTTTTATTACAGTAACAAGAAACTAGTTATTACAATGGTACAGTTGATGAGTAGCTGAGAATGTAGAGCCTCTTTGAAGGAAAGTAGCTGATTACAAGGAATGATAAGAAACCAGGAATGGGACATAGTCCAAAACTCATCAGAGCCATAATTTAACACTGTAGCTCCATGCTCAACATCCAGAATATCAGGTAGTAGTCTATTCATATTTCCTTTATGTCTATAGCCTTTACAGTTACTCCTCAAGCTGCCACCAGCTTCTTGTGAAAGGAATTCCATGTTCCTGTCATGTCTAACTCCTGTGGTCTTTACTGTAACTTTGTCTTTACTCTCACAGACCTTCAAACCACCCTAAAGAAGCTATTTTCGGGAACTGTGGTCCTTCTGCAAATTTCCAGTCATCTGAAGGTCTCTTTTGGAATCTGGGTGAAAGCCTCCATTACCTCATAAGTGTTGTAATCTGTATGCCTGCTAAAAGATTATCACGTGACAGGCAATGGATTCTGCTGATGGTTTCAGTAGTAACTGTTAGCGCACAACTGCGGAAGCCCCTGGGCATACTGTTGGTTGAGCATTTGAACAAAACCAGTGCCAGAGCAATCACTCCTCATGCTTCTGTAGTCAGGGAATGTCCCTTCTAAACATACTCCATCAGGGCTCTCTTTCTAAATAATATTCTTTGCAAAGCCTTGGTTTTGAGTCTTTACCAGGAGCACTGGTTAAGCACCGCTTATAATATTCTGGCCAATCCCAGCTTCTATCCCTAAACTTACCTAACTTCTTTCTGAGTAACTATTCCAAAGGTTTCTGAACTATATTATTATGCATAATTGTCATCACAGCTATGGTTTCATAGCTCCAAGAGGCCCATGATTACATAGAACAGTTGTTCTCTAACTTTTATGTGCATCAGACACAAAGAGTTAGTAACACACAGATTTCTGGGCTTCCCTTCAAACATTTCAAATTAAGTTGTTCTGTGTTGGTTTTAAAAAGCTGAAAACAAAGTATGCTTTATGCAATAGAGAAAAAGCCCTATGTACAGTGCCAGGACATTTTAGTCATCCCTGGCGATTTCCTGCTCAATTTTTTTTTCATGTTTACAAAATGCTTTTTCTTCCAGTCAAGTTAGTAATATTTCATGGACCTTAACTACAGTACATAGTCATATGTTTAAAACTATATAATGTGTTGTCATATGTCACTGTTTACTAAGTTAAATTTTAATATTTAAAATTATAAGCATTTTATTTAAGACACATCATCTATTGGTGAGGAATTTTTGAAAATAGCTTAACTGTGAGTGCTTGCAGTTGAAATAATGAGTTCCTGTCACCTGGGCCTTTCCGAGTTCATTAGGTCATGAGAGCAGTACTCCCATGAATAAGATTAGTAGGATAGAAATGTTGTCAATGGAGTTTGGTGACTGCTCCTGTCATTACAATGTGAAGACTTCCATCTCTGAAGTAGGTAGGTGCTCAGTAGTCACTAAATTCAAACGAGGTGTGGCCCAGTATTTCTACTCCTAACTTTCCAGAGCTGTGCAGTGTGAATTTCAGTTATTTTATGAGTACATGTTTTATGGATTTTAAGTTTTATCTGTACAAACAAACACTTTAAGGTAAGAAATCAAGTATTTCTCTAAAGAACTGTGGCTCTCTTCCATGACAGGATAGTATTAACCATTGGGCTTCAATGATAGAATGTAGCATTTGACTGTTTGTAGCCATGGGAAATCACATGCCACAAATAACTGCATTAATGCTTGAATTGAATATTAAATGAAGATTTAAATCAAAACTTTTAAAATAAAGTAGAAGAAAATCACAGCATGAAGGAAAACATAGAAAAATAAACAATACATTGTGTGGACATACTGTGGGAAGAGCCCGTTAATTGGTATTGCTGGAGAAAGGGTAAAGGGAAGAGTGAAGCCCCTGCAGACCATATGTTGTGTAGCCTGTAGCCTGTGGCATCCTGTGGTTTGGACATTGTGGAGCACTGTATGATTGGGATCCTGTGGACATGCTATTGTGTTCACCCTATGGTCACACAAAGTTCCTAAACTGCAAATCTTTAAGCCAGAATATTTAGACTATGTAGTCTATAGTGTTTGGTACTAGGAAAGATTAAAAGCACATGCACCCACAATTCAAATATCTAAAATTTCTTCATTATATTCAATTTTTACACAAATCACTTTGGTAAATGTGATCCAACTTGTTTGAAGCAAGGAACCATTGGAGAATTCATCTAGTGCACCAATAATAAAAAAGCAGGTAACTAAAATACAGTAAAGCAAAAAAAAAAAAAAAATGAATGCATATAGTGAAATATGTGCCTTCAATAACATGTCAGAGAATCTTTCATTCCATGAGGCCTTGAAAATGAGAATAAGAAATTGGACTCAGTATGATATGCATACCAAAAAATATGTTTCTTTTAATATTGAACTACACCATATATTTAAATGATAGACACTATGAACTGACCAGTTTTCCTTACGTCTATGTGGTCTCTACCCTACTGAATTGAATGTGGCGTTTTTTCTTAACTGTATTATCTATAATTCCTAGTCACAAATGAATTCTAAAACAGTATTAAAATTTGACAGAGTTATATGCCTTCCCACAAAGCCTGGGCATTCAGGTTAATGCTCTGTTTCAAATTTGACATTATCTGGCTATGGAAAGGCTATGTTTTCCTTTTATAACATTATTCATCATTTAAATGAAGTACCTTAACAGTTTCTGGACAAATAGATAAAACTTAAGACTGCTTTGATTAAATGTTCAGGAGTAATTTCTTTTCTGTAAGCTTGGATCACACAAATTTTAATCATAATATTAAGCTAAAAAAAAGTCAATTGAACATGATCTGTCCCCATTATATGGAATTCAATATTTCCTCTATTATGTGGCTGTTGATTTCTTCCTTAGTTGACTGTATAAAAGCATCAGTTTCAAAAATCAATTTCAATCTTAAAATCTCAAAAAACCCAAATGAAATAAAATATTGAAACTTCTTCAGATTGCATATTACTGTGTGTTTGATTTGAATTATGAGGAAAATATATTGAAATTGAAGTAAATTATTGTGATATTATAAGGTTGAAAGATGCTCAGTGGAACAGAACCCATAGCTAGAGCTGGGAAACAAGTCAGTACCATATCCAAAAACCAGCCCACTCTCCATTACCAAGCTTCTACCAATCGTGGTCTACAAGAGGGTCTACACGTATTAAATTCTCTCTAAAATAACAACGGTTATTCCATTTATCTGACACTAACTTCACTCTCCATTCTCCATTGGAGAATTTGCTTCTCTTTTTCAGATGGACACAAATCCTATGGAGAGAACCAGCCCATCACACCTTAAAAGGGCCCCAGCTGAAACTAAGAGTAATTGGGGAAATGAGCAAGGATGCTGCTTTTTTTAGAGAACCTGGTACCAGCAGAAGGGTAAAAGAGATAGACACAGAGAACACACAACTCCTTCCAAACCAAATATCCAGTGTTCAGAAGTCACCACACTATACAGGAAGCCTAAAAGAAGACATAATGTTAAAGATTTGTTTATAGAGAATTCTCTCAGATCTGACTACCCATCTCTTTGCATTCTCACTTCTTTGGTTCTTCATTTCCTTATGATACTTCCTGTGTAGTGTAAAGCACATTAAACTTGAACAGTTTTCTTTTGTTAACATATATTTTGTCAATTTAATTCTTAGGCCTAGCTGTGACTTAAAGAGGAGACAGATAGTCTTGATTTCCCTATAAATCATTTTCTAATTAAACATAGTATGATTATATTTAGTTAAAATGTTTTATATTGTGGTGGATTAATCCATTGTCCCCCATAAACTTATATATTCTGAATGCTAGGTCCCCAGCTGCTACAATTTAGGAATTGGAGCCTCCTGGAAGCAGTGTATTGTTGGGGGAAGGCTCATGGGTGTTATAGTTAGCTCTTGCTGAACATTATTTGGCACTCTCCTAATACTGTTGTCCATCTGATACTGGTAAGGAGGTGATGCCCATGGTAAGGAGGTCTGCTCATGCCATCATTTTCCCTGCCATCATTGAGCTTCCCCTTGAGTCCATAAGCCAAAATAAAACCTTCCCTCCCACAAGTCACTCATGTGTGTTTTCTAGCAGCTACCTGAAGCTTACTGTAACACATTTCAATAGATTTTAAAAGGCATATTTCACAGACTATTTTCATTTTTTCCTTAAGATCTTTCCTCCGTATTGTCAAAGATAAGCAGACATAATCACAAGAAAGCTGGGAGTAAAATATTTACTAAATGCTTATAAACATGTAACATTGGATGATAACTTTTTGTGAAGAGAATATGACTACATCATATTTAAAAAAATAATTTAGATTGTATGCATTCTGGTATATATTACATAGGATTTTCTATTAAATTTTCATGCTTACTTTCTGAATCCATAAATTGTATGATAAAACAAATTGAATGTTTATGATTACACAAACATGTAGTATGTGACCTACCATATTTGCTTATTATTCTGGATTTTCCTTTTCTTTCTGTGATTTGAAACCATTTTCAAGTTTTTCAGGGAGGTAGATTAGAACCCCATTCATTAACTCTAGTCTATTAGCTGTGAAAGGAAGTGGGAAAAGGAAGACTTGGTAGGAAGCAATTGGTAGCTAGAAAGCATAGTCTATCATTTTTTCACATTCACTGAAATAATGTATTTGTAAATTGAGATGAACATATTGTAAAACAGAGGTTTTCTAGATGTTTCAGTAGCAACAGTTATAAAATTTCTCTGGGGGTATGCCATCAAATTAGAACTCTGAAGAAAGAGAAATTAGGATTTGCTTGTTTAGAATTCAGGGAACTTTTCTAACTGCAGCAGTTTACTGTTCCGAAATAATGTATACAATGAAAAGAAAAGAGAACGTTTTTTTCTTATATCAGTGAACAAATATATCATTTGATAAAGAACAGATTAGAGATAAAATGCAGCTTACTTCCCTCTGGTTTTGGGATAATGTCATTAGAAGTATAAATATAAGTATAACTAAAAAGAATACTCACTCAAAAGACTTCTGAGGTCTTATTGAGTCTTAGACACCTGTGAAAAATTAGTTTTTTTTTCATTTTTTGTTTACTTTTATGTATTTATTTGAGAGAAACAGACACACAGAGAAAGAGAGAGAGAGAGAGAGAGAGAGAGAGAGAGAGAGAGAGAGAGAGAGAGAGAGGGAGATAGGGAGAGAGAGAGAGAATGGGCATGCCAAGGCCTCCAGCCACTGCAAATGAGCTCCAAATGAATGTGCCAACTCCTGCATCTGGCTTATGTAGGTCGTGGGGAATCTAGCCTCTAACCAGGGTTCCTAGGCTTCACAGGCAAGTGCTTAACTGCTGAGCCATCTCTCCAGGCCCCTTGCTGCTTTTTAATGTTCTTTTCCTTTTGGAACAGTCTGTTCAGTTTATGTGTTTAATTTTTGAAATTCTTTGTATATTTTCTATGATAATCACCTCCCTGAGGTAGAGATAGCCAAGATATTCCTCAATTCTCTACCAGATCTGTTTATTCTACTAGTAATTTATTTTCCTGTGCAGAAACTTTATAACTGCATGTAATATGATTTGTGAATTCTTGGTGTTATTTCTTGTGCTATTAGCATCCTATTCAGAAAATCCTTTCCTATGTCTAAGTGTTTTCTCAGAAAGAATGTGGAGGTTGTTGCACCTGTTTATACACATAGGTAAGATTGCACATCATCAGAGGTGGATCTACCTATTGTCCAAAGATCAGTTAGAATTCATTAACTGACAAGTAACAAAGTGTTTAGAACAATGTCATGTTTGGGGATAGATGAATGTGAGAAAGTGCCCTTTCCTTTACCTTGCAGACAAGAACAAGTAGTTATCCAAAGGCAGCAGTGTATCCTTTCTTTATACATCCCTAAAGTCCAGCAGGATGGGAAATTTTTATACACACATGTTTCTGATTTGACCTAAACTGTATTTTCATTTGTTTAGACATACATACTAACCTGTTTAAATGCTGCAAACTAATAGGGGCAGTTAACTCATTTTGTGTAAATGATATATACTAAGATCAAGTGAATCTACTAAAACAAATTATTTCCACTGTGAATTCACACAATATTGGTTTATATATATGGTTATCAGTCCTAAAATAAGGAATTCTGTTAGTGTGTATAGTCAAGATATTGGTTAAATGTGATCAATTTCATTATGTAGAATGTATAATGTGGCTATTATTTGTATAATATCAGTTTATGAGGCATCTGAATTTATGAGGAGAAAATTTTGTGTCACATTGAAAGCAAGAAAATCTAAAGGGATTGATTAGGAGTCATGCTAAGCAACCAGAGGTGGGTGAAAGGATTTTCAAATTATATATATATATATATATATATATATATATATATATATATATATATATATATATATCATTCAATTTAGGGAAAACATATGGCATATCTCCTATTAATAGCAAAAGGTTGTAAGAAAAATTGTTTCAGCTTCTAATTGAAATGACCTTAGAGAATTGGTTGAGTGACTTTTAAGTTTCAGATCTCCCAGAATTGACTTCCTAGATCAGAGCCTTCTCCCTCTTCAATTTGGAAGAATCAAGTACAGAACAGTTAAGAAACAATTTATGAAGACATACTAGGGATGAATATTATTAGTATATGATACGTTTACATCTATGTATATGTTAACATACCTTTTTGGTTTGGCATAACACATTATAGTAAGGGAAATGTTAACTTATTTAAGTATATTTTAATATTCTCTAATAAATTCAAATATCTAGACAATTGTGAAAGGAGGAATAGTACATGTTTGTGTCATATTTGCTATGTTTCTTCTATAGTCACTATTTCAATGGATTTATATTTTTCAGTTTCTTCACACTTGGTGGCTGCATAATTTATTGCATTAGAGCAACAGTTGTGACAAATTAAGTAGTCGCATATTGGACACATTACTGGAATACTCTTTTATGGTCATGTAAAGAACCAAAAAGGGGAGCACTTTTAAAATTTAGCTCATGAGACTATGAATAAGACGGTATTTTTATTGGAACAAGTTTTGAGTTTAAATGTTCTGCAAATACTTCAAAACATCTTTAAAAAAAATAAATAAAGCATACTTAGTTTCTGTAGTCTGTATTCATAGTCATCCAGTTCACTTCATGATAAAATTCGCTTAGCTAAAGCAGTGAATATTTATCTTACAATTATCAGTTTCTCCAAAACAAATTCATCAGTAAAGTGAACAGCAAGTGTGAGACAGGGCCATCCAGTTTCAAGATTTACTTTACTTGCTTGGTGTTTTTGTTAAGTGTTTATAACAAGTCTTGGTTCATTGGTTTTGTTTGATTCATGATTGCTCAGAAATATAATTTATGCTAAAATATCTATCTATCTATCTATCTATCTATCTATCTATCTATCTATCTATCTATCTATCCATCCATCCATCTATGTCCAAGTTGAAGGAATTATATGAAGAAGACAGTAGAAAAATAGTATAATTCCTTTTTTTTAAAAAAAAAAAAAAAGACTTCACAGTAAAACTTTGAAGAAACTGACCTGGGAAAGACCATAGCCAGATAGTTTTACAGTATTTGTAATGATAGAGGCAAAGAGTAAAAGGAATCTTTTCTTCTTTCTAGTTCTAAGAAATGTAAGATGAAAATACAACGCTCCGGAGAGGCTGTCTTATAAGCTGTCTTCCAACCCCTGCTCTACCATGGAAGAGTGAGCCCTGGTCCTCAGCTTTCTCTTACCACCTTACAAAGAGCTTGATCAGCAGGAGCCTGACTTCTTAACCCATAGGTCTTTCCCTTTTTCACGCTCATTGAGAATAAAAACTTCATTCTCCCTCTTAAGCACATGTGTCATGGCCTGATGCACGCCCTCAGATTTCAGCATGCCAGTTCAGACTCTATGGGGCAGAGAAAGGGTCTTTCTATTGATACCTGGGAGGACTTCACAGAGGTGAATTTTTTCTTACTGTAGGTATTGGATGGGGTTAGAAAAAGAACAATGGTACACTACTATGGGGGCCCTATGTATATAATTTTAAATGATCATGAGAATATATATATATATATATATATATATATATATATATATATATATATATATAATTTATGTGAATAAAATATATTTCCATTCAGTTCTTGACCATGCTGTGTTTTACTGGTAACTTCAATGCAGAAGGTACATGGGAGAGAAATGTGTACACTTGTGTTTTTGGAGGTTAGCACAGTATTCATCTTGGATATTTTTTCATTTGATCTGAGTTCTCTCCTGAAATTGGGAACCTATCTATGATATTCTTGTTTTACAAAGCACCTTTGCTCACTGATACTCTGTTCTCCATAGCTGTATAACTTGCTTAGACTTTAATAGACATATGACTAAACATGTAATTGGTCTCTCAGTATTAAGGTGTAGGCCACATCAAAGAGGTTTACATTGCAACCAAAGTAGATTATTTATGTGATAATCAAAATTAAATAAATTATTACTGAGGTTTTCATGTGGGTTTACTAAGTTTGAGTTAACATGAAATGATCAGAATTTGTCAATGAAAAACTGTATCTGGAGTAGTTAGAAAATTAAATAAATATTTTCTTGAAACTTTTCTCAGTTTTTTGAATTATTTTGTGACAATATGATATGTGGCATCAATGTAGAACATATATATAATTTAAAATATTCTCATATCAAGTAAATAAAACAAAATTAGTTTTAGTATGGATTATACAATTTCCACATAAAATATTAATTAGCTAGCAATAGTCTTGAAATCAGGTGTGTATTTTACACTTACAACAGCTCTCATTTGTACTAACCACATTTCAGTGCTCAGAAGACATAGGACACTATTGATGGGCATTTGAGCAGTGGGAATCTAGTGTATTTTATTATATAAACTTAGGCTTAAACTTTTTTTGTTGTTTTTAATCATTAAGAGCACATTGCTCTTAATCATTTTACTTCCAGTGTTTCTTGGGGCTATTTTATTTCACTAACAAAATAATTCAACATTTTTCTAGTAGTCATACAAACTTGAGATTTTTAATGAACAAAAATACCTCATTTTATTATTTTTTATAACTTTGTACATCTATTTATTATAGTTTGATCAGATTCATCTCTTTTATCCTTTTCAATTCCTGCTGAATCACCCCTCTCTGTTTTCAACATAGGGTCTCATTCTAGCCCATACTGACCTGGAGTTCACTATGTAATTTCAAGCTGGGCTTGAATTTATCATGGTCATCCTCCTTCTACCTCCTAAATCCTAGGACTATCGGTGTGCACCATCAAGTATGGCTTGAATCCCTTCTTATCAACAAGTCTTTGGGCTATTTTCATAATATTGTGTGTGTGTGTGTGTGTGTGTGTGTGTGTGTGTGTGTGTGTGTGCTTGTTCTACTAACTTTAATTAAGATTGTCGCATGAGCATTGTGGTGGTTTGATTCAGGTGTCCCCCATAAACTTAGATGTTCTGAATGCTAGGTTCCCAGCTAATGGAGATTTGTGAATTAATGCCTCCCAGAGGGAGTTTATTGTTGGGGGCCGGCTTATGGGTATTAAAGCCAATTTCCCCTTGCCAGTGTTTGGCACACCCTCCTGTTGCTGTGGTCCACATTCTGTTGGCCAGGGGGTGATGTCCACCCTCTGCTCATACCATCGTTTTCCCCTGCCATTGTGGAGCTTCCCCTCGAGCCTGTAGGCCAAAATAAATCTCTTTTTCCCAGAAGCTGCTCTTGGTTGGGTGATTTCTACCAGCAATACGAACCAGACTGCAACAAGCATGGATAGGGAATTATTTATTTTTATTATTAATGGAGCATGGGCAACTTACTAATGGCTATACCACTGAATAAAACACCTCCCCTCTTCCCTGGCAACAGGTAAATGCCATCAGTTCCTTGGGAAGTAGTGGGGCCTCATAAGCCCCTATCCTTCATGGAATGTTGATGGGCCAGTTATTTGCAGGTCATGTGCAGATAAACACAGGTACTGAGAGTCCATGATTGTACAAGTCACGTTATGTCCAGAAGATAGCATTTCGTAGCACTCATCTCCAGTCCTTTTGTCCCTTCTTCTACAATGTTTCCTGCACCTTGGAAGGAATGGTACAAATACCACATTTATGTATGGCCACTTAACTGTCACATATTCTAAGCAATTTCACTAGTTATGAGAGTTTGCATTTACTCTCACATACTACAAACAAAGCTGTTCTGACCAAGAGTGAGAACTGCACTAATGTATAAGGTAAGCATAATTATATAGAAGGCTTCAGTCAGCATTTCTTTCTTTCTTTTTTTTTTTTTCTCTAAATATCAATAATAGATTCCCTTCCTAGGATGTGTGATCTGCCCCCCTCTGGGCCCTAGACCATGATTTTAGTACCAGTTATGAATTCTCTCCTATAGAGGGAGCCTCAAATCCAATAAGGTTGTGGTTGGTTATGAACCAGTTGAGATATCTTTCCTGGCAGGTTAATATTTTATTATGCAGGGTGCAGGGTCCACAACTGGATAAGAGTATTAATAAATATTCCTTCTCTGCAGCTTGTAAAGTACTTTCTAGCACTACTAAAGCTAACCTTTAGGGAGAAAGCTTCTATGTCAGTTTTAGCTTTATTTTTCTAGGTCCTGAACCTTGTTTGTGGTATGTTCAGCAGTAGGTCTTACTTTGTAATTTTGGTGAGCAACCAAGATCAATGGCAATAGTCTTTATTGCTCTGTAGGGCCATGTAGCCTTTTTGACCCACATCTCATAGGGAGGTATCCCACACCCTAACTGGGATCTTGTTTACTAAACGACTCCTGCTGACAGCTGGGAGGAAAAGTCAATTGCGACATAGTAGGTTCTGTGGTTCTGAATCTCTTCAGTTGGATTTCTGACTGTGCTTATTATTCAAACCATAAGAGAAGTATACTGGAAAAAGTAAATATTAAAAGATTTTAGATTCATATTGTTTAAACCCAGAAATTGAAGGTATTATTATTATTATTATTTTACTTAAAATACATTAGGAAAAAAAGGGGCTGTGCTGTAACTCAGTGTTATAATGCTCTACTAGCATGGATAGGGTCCTTGATTCAATCAAAGTTACAGATAATGTCTGAGGTAAACCTACATAAATGAGCTAAATTATGAGACAATATTAGGGAAACATTGTGTAACCACTTTTTGAAATTAATTTGGACTTGTAAAATATGTAAAATTTAAAAGATAATAGTTTAATTGTTTTACTATAGAGGCTACTCTTTGGACTATTTATAACATCTGCCATTATCTGGGGCTGGAGAATGAATATAAGTCATGGAAATGCAGAATTTTGTTACAAGCCACTTCTCACTGCTTGAGAATTTTGTTCTTTGCAAAGTTGTCCAGTTCTGAAATCTAAGATGCTTGACTTAGTCAAAAGAATGTCACCAAATATAGAAAATCAATATCAATATCAATATCAATATCAGACAATATGGTGAATGAAATGGATGTCCATTAGTTCAATTCAAGAATAAACAAAAACAAAAGGATAGTATCTTGAAGGAAAATGTTATAACTTTACCTATCAAGTAAATATAATAAATAAAAAATAAGGTAAATAGTTTTCATGCATTTGTAAATGTATAGTATTTAATCCCTGTTGGGGAGGAGCTTTTTTTCTCATTATTTCAATGGCACTTAGTATAGTTTTAAATACAGAAGACCATTAAGTATATAATCATAGTGAGAAAGAGCTAAAGCCATTTCATATCCAAGCTGATGTATTTTAAACCAGACTAAATTGGAATTATTTTAATTTTAATTTTAATATATTTTATATTTTGAGAGACAGAGCAATATAGATAGATAGATAGACAGATAGACAGACAGACAGACAGGCAGGCAGGCAGGCAGGCAGGCAGGCAGAGTATGTGTATGCCAAGGCCTCTAGCCATTGCAAATGAACTCCAGATGCAGACTCCACTTTGTTCATTACCTTGTGCATCTGGCCTATGTGAGTGCTGAGGAATGGAACTGGGCTGCTTAGGTTTCACAGACATGCACTGTGCTGAGCCATCTGTCCTGCTAATTTGGAGATGCAGAGAAGGCTCAGTGGTCAAATGTGCTTTCTGCACAAGCGTGAGGGCCAGAAGGAGCCCAAGACTTCCTAAGTTCAAACCTGTGTTAAAGAGTTGGTTACTGCCTCTCATACCTGTCTGTAATTTCAGTCTTGAAAAGGGGAACAAACATCAGGGAATCTTCCATGCTCACAATATGTAAATAAATAAAATACAAGACATTTTGGTATCAGTAAGTGACTGACTCAAACTAATGAGCTTCATGACCAGACTCTTGATGTTGTGCTCTAGCCACAGCAGGCAAGTGACCCCTTCACAGAGATTTCTGCAAGGCACATACACATGCATGTCACACACACACACACACACACACACCACATACACAAAGCATAAAATAAGAAATCATTTAGGTCACACTCTAGAAAATGAATGACAGACAATTCATTCTTTCCATACATGCTTTCATATGGAAGAAGGAAAACTATGTTAAGAGGTGATAAAATTAAATATCTATAATTGGATCTACCAGCACAAACCATTTCATCATGTAATAAAATAAAGTGTAGCAGAAAATCAAACCAAAAGCAAGAATAAAAAAAAAAAAAAGCTTTGAGGTCTGGAGAGATGGCTTAGTGGTTAAGCGCTTGCCTGTGAAGCCTAAGGACCCTGGTTCAAGTCTTGATTCCCCAGGACCCATGTTAGCCAGATGAAGAAGGGGGCACACACATTTGGAGTTCGTTTGCAGTGGCTGGAGGCCCTGGCGTGCCCATTGTCTCTTTATCTCTCTCTGCCTCTCTCTCTCTCTGTCTGTTGCTCTCAAATAAATAAAAATAATGACAATTTTTTTAAAAAAAAGCTTTGAAATGCACGAGGTAATTCCTCATCTTCTATAAGAAGGATCAGCACACTGATGAGGCTCTTACAATTTACAACTTTTAAATTTCAGTAAATGTTTTTCATCATTAATTTGAAAATAAAATTTCCCTGTGAAATGAGTTTATTCTTGTAAATGTAATACTTGAAAATAAATGTATGTTCAATTGATGAGGTTATAATAATATTGTTTATGATCCTCTTTCTTCCCCCTATCATATTTAGCCAAAATATCAATTTTTTTTTTTGTGGGTCTTCCATGTGAAAGTGACCTTTACCTAGCCACTTCTCTGTCTTTAGCCACTTACTCCAATGAATGTGTGATACACAGATTGATACTCTCTAGAGAACCATGCAATGCCCCAACATTCATGCAAACAGAAATATGATGTCAGAAAGTCAGAGAATATCCTACTACAAGATAATATTAAATAAATGCTTATATTGATGGTAGAATTCACAGATGCAATTAAGAGTCTGTGAAAATATACAACATAAGCCAAGGACATCCTTTAGAAGTAGTGAATAAATATCAGGCAGAGAATATATCAGAGCATAAAAATGTGTAGCATAGTGATCAGAGTAATTTATCTGATTAAACTTGACACATACAAGAATTTTGGCATAAAATGTTACAACAAAAAATACCTAGTATGTTCAAATTTCATCTTATAGACTATTTTTAAACATTTAATTATATATATATTCTTAGTAATACATTTATATAGCATCTTGTATTAAATATAATTTTAATTACATAATTTCACATTAATCTAGATTTATTTTATGGCTTTAATGTTACTCATATATGATCTTCCATAAATCCCCAGGGATGCTTATGCTATTTTAAAATTTATCTGGCCTGGGCTGTGGACAGATGGCCAAAGACTGATGGTTTTCAGATATGAAAAGCAAAACACAGATGAAAGCAGACAGAGCCTTTGGTTAATTCTCTGTGGAATGCAGAGGCAGAAGGACAAGTGAGATGGAAAGACTGAGAACAAATAGAAAGTTTATGACTGTGGCACAAGCATAAAATTATAAGAAATCAACTTGGTGCAAATCTATAACACCATTTCTACTTAATCCAACCTACTGTGATTTTTCAATCCTGCACGTGCTAGTATTCAAGGAAGGCACACATTTTTCCCCATAGATAATACACTGAAGAAAAGGAATGACAGCTTCTACCCCTATGAGCAATATTTCCATTGTCTTTACATTTTATGTTACATATGTAAAATATAGTTCATAATAATGTTTTAGGTACCCAAGAGAAGTTAAATTATCATTGCTTGGGAATATATTGAAATATGTTCACAATTTTCCATATATACATCTTTAAATATAACTTTGGAGATTTATTCTATGGACATTTTCATAGCAATTAATTTATCTGAATTTAAGAACATAGATTGTTTTTCCTTTAAATAAGAATCTGGGCTAGAATTGTAGTTTCATGGTAGATCATTGGTCTACCAAAAGCAAGACTCTGGTTTCAGTCCCTAGAACCAACCAAATTAAAAAAAAATAAAAATAAAACTATGCAAAAGAAAAAGTCATAAAATCTTGAGTGTTAAGATATGGATAGATGGACTTTGATATATTCTTTGTTTTATTTATGTATTTATTTATTTTTTGTGGTTTTTTTTGAAGTAGGGTCTTGCTCTAGCCCAGGCTGATCTGGAGTAAACTATGTATTTTGCGGGTGGTCTCAATTTCTCTATGATCCTTCTATCTCTACCTCCTGAGTGCTAGGATTAAAGGTGTGTGTCACCACAACCATCTGTTAATTATTTTTAAATATATTCTTGTTTGGTGTGTGTGTGTGTACTTTCATAGTATGTATGGTGTGTGGTTCTGTTGTGTACATTTGCATACATATGCATGAGCCCCATGGCCATGAATACAGAGGCTATAGAAGAATAGTGGGTATCCTATACTATCACTCGAAACAGAGCCTTTCATTGAACCTGAATCTCACCATTTTTTCAGTTAGACATGCTGAGTCGGGAGCTCTAGCAAAATTCCTGTCCCCACCCACCTCATTCCTGGGGTTACATATGCAAACGACAATATTGGTAAGACTTCCATCCAGTTATTTCTTTAACGAGTTGAGTTACACTTCAAGAAGGGTTTCAGATGCTCAGGGTACAGTTTGTTCAAAACAACTGGTGTTAAAATGGTAACCATATAGGCCACAAAGACACAGTTAGCACTTTTATTCTATTTAAAAGGAACAAAGGGGACAAAATATACAGCATTTACTACATTGCATTTGTGATCAAAATGAATTTCTAAAATCATTCAAAGATCATGTTCTTAAAAGACGAAGTACTAAGGGGGAAATAGTAGTGGAATGTGACTAATGTTTCTTTAGGTGTGTGTGTATGTCCAGTTGTTCAAACAACAAAATCCTACTCTTCAATGTCATTAAATCATGAAACCTTTAAGTTCACATATCTTCAACCATAGTCACTGCCAATACTATTCTGAACCTATTGAACTCTGTTTTTCAAAACAGAAGCAGGATGTCTTTGGTCAAATATTGAAAACAATAGTAAAGAGTGTTAATGAGTCTTTAATATGCATTTTATTTTAGCTATATTAATTAATATATATTAATTTATCCTTTGGCACTGGCAACATACCTAACATTGATAATCATTATTTATATCTACAGATAAAAATGAAACTAAATATTAATAGAGGGGAAAGTACATTAGGAATTAAAGTAGTATTTCTCTTGTCAAATAGCAAGATAATTGTGGAACTAAGATTCATATCAGGCAGGCAATTTAATTCCACAACAAATTCTTTCAGCTGTAATGCAACCCCAGCAATCTTGTCAATTTGGAATTCAGAGACTGTAGCAAAGGCCATTCACTGATTAAAAGCAAGTCTGTGACCAGACCATTATTCTTCCCAGATACACAATGTGTTTTGGAAGAGAACTGAAGCCGTGTCTACGTTCCAGTAAAAGATATGACCCATTGCATTTAAATATGGTCACTGTTTTGGGGCATTAAATGATGAGTTCTTTATATTGAGGGATTGTCTTCCCCAGGAATGGATGGAGGGCTTGCTATCTTCTTATTTCTTGGACAAAGCATGAAACCAGCAACCATTTATGGGAGAAAAGGGTTTATTACAGGCTCACAGATTCCAGGTAAGCTTCATCATGGTGGAGGAAGCGAACTCATTTAATCAGACATCGACAACAGAGAAAGAAAGAACAGCCAGAACTCTGGTTCACAACACACCTAGTGGGGCTGGACCAGTAATATACCTCCTTCATCGGTGCCCCACCTGCTTGAGACTATGTAGGAAGCTTAATCTTAATCAAATATCCCTGACTACTAGAAAGGAGGGGTGGCAGCCGGGCGTGGTGGCGCACGCCTTTAATCCCAGCACTCGGGAGGCAGAGGTAGGAGGATCGCCAAGAGTTCAAGGCCACCCTGAGACTACATAGTGAATTCCAGGTCAGCCTGAGCCAGAGTGAGACCCTACCTCAAAAAAACAAAAACAAACAAAAAAAAAAAAAAAAGAAAAAAGAAAGGAGGGGTGGCAGGAGTGACAGCTCAGCAGTTAAGGTGCTTGCCTGCAATGCCTAACACCTTGGTTCTCTTCCCCAGCAGCCACATAAAGCCAGATGCACAAAGTGGTGTATGCATTGTGTTTTCAGTGCCTAGAAGCTCTGGCATGTCCATATTCACATATTATCTCTCCTCTTCTCTCCTCTCTTTGCAAACAAATCCATTTCTTTAACAAAATCTGTTATAGTACAAGATGTAACCAGAAAAAATAAGCAGATTTAAATACATTAAATATATTAAATATATTTTAAATTAAAATATTTTTTAAAAATATCCACTGTTACTGGCCCATTTACATTTCAAACCACCACAGTGTTTTACTAGAAACTTTTTCTATTGCTCTGTACAGCAATGCAAGTCAGTCTTTCCCATTTCTCTGGCAGATGGGCCTGTAAGGAAAGTTGAGGGCTGAGTTGCTCTTGGTGTGGATGATGAAGGCATAGCAGATGGTGTGTGCTCACTGGTAGTTATAGGTTGATTGGAATCAGTACCTATAAGGCAGTTGAGAAACAAAAAGGCCTATGAAAGTGGAGATGAGGAATGTCTTTGGTCCTGAATAGGGAGAATCTAGGTCAGGCTTTGATTCTCCACCTTGTTAGAGGTAAGACTGTCTGAAGAGTCCAAGTCATATTTATTCCTTCCCCCTAAGGGAGTCCTTCTACTTTATTAGACATTAACCTGGTTATGATAAGGCTTTTCCTGCTGAGTTAAGACTTCTTGGAAGTTTGCTCTTTCCCAGAAGATCTGACCCCAAACACTTGACATCAGGAGTAGCCCCAATCTTGGTCTCTAGGGGGGCTTCTCATTTTCTGTGAAACTCTTCTTGTCCCATTCTTAGATAAAAGCTGTCAGCTAAAGCTCCTTCTCATAAAATCTCCTTCTGTTTAAGCTCTCCAACCTAAAACGCTAAGCTGTAATCAATAAAATCTTTCTGGATTCCATTCATCCAAGTTTATATGACAAGAATATATAGGCCACTGACTCAGGGAAAGCTTTGTGTGTGTTTCTTCTTCTGGGTATTCAGCTGTTAAGTTACCTTCCACCCAAGAGCCCAGATAACGCTTTGATGTTGTTAAAGACACCCCATATGCCCATATCACCTGCGGCTCAACACCTCTAGGGAAAATGTTTCAGGAGGTCCAGGCCTCGGCCAGCAAAGGCTATGGAGTCCTAGCCTTGTAAAACCCAGAGTCATATCTATATGCTGCCTCCTTTTGAGTGCATAACTTTTTGAAGCTATCCAAGATTCAAAGGGCAGGAATTCTGTCTGTATCATACAAGTGAAAGGGCAGCGAAGCATTTTCAGGACCTGTGTTCTGTCACAACGCAGAACACCTAGAGGACTTTCGGAAAGGTTGTAGCCTTCTTATGTTCTAAGGTGAGGTATGTTTCAACACTTTCTTCAGTCTTGTCTGAAGATGAACCTGCTAATGAAAAACTTTGGTGCCTGTGCTTAGGACCAAATATAGCACAGTAGCTATTTTTATACATGTTTTGATCACTTAACTTTAACAGGAGAATAAAAGCAAGCAAACAGAATTATGAAAATTATAGACAGAGGCCAGTAAGTTAAAAAGGAGATATAAAGGGAAGAGAAAGGAAGGGAGGAGGGTACTTAATAGGTTGGTATTGTACATATGTAAGTACAATGATTGAGATGGGGAGGGGATATAATGAAGAATTGAATTTCAAAGGGGAAAGTTGGGGAGGGGGAGAGGATATTCCCATAGGATACTTTTTATAATCATGGAAATGTTAATAAAAATTGAGAAAAAAATTAAAAATAATAATTTAAAAAAGAAAATCATAGAATATTTTGTACTATAAATGACATATATTGGAAAAAATTGTGACTGTATATTAAATATAGTCCCTTTAAATTATTCATGTTATATATAAAATTTGTCATATTATTATGTATAATTTTATCTTAGCTAAATAATCATGACAAGACATAGGTATAGAATTTAGTATATCACAACATTATTTTTTTAAATCTTTTTCTTTTAAATTTTATTTACTTATTTATTTGAGAGAAGGAAAGAGGCAGAGAGAGTCAGAGAGAGAGAGAAAGAGGCAGACAGAAAGGGAGAGAATGGGCACAATAGGGCTTCCAGCCACTGCAAATGAACTATAGATGCATATGCCACCTTGTGCATCTGGCTTACATGGGTACTGGGAAATAGAACCAAGGTCCTTTGCCTTTGTAGGCAAGCTCCTTAACCACTAAGACATCTGTCCAGGCCCAAAAATATTTTTATTTTTATTTATTTACTTGATAGAGAGAACAGTCTGATAGAAAAAAAGAGAATGGGTATGCCAGGACCTCCAGGAGCTGCAAACAAACTCTAGATGCATATGCCACCTAGTACTTCTGGCTTACATGGCTCCTGGGGAATTGAACCTGGATCCTTTGGCTTTGCAGGTTAATGCCTTACCCATTAAGCCTTATTGTGAATTTTTAAATACTATAGACACATATATATTAAAGTTACTTACATACCTGTACTTTTAATAGGAACATGAAATCATTGCCCACTTTTTTGTTATTTATCAGGAAAACCACACAGAAAATTAAAAAAAAAAAAAAAACTGGCTCTTAATTCTTACTAGAACTAAATTCTAGTGCAGTGAACTTAATGAGGGCAAATATAAATAAAATAATCTGATATATTTTATTATATGATATTAACCAGGAACCAATTAAATTAATCTCATATAATAAAGTATAATTAATACATGATGTGATGATAACCTTACTACAAATTCAAAGATAGTTGAATTTTCTTTAAATGCACAAGGTAATTGTTTCTTATTTTGTTAAGCCTGTTAGTATATGTCAGTCATTTCCTTACAAATGCAAATTAGATGTTAACATTCTTGGACCTTTGAGAATATTTCACCAGGTTTATATTTCAGCTAGAGAATAGGAGTGCTTATCAACATTGAACAGGTAAGAGTATATAAATTCTCAGTTTTTTTTTTAAACTTGATAATACTATATTTACAAGACTGGCTTTATATTATGAGTGTTTGAACTCCCTTCCATATTTTCATAATAATTAAAGCTGGCATATTAGTGTCAAAGGCAGAATTTCCTTCAGAAGAATGTCGGCAACACTACAAGTAATCATTTAATTTTCCTGCCCTCTATTTTATTTCCTTGACAAAATTTTAAGCCCATTTGAAAGCAGACAAAGAAAAGCTGGAATGTTTTTACTATGAAAATGTTTGTACTGCTGAATGTTTTCTTTGTAATAATAGTTTCCCGACCTGCCTCTGTAGATGTCACTGACAGCTTTGTTGCTAAGATAGATGCAACCTTGATTGAGCTCTCATCAGATCCGTCATGGCACAGAGTGTACCCAGCAAGAAATAAGCAGATTAGATAATCAGATGCTATCAGCATCATTATGTGCAACTTTCAACCAGAATTCCCACTAATTCCCATACTAAAAGTAGATAAGGAATTTTTCATATGTCAACTGCTAAGACATAATCATGCTAATTTGCAAGAAAGATAACATAATCAGAGGATGAGGCTAACTTTCAAATGAGTATAAAAAACTGATTATAATTCCAAGTTTCACAACGGTTTTTGGTCCAGTATTTCCTAAATTATTTCACAAATTGAACATTACAATGTTAAATTTGAAAAATGCAAATACCTTTTCTAATTATTTTCTAACAGACCAGTATCTATATGTTTATAATCAAGGAAATACTGATTAGGAAGTGTGTTCTTTTGTATGTAGCTATAGACTGACCCACTTCACTAAAAATTTAAGTAGTTCATTAAAGGTTCCTCCAAATCACACGTTTAATTACTTAAGTTTTTTTTTGGGGGGGTGGGGCTTAGAGGTAGGGTCTCACTCTAGCTCAGGCTGACCTGGAATTTACTATGTAATCTTAGGGTGGACTTGAAATTACTTAAGTTTTTTTTTTTTTTTAAATAATAAATAAACTATCTACTTCAAAAAAATGCATAAAAAGAAGAATGGTTAGTTTGAATTTTTGATCAAGTACAAACAATTACCAGGTGATGAAGGAAATCTTAGCTTTTAAAAACCAGATTTGCTTTTGAGCAAATAAATAAATAAATAGAAGTGAAGTAACTTGTCAACTATTTAGTGTTGGGCTGTGATCAGAGGAAGAAGAGATAAAAATTAGGTCAGAATAAAAATAAACAGTGGCTGGAGAGATGGCTTGCCAGTTAGGTGCTTACATGCAAAGCCAAAGGACCAAGGTTCAATTCCCCAGGACCCATGTAGGCCAGATGCACAAGGTGGTGTATGTATCTGGAGTTCCTTTGCAGTGGCTGGATGACCATCCACTCTCTGTGTCCCTCTCCCTGCCTTTCTCCTCTCTCTCTCTCTTTCTCTCTAATATATTAATAAGATATGTTTTAAAAAATATAAAAAGATAAATAAATATTTTAAGTATAAATGAAATGTAAAATTATTAAACTTTTTGGAATAGCCTGTAAGTGTATTATAATAAAATTTATCATTTTTAAGAGATAGACAATCACATTCAAATAAAACATGCATATATAAGTTAGGCCAAATGAACATTTTATGGAGTAGTCAATTCAAAATCTCAAAAAAACAACCAAACATATATTGTGGAAGTTAATATTAGACAGATACAGAGACATGCTTTAAATTTGGATATCTAATTTTCAAAATAAGTAAATATTAACAGAATATAATGTTTATTTTGAATCAGTGATGTGTTGCTAAAATTTTTTGTTAATATTAGAAAAGAACTTGTTTATGCTTTCTGAAATTCAATGGTTTTAAAACCTATGAAACTTAATTGAAAACCTCTTATAAATATTGACCCTTATAAATATTTTTACTTACATAAATGATTCTGAGACATGGGATAAAAGGGTGAAAATTTTCAGAAGCACTGGTGATTAAGGAAAATATTTAAAAGGGATGAAAATTTCAGCAAATAATTTCTTAAGAAAACAACCATATCCAAGTGACTAAAGGAAAGTCTAGGGGGCTGGAGAGATTGCTTAGTGGTTAAGGTGCAGATCCCACGTAATCCAGACGCACAAAAAGTGAGGCAAGCACACAGTTATACATGCCCACTTCGTGGCATAAATATCTGGAGTTTGATTATAGTGGTTGAGGCCCAAGGTGCACCAATTCTCTCTATCTCTATCTCTCCTTCCCTCTGTCTCTGTTTCTCTTTCTCTAAAAAAGAAAGAAAGAAAGAAAGAAAGAAAGAAAGAAAGAAAGAAAGAAAGAAAGAAAGAAAGAAAAGAAAGGAAGAAATCTAGGTAGATAGAAGGCAGAGAGAGAATTTCAATTATTATTAGGCTTACCCATTTTTAATACTTTCCAATTGTGAAAATTAGTTCAGTTCATGAATAAAAACATAATTATCTAAGCTGGAGAGATGGCTTAGCACTTAAGGGACTTACCAACAAAGCCATTGGACCTACGTTTGTTTTCCTAGTACCTACATAAAGCCAGATGCATAAGATGGCACATACATCAGGAGTTTATTTGCAGTTGCTTAGGTTATGGAACACCCATTCTCTCTCTCTCTCTCTCTTTCTCTCTCTCTCTCTCTGCCTCTTTCAAATAAATAAATTAAATATTTTAAAATATAATATAATTATCAAATTGTTGTTATTACTAGTTATAGGATATATATTAGGTAACATGGATTATGCTTTCTTTATGCAATAAAGAATAGACAATTCAGCTTTATTTGTTTCATGCACACACACATACATATACATGCATACATGCATGCATACACACACATACTACCTCTGTCACACATGAAACAGTAAGAAATTTAGGAATTTTCAAACAATATTTTAGAAGTAGATATTGTGAAGACTTTTTAAATATTTTATTTATTATTAGTATTATTATTTTTAATTTTTTTGTTTATTTATTTATTTGAGAGAGAGAGAGAAAGAGAGAATGGGCACTCCAGGGCCTCCGGCCACTGCAAACAAACTCCAGACGTCTGCGCCCCTTGTGCATCTGGCTAACGTGGGTCCTGGGGGATCGAACCTTGAACCGGGGTCCTTAGGCTTCACAGGCAAGTGCTTAACCGCTAAGCCATCTCTCCAGCCCATTATTTAAATATTTATTTATTATTATTATTATTATTATTGGAAGCAGGGAGAGAAGAGAAAAAGCGAGCATGCTAGGGCCTCTAGCCACTGCAAACAAACTTCAGATGCATTCACCACTTTGTGCATCCAGTTTTACATGTGGGTATTGGGGAATTTAATCTGGGTCATTAGGTTTTGCTCATAAGTGTCCTAACTGCTGAGCCATCTCTCCAGCCCAAGACTCCTTTAATATGTGTGTAGATGAGTTAATATATAATTGGAAGGAGAGTGGCTGCAGGTGCCATTATTAGTTAAGTTAATGGCAGAGAGAGGACTTAAATTCAATGGCTTGTAGTATGTGGGGTAGATGAACCTTTGTTGGAAGGAGATTTTTTATTGCAGAGAGTGTTTAAAGTGAAAAAAAATAGCTAATTTTATTATTTAAACTATTCTGTACAAAATGTAATCTTTTTTTTTTTTTTTTTTTTTTGTGGTAGGGTCTCACTCTAGCCCAGGCTGACCTGGAATTCACTATGTAGTCTCAGGGTGGCCTCGAACTCACTGCGATCCTCCTACCTCTGCCTCCCAAGTGCTGGGATTAAAGGCGTGCACCACCACACCGGGTTCCAAAATATAATCTTTTATATTTTGAATCATGACTGATAACTTACAATAACACTTTTTCCATTTTGCATGACTACCCAAATCTTCCTCTTATTCTTATAGATATTATAACATTCATCATTTCACAATCTCTGTGGATTTTACATTTAAATAAAAATTGTTCGTGCTATAGATCAAACACCTCTAATAATAAACATAAAAGTGAGGTTTTTTGGATGCGCCTTTGTGTGTCATAGGTACACGTGTGAGTGTATTCATGCATGCTTGTGTGTAGACGCCATAGGTTGGTGTCAATTATCTTCTTCAATCACTATATACACCATTGAAGGAGGATAGGAGAAAGCTAGCTCCTTTTAGGAATGTTCAATTAGAGATGGAGTCCCAGAGAGAACCAGGAGTTGCCACAGAACATGCCAGCTTGTCCTGTCACAAGAACAGAACTCAGAAACTCATGTCTAATCAAGACTGATCCACAACATCTCCGGCTGTGCACATTCTAGAACACTGCATGGATAGAGGCACAAATGGGTGGGCTGGTCCAGGCGGGCGGGCTTTGAGGTCCTCTCTTCAAATCTACAAAACTTAATGCAGTCATCTCCCTGTCAATAAAAGGGTTCTGTCTTCTCCCTGTTGCTCAGCTATGCTCTGCTTTTCTGACTCTGCTAGTCTATGCCTGCCTTTCTTCACTTGGGTCACAGGGATCAACGTGAGTCTAGTTTCCCTCACCTACAGTGCAGGGCATAACCCTGTTTCTTGGTCTGGGGAAACTTTTTTTCTTGCCTCTGCTTTATTGTTTGAGGTAATGTCTCACTTTGATTACATGTGTATTTTTCATCTCATGTCTGAATCTATTGCGTGCATTTTTCTCTTACACTCTCAGTCTACCAGAGGGGTGCTTTCACTAACTCTAGGGCTGCTACTTGTGTAATTTCTTTAAACCCAGGGTAATCATGAATATAACTCTCTTCATTACTTATTTCTCTGAATTTCTTGGTCTCTGGTTTAATATTTTGTCTCTACCATTCTTCCTTAAGTTACAACCATGTGCTCTCTTAACTCTCTTCCATGGGGAAAGTGCATGGCAGATGGCTTCTGTGTCCATTCAGAATCTCCCTACACAAGCTTCCAAATTCTATTTTCTATATGCTCATGGCTCTGCTCCAGTCATTCTTTGAAAGCCTCAATTTGTCTTAGACAAGTTGTACAAGCTATCCTCCACAGGCTTGTGGTTCTACTCCAATTTTTCCTCAAAACCTTCAATTTCTCTTAAATTAATCTTATGAACTATATAGTGTTTCCTGCATGAATACTTATTTCCTACTAACTGTGTATTGACGACTCTGCTCCAGCCTTCCTTCCTAGATCCAAATTTCCCTCAAAATAAGCCAGTTTGTAATTTCTACCTAGATAAATGTAATAATTCATAATGTATCTTTCTTGAGTACATGTTTATCCATTGTCTGGACAAAACCCAAACTTGGGGTAATAAATTTTGGGGATCCCTCCTAAACCCCCAAATTCTGCATCACTATTTTTTTCCATTTTGAGAAAATGCCTCTGATTAAAGTAGGATCTTAGTGATTCAGCTAAAAAAAGATAATTTTCAAGCCCTGGATATCCTTATGTCTCCACTTCCCCAACACTGGGATTGTAGGTGCAGGACTGGCATTTTATGTAGGTGGTAGAGATCTAAACTCAGGTTCTCCTGCTTGCACATGCCATAACTCCAACCCTCATGAAATTTTAAAAAAGATAAAACTTGCTATGCACCACGAGAAGAAAACAAATGGGAATATCATGGATGCCCAAGCAGTCTCTGTAAGGCTTCTTGAATTCCTTCTCAGTTGCACAAAGTAGCATCTTCTTTTAACAGTAAGTTGCTAAGATCATTTCAACACACCTTGTTTATAAGGGTCCATAATTACATGCCTCTTAAGAAAGCTTCTAGCTCTTTTTTTTTCATATACATAAAAGCAAGTGTTGTTCTCACATAAATACATGCATAATACAACATCAAGCCTCATGTGTGCAAAATACTTCTTGGGAAATTTGTACAGTTTTGGTTACCATAAATCTCCAGCAGATAAAATTTCCTCCCTTTTTGTTGGAAAATCATATCAGGTTTTCAACCATCTTAAGAGATAATCTTCAGACAACCTAGAAAAAAACTTAAGCTTAAACAGCTAACCTCCTGTCCCTTGGTTTAGCTTTCTCAATGACCAAAGCTCCATCACCACCACTACCATTATTATGTTATCATCATTTTTCATTTTATGTTTATAAAATCACTGACAAAGTAGAGACAGCTGAAGTCCAAAGACCTGTTATTTGTATCACCACATGAATGCTTGTGTATAAATGTTTAAATTCACCAAGTATGCTAAAACAAAGTTAAAACATTAAATAAAGTTAATATTATAATTCTTTGGAATTGATCATCTCAATATTCTGCAAGCCAAATGGAGGAAAATAAATGTTTCCTTAGAATGCATTTGCTCTTTTCAAGACAGTTGCAGCTTCATTCTGAATAATTTACTCATTTACTCTGAGATCTGAGGCAATTACACACAAGTATCATTTAGATTCTTTTAAGTATGTTGATCTGTTCCAAAAATATAAACTAATATTCTTATGGAATTTATGGATTAATTGCAATTTGTGTACATAACATTTCTTTATCTTGTTTATCTGGCCAGTAGGTATTCACTTTGAATATGGACTATAAAGTTAACAATATATTAACAAACTATAGAATAGAGAATGTGTAAGGCACAATGATGTGCATAGACACAGATAACCACTTAAGGACACAGTGAGAAGAAGCCACCATCATCTGTAACACAACCAGTGGCGTGAGCTTTTTCTTTTGTTTCCAAAACTATGAGAAAATAAATTACTGTTAAGCAACACAGTCAATGACATTTTGTTACAGCTGTGCAAATAGTCATTGACAGAGTTTTATTTGGTGTTACTAAGAATTATCAACTCATAAAGAATTCATGAACTAATATTTGCTTATGTTTTTTCTCCTAGGGATAAGACACAGGGACTTTTTGTGCATACCATTTTTCACTTAGCTCCACGCCCAGGCCGTGGTTTAATCCATTCTCCTCATTCAGTTTCAAACAAAGGAAGGCATTTGGATAGTAAATAGCTTCTCTCTGAAGATATGCTGCGAATTGAGATAAGCACGATAATCCTCATACACTCAAGATTCTTACAAGGTCAGATGTGACAGGGCATGCATACAATCCCAGCACTGGGGATGATGAGGCAGGAATGTTGAAGGACTGAGAGATCAGGGCAGACTCTGTTACATAAAAAGGCCATTTGTTAAGTACAAAGCAATAGGCTGTCCATGCACCAAAGTAGTATTAACTCTTGATAGTGAATTACTCATTAATAATCTCATTGCATTAGCCAGGAAAACCATTGCTCTACATTCATCATAAAATGCTATGCAGGCCCTCCCCCTGAGTTAATATACTGAGGTTCAGCATGAAGAAAATGCACTGACTTGACAAGCTAAGTTTGGCCAAAGTTTCCCTAGTTCTCTCTTCATACATATATAGATTAGAGTTGAAAATCTTCAAATTTCCAGAAAAGTTCATCTAATAAGTGGTACAGATGCAGGATTATTCACCTAGTTGGATCCTAAGAGTGGGAGAAAAAACATCCCCCAAATTCTTTAAAACTCAAAGAGTTAATATATAGAATTGTCACAGTATCATATTTAGGTGCCAAAATGTCTACCTAAAATGGTAAATAGATTTTAAGATTCCAACATTCTAAATTCCAAAATAGAAAAGATGAAAAAAAAATACTAGCATTTGTAAATGAGCATAAATATCTTATGTATCTCTCCCGGGCTTCCTTTCATATCTTCTTCATAGTACTTCATAAGTCCATGCAATTATGAGTCTCTCTAACTTCACATTTTCTATAATTTTTGCACAAATCATTCCATCCAACATACTATCTTCCAATCACCAAACACTGTTCATTTACTAAACAAATATTTTAAGAGTCCACTCAAAATTTCCTTGTCTCCCAGGGGTTGCAACATTTAAGAATCTATTGTCCATGACACATCTGTTTTCATTGCTGCACATCAAATGCAGGAAAATGGGTTTCTGTTTCTGATTGTACAAGTGATTGTGTAAACAGAATCCTGGAGCTCACCATGCCTGACCCCACTAACACCAGTAAGATGACTTAGGAATTGAATATTTAAGCTTTGTTTCATTCAGAGAGCACGGGCTCTGAAAAAGCAATGGGTCAACATCCGAGATATCTGCATTGCCTCTCATCTCCAGGTGTCAAAATTATTAGGGCAAGTGACCACAAAGGAATCATCTGAAGTTTAATCTTGTGTTTCAGGTGTGGAAGTCAGTATTATCTCTGAGATTCATGGTATTGATTCTCTTATTTCCTCCTGCATTTTTCCCTCATTAGTGTTTCTGTGCTGCTGGTTCATGTGTCTCCCAAAAGGTAACTCAGAAGGAAGAAACTATTAGCACTGTTCTATGTGAAGCTATTTAAAATGTACAGATTTAGATTCCTATCTGAACTATACACTACATGTGTGCCCTTGTAATAGAGATTATGAAAGTCTTCTCATCTATATTTTCTGACTCCTATCAATAGCATGTTGAAATATTTTCTATCATAAGCATCTAATACTCTTGGAGATGATTATGTAAAGCCAATTTATAAATGTACAATCCCTAATCAAAATTGTACGCTTTTTCATCAGTGTCCTTCTCTAGGTATTCCTCTCTAGGTCTGCTAAGGGTGCATTTATACACTGTTGGTGTCTGAGGTTCCTCTTTAAAGATAAATAACAAAGACATTCTTTAGTCATATTTTTGAATTTGGTAGGTATAACTTTACCAGAATCAACTTAGGGAAGCCGATTACAGTCCCAGTAGAGTCCACTGTGGCAAGGAAGGAATGGCACATACAGGGAGCCAGTGGGTCACATTAGCAGGGAGAAATCAAAGAGCAAGCAAAAAACGGGACTATTCCCAAAACCTCAGGAAATGCAACTAGTGATACTCTTCCTCTAGTAAAAATCCATCTTATAAAGATTCCACAACCTTCCCAAACTACCAATATCTCCCTGGAGAAGGTTCTCTGGCTATCCATGAGAAGAGCACTCATAATTTAGTGCATGTCTTCCTCTGTAATGTTTCTTGAGCCAGGGTGGGTAATGAAGATGACTGGTCTCATTTGAAGAATTTGGATTTCTCTCCTTTACATTTTGATGTGTATAGTGTCTACCTAGTGTTTTCTCCTATTTGTGAAAAGTAGGTTCTCAAACAAAAGGAAAGAAAGCAAAATTGACCAAAGAGGATCAAGCTACCGTTTAGACTTCTGATGACCATAAACTGTCCTTTTAGCTAGATCAGTGTAAGTTTCTCTTTATGGTCTATAGCCTACCAAACCATAGGCTTTTGAGTTGGTTCTCAGTATCAGGCATGAATGCCCTCAAACTGAGAAGGTTTCATATACAATCTGAGAGCAGTTGAATTACCCCCATAACTTATGTGCCACTATTGCACTGTTGGGTGTGTCCAACTCGGCTGGTTGATTTTGTAGCTTTCAGGATGAACTGCTTGTTCTCATTATCCCCAACAACTGACAACACTTTCTAGTGTGTGAACGCTAGCTGTCAGGGAGCTGTCTTCCATCTCAGTTTTAGCTTGGTATCTCAATGTCCTATGACCACAGTCTGTGGTATCTTTAGCAATAAGGGACTGTGGTAGTTTGAGTGGATTGCCCCCAACATAGACAATATTTTCTTCAAGTTTATAATTTAGATCTGCAGTCACATGGCTGTAGGAGGTGTCACTGGGTGGTCAGCCTTAAAGGGTAACAGCTTTCTGGGCTTTGCCTAAAACAATCCGTGGCTTTAAGGTAAAGCTTTCTCCACCAAGCAGGGAACTTCCATCAAAGCTATCACTCACTCTTTTTTTTCTCTAATTTTAAGAGAGTTGTGCCTTGTTATTAGCTATTGAGGAAGCATATTTCTGTAATACTAATTCATGTGCTCTTTAGTTTTGTGCTTTTCCCCTCCCCTTTCTTTTTTATCCCTAACCCAGCCTAGACTTTTCCTTCTCCTGTATTCTGTCAATACACTTTCATACCCATTAAGCCCTCCATTAGCCCCTCCCACTTTTACTCTCTCCAAACCTTATTCTAGCTTCCTAAGCAGCATTACAGCATCACTGATGCTTAGTACAATTTATAAACAAATAAAACTGCTCCATGTTAAGATCCACATATGAGAGAGAACATGTGGCCTTTGTAAAATATTTATTACTCTCTTTTCAGGAAAAGTTCTTCTATATCTTTTCAGGAAATTTAATACTACATCAAGTGATCAATTCTAAACACCAAAAACGTCATATTTTTTCTCTTTTTGTATATATTACTATTTTGAAGCATGTATGTATGTTTATTCAAACATTTACATACACACACTCATACACTGGCATAAACATACATATATAATATTATGTATCATATATACAACTGATTTTCCTTCCCTGATATGTACATGTGTATGTATTTGTGTATATGTGTATGTATATGTGTGTATAAATATATATATATGTGTATATATATATATATATATATATATATATATATATATATATATGTGTGTGTGTGTGTGTGTGTTTATATATATACATTCATGCATAAACACACACACAACACAAGGACTGTTTTAATATATATATTTATTTATCCCTAATTATTATAATTATTGTTAATTATAATAATTATCCCTCGTATCCATAAATTTATATATATATTATATATTTGATGTATATAATATATATGTATGTGTGTGTATGTATGTATGTGTATATATATATATATATATATATATATATATATATATATTACATTTGATATATATATACTTGATGTAGGGTCTTACTTTAGCATAGGCTGACCTGTACTGTTTTACCCTTATCTTAGAATTTTCTGAGGCTTATTTTAATAAAAAATATCAATGTTTTAATTACTGCTTAAGAAAATTGGGATATAATTCTACTGCTTTGTTATTTTGTTATTGTCAAGTTATTTTTAGGATTGTAAGAAATACTACTTTTTAATTTTTTAGCTTAGTATATTTATTTCTTTTGATGCTAATTTTTACCAGTGAGTTAATATTCTATGATGTAGCATGTATTAAAGAAAAACTTTGCTGGGCTGGAGAGATAGCTTAGTGGTTAAGCTTTCGCCTGTGAAGCCTAAGGACCCACGTCAGCCAGATGCACAAGGGGGCACATGCATCTGGAGTTTGTTTGCAGGGACTGGAGGCCCTGGCATGCCCATTCTCTCTCTCTCTCTCTATCTGCCTCTTTCTTTCTCTGTCTGTCACTCTTTAATAAATAAAAATAAACAAAAAATTAAAAAATAAATAAATAAATTGCTTCCTTCTTTGTTGACTCACTTTACAGAGAATCAATTTAGAGGTTGTGTGGCACATATGACCCCAAGACATGTCAGCTATTTGTTCATGAGTGAGAATTGCAATTAGCATACTTCTAATGAATCATTTCTAAACCCTATGTGTATTTTACTTCTGCTGGAATTTTTGACAAAACTCATGACATTATAAGTCATTTCAAGTTTCAAAATATTATTATGTTCTTCCATAATAGTAACAATTTCAATTAAAACCCCCAAACACATAAAGGCATGTTTCAAAGGGAATTTATGTGACAACAAGGACATGCAGTTTTCTTACTCCCAAGTCCCAGCACTTATAATCTGGTCACAGATATAAACTATTGCCAATGGCTATAGAAAACATAAACATAAGAAGCTGACACTTCTAATATCAGTTGAGCATTAGGGATGTATCCCTGAAAGGAGTAAAGTAGGAAAGCTACAAAACTACGCTGTTTTAAACTATAAGGTTGTCTCCTTTTCTACAAATAATTGAATTCCATCCTTTTTCTTGAATAGAGATTAATGAGATTCTCAGCTGTACTCAAAGATTTCTCTACAAATCAACAACTCAATATCTCTACTTTTTATTTTCATTTTAGAAATTGCAAAACTACCTCATTATTTATTGTTTGAAGTATGATGTTAGTGTTTCCTGTTAATTTTGTATTGATTTTACAGTGTGGTGCTATAAATCAGAAGTTCATGTATTTGCAATATTTGGAACACCTGAATCACAAGGCCCTGGAGAGGCTACAATGAAAACTGACCTTAATCTCCTTCTGTTTCTGTTTCTCTCTCTCTCACTGTCTCTCTTTCCCTCCTCTGTCTCTCTTCTCTTTATCTCTTTTATATTATTTGTCTTTTTCTTCTTTCGCTTCTTGGACATTGACCTGTAACTCCCAGTACTAACATGTGGCTGTTATCTATAATGAGCTGTTGATCAGAGAGACCAGCTAATGACAATTTCAGATTTGTAGCTTTGCAGGAAAAGGTATGTTGCTGGGGTGGACCCAATTAAAATAGTGAAATATACACATTGAAGGTATGCTTTAATGACAGTATAATATGAATTCTAAATTGTTGCTATTCTCAACACTGGATTTTCTTTCTTTCTATTTTGTTAAATTCACATTAACAACTGCACAAAGATTCAAAAATAGAAAATTATTCCCTGCCTTTCCCTGTTTAATTTTTTAGCTATTTTTTAAGAAAAAATACTTCAGCATTAAGTATGCTAGTCCCCCTGAAAATTCTTTATTTGATCTAAATAGACCAATTGTGAAGCAATAACCACACTTGTTTCAAAAGAGAATTTCAGGATGGAAGGATGGTTCAGTGGTCAAGCACTTGCTTGCAAAGCCAAAGGATCCAGGTTTGATGCTCCAGGACTCAGGCAATCCAGTGTACAAGGTAGTGCTTGCATCTAGAATTTGCAGCAGCTAGAGGTCCTGGCATGCTCATTCTCTCTCTCTCTCTCCCTTTCTTTCTCTTTTTCAAATAAATAAAAGATATTTAAAACATAATTTCTCTGGTCCTACTCACAGTGACATCATGTAAGAAATATTTACACAGTAATCATGATGATACAAAGCCAGAGTAGAATAGGAAGAAGTACCAAGACGGTTAATATATTTATACTTCTATCATCTATCTATATACTTATTTATTTACTTATTTGTTTTTGCAAGATGCTGTGAGTAAGTTTATAAGGATTATTTAATACTCCACTGGTCACACGGCTGGACTCATACCATATAAAATGAAAAGATAAATGTATTAAATATCAGATCCATTTTTTAATGTTATTATGCATTTATTTATTTGACAGAGAAAGAGGCTAACCTAGGTCCTGGGTCCTTTGGCTTTGCAGGCAAACACCTTAACTGCTAAGCCATCCTTCCAGCTCCTGAATCCATACATTTTTAAGAATAATGAAAACAAAGTAGTTGACTATTGCAGTCAGGTTCACATTCCTGGCAGAAGTCACCCAACCAAGAGCAGCTTGTGGGAAAAAGAGGTTTATATTGGCTTACAGGCTCGAGGGGGAAGCTCCACAATGGCATGAGCAGATGGTGGACATCATCCCCTGGCCACCTCAGGTGGACAATAAGAACAGGAGAGTGTGCCAAACACTGGCATGGGAAAACCGGCTATAACACCCATAAGCCCGCCCCCAACAATACACTACCTCCAGGTGGCTTTAATTTCCAATTACTATCATCTGCATCATCTGTGGAGACTAGCATTCAGAATAACTATGTTTATGGGGACAAGTGAATTAAATCACCACACTGACATTGCTTCCTATGATATTAGCAAGGCATCTAAAACCACGTGCTAAATCTAACATTTCAATATGCTTAACTTCTCTTTTGGCCAACTAGGGCAGAATTCCTTTGACAGATGATTGACCTACCAGAGACAAGATAGAAGTCTATGCTTACACCTGGAATATATCATTATTTGAAACCTACATGCTTAGAATTTAATTTAATTATATATTATTATAATTGTATTTGAGGCAAAATGAACACATATCAAAGGATGTTTTCAATACAGAAGACCACACTTAGTCATATAAAGTTATTAATTACCATAAAAAGTTAAAAATATTGCCTATAGCACACACACACACACACTAAAGAGAACACAAGCATGAGAGAGAGAAAAAATTGGCATGCGAGGGCCGCAGCCGTTGCAATTGAACTCCAGACACTTGTGCCCCCAGTGCACATGTGACCTTGTGCTTTCATCACCTTGATTACATCTGGCTTATGTGGGAGGTGGTAGGAGATCGAACATGGCTCCTTAGGGTTTTCAGGAAAACGCCTTAACCGCTAAGCCCTCATATATTTTTCACTTCCTAAAACTATCCAAAGCTATTTTGCATACATGTTTACTATTTACAAAAATTAGGAGTTAATAAACTGTCCATTCTGGAAGTCACCTAACTCCCTTTTACTATACTAGAAAGTGATACCAATGATATATGAAAAGATTATTCAATATCCTTTCTTTAATTCATTTCTTTGGAAAATTTAAAGCAGAATTTAGAAATATTTTTGAATGTATCATTTTACAAAAAAATGTTGTGATCTGTTCTAAAAAGTAAGTGTATCCTTTTTTCATATTCATTATAATTTTTAATACAATAATAATATTTTAATAAAAACAACATTTTGTCTTTATGGTATTTTTTTTTTCTTCCCTACTATGATGACTGGAAAATCTATCAAAGTGTTATTTTCAGGTTCTTTCAGTGTTCTTTAGAGCTATAGAACAAATATGATTTATAATTTTGGGGAGGGAACTTCTATGAGAATTGTCTTCATATGAGCTTAGCAGCCAAGATGTCCCAATCACATGTCATCTACTTCAGAACAATACTGAGGACTTTGACCCAGGGTACTTGCACTCAACTGGGAAGAATTCTTTTCTTATACTGCTTTTTTCCCTTACCTTGGAGCTCATCTCTAGATGACACCAACAACAGTTAGGATGTATTTTCTTTCCTTCTAGAGACGCCTTTACTGATACCCAGAAGTAATGTGTAGCCAGTTTTCTGAGCATCTCTGCCCTGTCAAATTGACACATGAAGTTAGTCAATGGATTAAAGTCGTGAGGGCCTGCTACCCAACAGTGAAACACGATAGATCAGTGTCAGTCCATAATCTATCTTTTTTTTTATTTTTATTTTCTAGTAACCAAAGAATGCTTCAATAAAATGTACGTTCTGCTCTCAAAACCTTAAAGCTACTATTTGACCCTTGATTACTTTTCACTTTTCCTAGGCACATGACAAGTAGTGAAATTTTAGAATGAACCTACTAATATTTTGTTGGAAATCTCAATGTAAACAAATCATTTAGGACCTTCATTATACAGAAAAATACCATTTTAATATTACTTGTTAGGATTACAATTACTACTTTGTTACTATGTGATTATTCATGTAATCAATTTATAATTAGCATCATGTTTAACATAGAAATACTTCATTGCTTCTTCCCTACTTTATTGAGACATTACTTTTAGAAAACATAAGAAAGATCTTAATTTTTCTTCAAGGTTTTGTTGCCTTGGTACTCAAGCAGAGAATTTTTTACATTAGAAAATAGAATGAAGTCATTGGAATTACTGTATATCCTCTGCTACCATATTTACCTCACTTGAATTAGGTATTTTAAACTAGTTTAGGATCAACGTGTTCCTGAGCTGAGTCATTGAATAATAGCTTGTGTTAAATAATGACATTTCCTAAGTCACCTAAGATTTTGTCCAGAAGTCAACAACCTCCTGTTAATTTTTTGAGGACACTTATGATCTCCCTGGAGTACTTATTATTTGTGAGCAGATGGTGCTAAGAAATTGCTAATTTACATTGCCTGAATCTTGTGAACCCAGGATATTTTCTGCCAGTAGAGAACTGCAAAATGAAAATATTAATTCTCCCACAAAGCAATTATTTTTTTTTCATGAATAAGGTGGATAAAACAGCAACAACTAATCCTATACAGTTTTTCCACACACTCTAAATTAGAAAATCTACCATTTTGGATTTTACATTTTTTAATTTAAAAAATTTTTTTTTTTGCAAGCAGAGAGATATAGAAAGAAGTGACACAGACAGAGAATGGGTGCTCCAGGTTCCAGCCACTCCAGATGCATGTAGGCTGTGCATCCTGCTTTATGTAGGCACTGGGGAGTAGAACTCTGGTCATTTGGCCTTGGAGGCAAGTGCCTTAACCATCATGTCATCCCACCAACCTCTATATTTTACATTTCTTATCCCCTTGCTTTATCTACACTTTCCTAGAGATTCTCCTGATGGATTTATCATACATGTTTGCACTTTTTATTTATGGGGTGACAATAGCATATCTCATTCATAACCCTCAGCTCAGTGTATTTTCTGATTGTAGTTCCAGGAGTAATGTCTCTCTGAAGTATAAGCCTCTAGTAGTCCCTATCTGTTAGTTTTTTCATCAATGTTTGCTTCCCATCTTATCTGGCAGATAAAACTCTTTCCCCTTCAAATCATGGTTATGGATATTTTAGCATAGTTTTGTAATATTAAAGTATTTATTTTATTCCAACTTAACTTTTTTCTTTCTCTCTTTTTTCAATTTTTTTATTAATTAGTTTTGTATCCAGCAAATACAGTCATCTTGGTGCCATTATTAGTCTCATCCATTACCTACCCCCTCCCCTTGGCCCCTCCTTGTTGAGGTATATGGGCCATGCAATGTGGAGTCAGCCCACAGTTATGGGTAAGATAAATGTCTCTGCATATCCTGACCCAACATGTGGCTCTGACATTCTTTCTGCCCCCTCTTCCGCAAAATTTCCCTGAGCCATGTTGGGTTCAGTTTTGGTCTGCTTCAGTGATGAGGTGTTGGGGGCCTCTGGGGCTCTGGCTCTCTGATTTGGTAGGCATTGATTTTTCTCTGTGTTTGTCTCCTTCCCCCTTGTGCTGGTAGCCGGTTCACCAGGAAAACAGCACCTTTGTTTGTTTTGCCAATTTTTCTTAGTTTCAGCTGGGCCCCTTTTGAGGTATGATGGGGTGGCTCTCTCCTTAGGATCTACATCTATCTGAAAAAGAGAAGCAGATTTTCCAATGGAGAGTAAGTTAGCACCAGGGCAAATGAGATAATCCTTACTTTTTTATAGAGAATTTAATAGGTGCAGGCCCTCTTGTAGCCCATGATTGTTGGTAGCATGATAATGGAGACTGGACTTATGTTTGGATATGGTTCTGACTTGTTTTCCAGCTCCAGCTATGGGTCCTGTACCATGGAGGGGATCAGTTAGCCATATCAAGAGCAATTGGTTCCTCACCATGTGTGCCACTATTGCACTTGTGTGGGCAGCACAACAGGTTATTTGCTGCTGAGTAGCTTAGACCATGAGTTGCTTGGACAGATATTTGTCATTTTCCCTCAGTTGCCCATGTAGCACCTTCTGACACTAGATGCACTGACTGTCTGGGGACTGACTCTCTTCTAACTTCCAGCCATGCCATTCCATTTTACTTCAACCATATAAAGTGCCTTCAGCAGTAGGGTCTTACCACTAACCTTTGGTGGGTCATCAAGTACTCTGACAGAAATCTGTCTTTCTTTTAGGAAACCTTGTAGGTTCCCCTTATCAAAATCTCATTGTGCATGATAGCCCCATGCTGGTACTGGAAGTTACAGGTCAGTGCCCACTAAGAAAAGGAGGAAAAAGATAACTAATATAAAAAAGCTAGGTAGAAGGGGGGGGGAGGGAGAGGGAGAGGGAGAAAGAGAGAGGGAAAGGGAGGGCAGGAAGCTGTAGAAGATTAAGGTTAGTCTTCATCATACCCTCTCTGGTGTCTTGTGGTTCAGGTGTTCCCTCTAAGGGCCTGGTGAAGTTTCAGCCATTTGGTCTGCCTTTTAGGAAGTAGAATTTTATGGTACCATTGCCGTTTGGGTCTAGATTTGTGCCCCCCCCCCATTGCCCACCCTAAACAGAGAACCAAATGAATCATCTTCTATAGAAGACATTCTAGAAGGTTCCATGCTAAGTTAGTACATACTTACAAATATGCAAATGTTTGAAAATTATGATGCCCCAGGTACAGTTTCTATTAGCAGGCATTCTTCCTTTTGGCATGGTTTCAATGATGAGTATTATTATTATTATTTTCTTTTATTACAAGTAAATGAAAAGCTACTTATTATTTTTAAGAAATATACATCATGTTGCCTTACTTTGAACCATGGATTCTTGAATGATTTATATCTTCTAAAATAATAAGAAAAATACCTATTTACTAGAAAAAAATGTTAATTTATGTTAATTGGCACATTCATTACAAGTTAAATTATTTTCATATACATATTCATTGACTTTTACAGAGTATGGTCACTTTTTGGGTGTGCATATGTCATATGTGTGGTGTGTCTCTGATTTATGTATGTACACTGAATGTATATGCATGTGCAGATGTATATGCCCATTTTCATGCTTAAATGTGGTCCTTTCACATTGAGTCTTTCAATGAATGTAAAGCTGCCTTTATTTTTGTATTTTGGGCACACTGATCAATGAGGTCCAGCAGTTTCCTCACAGATCTAGAGTTACAGACATGGATGCTGGAGATCAGACTCAGCACCTTTCAGTTCCTCATGTGTGTGAAAGTGCTCTTTTCTGTTGATGAGCCATCTCCTCAAACACAGTATTTTTACTTTATGTTGTGTTTGTTCATAACTTATGAATATGTGTGTGTATAATTATTACACAAGCAATTATTTTAAAATTTTATTGGCAATTTCCACAATTATAGACAATAAGCCATAATTCCCTCCCGCACTTTCCCCTGCACAAATCCACTATATCATATCCCCTGTCCCTTTGAATAATTAGTCTCTCTCTCCTTTCTTCCTTTTCTTTCTTTCTTTCTTTTTTTTTTTTTTTTTTTTTTGAGGTATGGTTTCACTCTAGCTCATGCTGACCTTGAATTCCACTATGTAGTCTCAGAGTGGCCTTGAGCTCATGGCAGTCCCCCTACCTCTGCCTCCCGAGTGCTGAGATTAAATTAAAGACTTGTGCTACCACATCAAGCTTAAAAATCTTTCTTCTTCTTCTTCTCCTCCTCCTCCTCCTGCTTCTTCTTCTTCTCCCCCCCTCCTCCTCCTCCTCCTTCTCTTCTTCTTCTTCCTTTCCCTCTCCCTCTACCCCTCCCCCTTCTCCTCCTCCTCCTTTTCCTCCTCCTCCTTCTTATTCTTTATTTTTTGTTTTTCAAGATAGGGTCTTGCTCTAGCCCTAGCCCAGGCTTACCTGAAATTCACTATTTCAGTCTTAGTCTGGCCTTGAATTCACAGAGGTCCTCCTACCTCTGCCTCCTGAGTACTGGGATTAAAGGTATGCATCACCAGGCTCAGCCTTCTCTCTTTCTCTCTTTCTCTTTTATTTTTCTTTCTTTTGATGTCATTATCTTTTCCTTCTATTATGAGGGTCTTGTTTATACAGTACCAGGAACTATGCAATCATGAATATCAAGGCCATTTGTGTCTGGAAGACTGCATTGTAAGCACTCCTACTTTTTGTTTTTTTTTCTTTTGCATTCTTTCTACAACCTCTTCCACCATGGACCCTGAGCCTTACAAGGTGTGGTAGAGATGTTTTAGTGCTGAGTACTCCTCTGTCACCTTGTCTCAGCACTATGGTGCCTTTTGAGTCATCCCAGTGGTCACCATGATCTGAAAAGAGAAGCTTTACTAACCAAAAGAGGGTAGCATTAATATATGGGTATGAACATCAAGAAAAGTGCTTATAGGGCAGTTTGGTGAACATAATATATTTATTTAGTCAGACACAAACAGGTGTTGCATTCTGAGGGCTCATGATTGCTCCTATCATAGACTTTGACTAGGTTTGCAGTACCAGACACACATTCCCTTTAATGCAGAAAGCCTTAACTCTAATTAGAGAGCAGTTGGTTTCGTTTCCCCCATAACAGACAAGCCACTATTTCACCTGTTGGCTCATTTGGCCAGGATGGACAGACTTAAGGCTTACAGTGCCCACTGCAGTTTATTACTGATAACAACTTCTCCCTCCCATAGGGATCCGTGCAGTGTAGCTGTTTCCAGCTTTTTGTCAGCTTGTCTATAGGGAGGAAGTTTTCAGCTCAGGTCCAGCTTGATTTCTCAGTAAACTTGCCACACAAGCATGTGGAGTCTTCAGTAAAAGGGTCCTATCTTTTTTTTCTGGTGGAAAACCAAGAGCCTTGGCCATGGCCTATAATGTTTTGGGGGTATTAGGGATCTATTTGGCCAATGACCCACTGGAAGGTATCTTATCCCTGGCACTACAATTTTTCAAGTAACAATCTATAGCTTCTGGGTGTGCCATTATTCAGAAAAGTAGGCTGCAATACAGCTTATTCACAACATCTTAAATTTTGACTAAGCTTCCCCTTACCCTTCCTATACTGAATCTCTTCCCTTGACCTCACTTAGGCCATTCCACCCCCAGTAATCTGTTCATCTATTTGCATATATAAAATACCATTCCCAGGATGAAGAGATGGCTTAGTAGTTAAGGCACTTGCCTGCAAAGCCAAAGAACCCAGGTTTGATTACCCCAGAACCCACATATGCCAGATACACAAGGTTGCATATGTATCTGGAATTTGTTTGCAGTGGCTAGACTCTCTCTCTCCCTTTCTCTCTCTCTTTCTTTATCTCTTAAAAAAATAAACAAACTAAATATATAAAAATAAATAAATAAAACTAAAATATCTTAAAAAAATCATCCCCTTAAGTCCTTTCCTCTCCTCCATCCTTTACAGCCCCTTTCTAGCTTACTGGCCTCTGCTACTGATTTTTACTCCAACTCACATAAAAGTCTAAAGTTTTAAAAGTAAGCATCTTATTTATTTATTTATTTATTTATTTATTTACTTATTTATTTATTTGAGAGAGTGAAATACAGAAAGAGTCAGATAAAAAAAAAAAGAGAGAGAGTGAGAGACTGGACACACCAAGACCTTTAGCAGCTGCAAACACACTCTAAACACATTGTGCATCTGACTTTATATGGGTGCTAGGGAATTGCACCTGGGTCATTAGGATTTGCAGGCAAGAAACCTAACTGCTGAGCAATGTATCCAGACCCATGTGTGAGATATTTTATTAAATGCCATGGTAACAAGGGTAAGGAAGGTTGACCATATGCTTTCTTTGCCAGAAGTTGCACTGAAGCAAATAAGACAGACCACTATACAATGAGTGAACATGCCAAGCTGTAGTGAGGAAAATATAGAGCAAAAGACCCTAAAAGCAACATAATCTTTTAGTAAATCATTTTGCTGAGATGTGAAGACTATGTAAAAGAAATCAGGCTGAAAGGAAAATGAAGACTCAAGGAAGCAAGAAATAATGAAGAAAGGGATATTTGAATTCTAGACTCAAAATAAACAAAACAGTTAAACTGAAGAAAATAAAGGCAAGTTTGTAGGACTGAGTATAAAGAAGGAAAAAATGGTAAAATAAAAAAGGACACAAAAGATCTGTCATATCAAACTTAAAAGTTTGTACTGCTTTTCAGAAAAATAAAAGCTAGGCAAACGATGGTGAGAGAATTTGAATACATCATGTAACAAGATCTAAATGACTTCATTTAGTGAAATAGTAGAGTGGATTGAATGAGTAGTTTTATTATTATTTATTATTATTATTATTCTGAGAGAGAGAGAGGGAGAAAGAATTGGTATGCCAGGGCCTCAGCCACTGAAATCAAATTCCAGATGCCTGTGCCACCTAGTGGGCATGAAGAAAGGGATATTTGTATTCTAGGCTCAAAATAAACAAAACAGGTAAACTGAAGAAAATAAAGGCACTTGCCTCACCTTTGTGCATCTGGCTTATGTGAGATCTGGAGAGTTGAACATGGGTACTGAGGCTTTTCAGGCAAGTGCTTTAATAGCTAAGCCATCTCTCCAGCTTATGTCGATTTTTAGAGATGTTGCAAAGCCTGTTTCAGCAAACAGATTTAATGTTGTAGGAAAGAAGGTAAAGCAGATGAAAAAGGAAGGGATGGTACCTTGGCAACACACTTTATTCAGCAAATGGAAGCATTTTATTGAGTTACAATCTATTGCTGCAAACAGTCTTAGGCAAAGCTCAAGTTTCATTGCAAAGTAGCTACAGGGCTTGTATTTGTAGCTTCTATAATAAATGCTATAGATAAGAAAAATGTAGGAATTACCATACAAACTAAAAATATAGCAGTGTAAATAAAACCTGCTAAATAACACTATGGGGCACCTGAGCTCTAGTGAAAGATGTTTTGCACAATATCTCAATGGGACCCAGGCCGCCTGCAAACTATGGAGAGTGTTGATTTCAAGTTCTCTGACTGATAGGGGAAGCTGCACAATAGAGACCGGAAAACTGAATGGAGCAGAAAGTGGAGACAAGATGCTCTTTGGCAGACCTGATTGTTGTGGGATAGAGGTCAGAAAGGGCGAGGGCTGGCAAAAAGGTTGAATCAATGGATGGATACTTAGTTATAGTGAGATTAGAAAGAAAAAAGTTTTGAAGAGCTAATACTCACTGTGATACCTGTAGATAACAATAATGTGCTCTATATTTCAAAAAGCTAGAGAGATTTTAAATGCAATCACTGTGAAAAGCAAAATTTGAATGGCTTTTCTAAACTATTCCTAATTTTTTAAAGTAACACACATACATGCATGCACTTTGAGTGTCTGAAATTCTTTTCCATATTATCAGTAGTGTTGAAATATGCTTGCCTTTGGCACCAGAGTAGAGCCAGTAAAATATAAATATGGTAGTCCCAAACTTTTAATGTGACATGACAGGCCCTTCTTATCTTCTCATTGCCCTTTTCTTTGTTCTTTATGATAACACTAGATGGAAGGAAACTTCAATGCATAAATTATTGTGGAAATCTTAGATCAAACTGAATTGTCTTAATAAAAGCAAGCATTTCCATTAAGGGGATAGAATTCTAGAGAAGTTTTATTCAATTCTTGAGTGAAATGAACATTTATAAGTGATTTTATTTGTCATGAGCTAATGAGAAACGAACAAGATGTTAAAACTTGCTGAATATTGAAATAGTCATGTGTAGACATAGTGAAAGAATGCTAAAATTACTTTAGAACAGTCTACAAATTAGTGGACCCGTTAGACAGCATTTCTTAACAAATATTTGAGTTATTAGATTTCTACAATTTATGTAGCAGGAATATTACTTTAAAAGACAAAATTCATATACAAATCAGATCTGTAGTATCCATAAAATACCAACTAATCTTTCATATACAGCATATGGACGTTCGGTCTATTGTGAAGTATTTCTTATACTCCCATATACAATTGGTAGAAAGAGAGAAATCTCTCATTGTGGACAATCAGAGCACAAAAGATGATAAGTTGCAACTCACGTAACTTTCAAGTTTGAACATGGTGTCATGAAAATAAGTAAAATTGATATTTTTGCTGTGAATTCTTTATATCTCCATCAATAAAACACTTACTGACTTCAGATGCTACATGTTTTTTCCTACTTACTACTACTGTAAAATTAATAATTACTAGTTTGAGGGCAAAGCAGCCTAATAAAATATCACAACAAAATATAATGCAGAAAGCTAGAATATTAGATATCTCAAAATGATTAATAACTTAAGACAATGACAAATTGTAATGCATAGGGAATTTTCTCACATTTAAAGTTTTATAGGTTCAAAACATAAAATTCAATATTGAGCTACAAATGCCCTAGTATGATATTATATTATGAAATATGAAAAAGAAAATCTTCACTCTAGAGAATTTGAGCATGAAAATCAAATACTTCAGTTAAAGTGAAAGCAATATAGAAGTAAGTGGAAAGTATAAGTCTGAAAGTATGAATTCAGGGATAAACATATAAGTGAAAGATTTAAAGACAATAGAATTTATATCAGAAATGACTGAAGGAGGTAGAAAGTGAAGAGGGATTTGCAGAGAAGTCATAAAGATGCTGTGTGCTTCACATGTTTGACAAAACACCAATAATTCAATATTTTTAACCTTTAAAATTACTTTCAGTACTGAAATATTCAACAAATATTGAAAACTTTTGAAATTAAATTAATTGAAAAATAAAGTGACTTTGAAAAAGCCACATGAAGTTTAGCACTTCCTGAAATTTAACATATGTATTGTATTTGGGGGCTAAAAATGTTCATTTCTATGAATAATGATAATGTATAACAATTTCAGTGTTTAAAGATCCTACTTTTATTACTTTTCCAATGGACAAAACAAATACTAAATGGAGAATTGTTTAATAAGACCACTGATTTTTTCATCCACGGTCAGCCATTTTCATTTGCAGCTTCAAATAGAGAATAATCATACTTAGACTCATTCTATTTGTCAAGGATGATATAAGAGTTTTCCATGAATGCCATACTATGTTCAATAACTGGGATGAATCAGCAGAATTCCATTACTTCATCTTCCAGGAGCTTCATAGCTTAAAGCTCAAAATCTAGGTGTCCATGGATTAGATTTCTTCTGTGGTCTATGAGGGTAAGATCTTATTTAACATGTTTTTTTTTGTTGTTGTTGTTGTTGGTATTTTCGCTTATGGATGACTTCTTCCCATGTATTTTCATGATCTTGCCTCTAAGATTGGTATTTCTGCATCCAACTTTCCCTTCTGTGTGAGGATGCTGGCTATATTGGGCCAGAGCTAATTTAATTTGGCTTTCATGTTAGGCTGTCAGTCATTCTGGATTAGGATCTACTTCATTGCATTGTTTAATCTGATTTTCTCTGCAAAGTTCCTATATTCAAGTAAAGGCTTATTTTGATGCATTAGGGAACAGGGCCCTTAGATTTATATTTTGAGAGTAGCAATTAAGTTGACAGACTGTTTTATTTAAATCAATTAGCTATTTAAACAATACTGTGATTGCCTTCCTACATGAGCACCCCTTAGACCATTTCAATATGTATCTCAAACAGTTCTTACATTTTGTTTGTATGTTGAATGAACATGGAACTTACAGTGTGTGTGTGTGTGTGTGTGTGTGTGTGTGTGTGTGTGTGTTCATTGAAATCCGAGTATCTTCGTGACATATAGACTCAGAGACCTGTTAAATAACTAAAAGTAGTATACCAGCTTACATGAGAGAACTATTTTAAATTTGTTTAGGAGTCTCGTCACTGATTCCCACAGTAACTTCTAGTTTATATTCCCACCAGCAGGGTATGAGGATTCCTTTGTCCACATCTTTGCCATCATTCATTGTCAATTATTCCATTAATGACTCCCATTCTGAATGAGGTGAGGTGAAATTTTGATGTAAAGTTAATTTGTATTTCTCTGATTACCAGTAATGTTTAACATTTTTATATTTATTGACCATTTGTGCTTATCTTTTCAGAAATTTCGGCTACTTGTATCTTCTTATTCATTGATTTGGTTATTGGATTTCTATTCTGTCTTTTCTTTTTATTTATTCTTATTTGTAGATATTAGCCCTTTGAGTTATTTTGAACACAGACTTTCTTCCAGTTCCTAAGCTATCTCCACTGACTTTTCCCTTAGATATACAGAAGCTGTTTTGTTTTATGGAATGCCATTTGTCAATTGTTGGCATTATTTCTTGAGAGGTCACAATCCTATTCAGAAAGTGTTTGACCATGACTATATATTGAAGTATTTTTTTTTTTTTTTGTCCAGATTCTGGAGGATAGGAAAAGAAAATCTCTTTCAGAGGATCCAGGGAGAATCACTTCTAAATCCCTACTAATCTGAACTCTTCTAGTTTCTTATGATGGTCATTAAACTTTGATATCAGCCAGGCATGGTGGTGCATGCCTTTAATCCCAGCACTAAAGAGGCAGAGTTGGGAGGATCATTGTGAGTTTGAGTCCACCCTAAGTCTACATAGTGAATTGCAGGTTTGGGCTAGATTAAGACCCAACCTCAAAAAAAAAAAAAAAAAAAAAATCAAAAGAAACAAAAACCAACCAACCAAACAAACAAACAAACAAAAAAACACACTTTGGTTTCAGCTTTGGTAGATTCACCATACCAATATGAGTGTCCATATTCACACGGTTTTCTCGCTGCCTCTCTGTGTGCCACATTATCATAGCATCATCTTTACTAACTGGGAACCAGTTATACTAGATCCAGGTTCGTCATTGTTCATTGTAACATAATTACCAGCAAAGATCCTGTTTTCTAAGAAAGGTGACACACACATATATACTAGAAATTAGGACACCGACCAACTTTTTTGGAAAGGAGAACATAATTTAATCTGTAACATTTTAAGTTACATCTATGATATGTATTTCTCTACTGCCTCAGAAGAGAGCAAAGACTGACTGAACATATCACAGTACTATATATTAGAGTCTCTATTAAATGTTGCAATTTGTGAAAGTTTCCATATGGGCTCATTCATTGTGTAGGATGTGGGAATATTAACTTCATGGAAGTATTTAGGGATAGGCTACCCAAGCCCCTAGGGAGAATATTATGGTAGATACCCATTCTTTTTTTCCTGTCTGGAATTAGCCTGACCTCATGCTAGTGGTCTGAGTCTCTATTCCTTTAAGGTAGCAGATCCTAACAGTATTCCTCAGAGCCTTCCCTTCCTTCTTGGCAAAAGTAAAACCTGAGTAAAGCTAGTAATACCCTTCATTTAAATTTATCTATTTTATGTCAAACTACTTATTGAAATTTGCTTTATGTCAATTTTATGAATATAAAAGTAGCTTCAGACGGTTGTAAGACCCAAAGAGATAAACAATCTCTCACACTTCAGCCAAGCTGAGTCCATGGAAGAACTGGGAAGATGATCAAGAATGCACTTTCAAAAAAAAAAAAAAATAAAACAAAAAAGAATGAAGTTTTCATTGTGAGCCTGACAGTCGGTGGCAAGGGTAAAGGAGACAGATGCTGAGGATACTCAGTACATTCCAAAGCAGAAAGTTAGAGGCTCCTAAGATACTGTTACTGAAGTAGACTTAAAACACACCAACATGGCTCAGGGAATTTTGCAGAAGTGGGAGTGAAATGACTTTTAGAGCCACAAGTTGGGACTTCATGCTCAGAGGCACTGCCTATCCCCAGTAACTGCCTGCTGCTCCCACAACACATCACCCACAACCCCATGGGGAAAACCTGTGAGCCCACTGAGGTGGGCCCCCTGTGGCATGTGGGCAAGGATGAGAGAAAGGATGATACCAACACATGATGTGTTCATACTAATTATGTCCATAATCAATAACAAAAGCAATACCGTAGTAGTTATGAGAATGTTTTGGTAAACATGTGGTAACACCAAGTTATGTATCAATGTTAATTAAATTATTGAACACACAATTTAAAAAAGTATGTGATTGTGAAAATTTACCTGTTATTCAAACTGATAGCTCAGGGCATGATTAATATATTGAAGGTGGACTTCACATAAAGAGATCAAATTAATTTTCCAGCACTGGTAGGGTAGTTGGTTTGAGGATGCATTATTCTGTATTAATGCTATGGTTTAAATGTAGAATGTTTGCCAAAGGCTGGCATGTTTGAACATTGATCCCCACAGGGTGGTGAATTACATGGATATCTGCTTGAGGAGAGACTATGGTAAATATTTCTGTTCTGATTACACTATGGAGATGCATCAAAATTAATGGATCAGGATCTGTGCAGAGTCTCTGATGAGTCTTAATAAGAGCTACAATGTTGGGCTCTTTAGACTTCAGAAGCACGGTATGACTACAACATTAAATGCTCATCATTTGGAGAGACTTTCTCCATATGCAGTGAAGCTTTAGTGAGCCCTAAATGTCTAGACATAGGACAATAACTCTGTGTGAAACCTCAGTTTCCCAATGAGGCACACAGTTTTGGAGAGTGGGATGCAATATTATTGTGCTATATTATGGCTCATGATTTGTCTGAGAAAAATCCAAACAATGCAAGCAAATACACACACACATGCACACACACAGATGTTGAGACCATGTCAGCATATACATATTTGCATTAATGCCTCTCCATCAACCAAGAGATCCCTGCAACTAGCTGATGAAGAAAATCAACAAAGAGAAACCAAAAGCCATGATCTGGGTCATAGCATAAACTGCAATTGTACCAGTTACAAATGCAGCAGCACTGCCTTGTTGTCCAGACCAGTAATAATCATAAAAGACTTTGATGGAAGGAAATCCTCACAGTGTGCAGATAAAACACTCAGATAGAGAAAACTCCCCAGGTGTCTGTGCAATACAGGCTTGCTTTACAGCCAGTGGTACAATTGAAAAGTCATAGAACCATAGGGGAGGCCTAATGGAAGGAAAATATTTCGTTGAGAGAATGCTCCTTGAGGGTGACAGTGGAAGCTGAGCCCCTGTTCTTATTCCTCTTTGCCTCTCTACCACAATATGGTGAACAAGCCTCCTATGCTATATAACCTGAAACAATGATCCAGAATAAACATTTCCTCTTTTTCAGCTGATCACCTCAGATAATTTGTCATAATAATGGGAATATGACTAAGACAGGCCTATGGAGGGAAAAGTAGACAGGATGTTGCTGGAACAAACATCTGACCAGAAGGGGCTCATGGGAGGTATACATTTATGTTGGCTTACCGTCTCAAGGAGGAGCTTCATGGTGGCAGGCAAAAACATGTCATGATTAGAAGTTGGGCATCTCCTGTTCCACAGCAGGTAGAAGAGAGTTGCTTTACTCTATCTAGTGGATGTTGGATATATAACCCCTAAGTCCACCCCATCAACACATCTCCTCTGGGCCATGCTCCATGCATCATATTCTCATCACCTGGGGATTAAGCATTCAGAACACATGAGCTTATATGGGACACCTAAATTAAACCAGCACTTGGGAGTTTTGTTATTTATAAATCATGCAATATGATAAATTGATTGTCTGATTTGATCAAGAAAGAATCTAGAGAAAAATTAAATTTAAAATGGTGATAACACATTCTGAGGAAGAAATTAATCAGTCAAGTAACAGAGATAGACATAGAGGATACAGAGCATGTATTACACAAAAATATCTACCACATCTTATCTATGAAACCAAGTAGACTAATGGCCTATTCTGAGAATTGGCCCACGTAATAGGGCAGCTGTAATGGTGTGAATGGAGACAAGAGATAATGAAAATATAGAGGATGCATGTCACAAATACTAATCTGGCCACAGCCACTACTCTATTCCCAGTCTTTAGCAGGAAGGTCTGATGATGAGCCTGTTACGCGGTGTCATCAGTGGTTTCCCTCCTCAGACCCTTATACCCTAGTTGAGACACTGATATTTAGTCTTGTCTCTGTTCTGAATATAAATATTGTTTCCCTTCCTCCAGCCCTTTTACCAGAAAAATGTGAACATGTCTGCAATGCTTTACATATTGTCAAATAATTCTGAATAGCATCGTGGTTACTGTGGCCATGTTGAAACACAGGGCTTGCAAGGTAGCTCAGTACACAGAAGCAGTTGGTGCTCAGATTGTAAAAGTGGCTTTCACAGCAATAACTCTAACTTTGTGCTTTCTCAGTGACAACACTCTATGGCATGGGGAGCTAAGTTTTAGTTGTGTAGAATGAGCTAAATCAACTACTAATGCCAGAGAATACACAACCGAGGCATGCAATGCATCTCTCTTTATCATCTTTACAACTCACCCATAGCACTGCAAGAATTCACTGTATTTGAAGCAGTGACTCTCTATTGGTTATTTTGTGTTCTGTAATGGAAGTGGACCAGATGACAGTGAAGAATAAAGTAACTAACTCTGATTATCATATATGGATCGTATAACTGTTGCATACTAGGGTAAAAGTGAAACAATAGCACACTTTTAGCAAATAGATCATAAAAACAACAGCATCACTAATATTCCCATGATGGCATAGTTTAACTCCATAAGTCAAGTGACCAACACCAAAAGAACAGTCTGGAAGGAGTCTGGCACTACAAGATGATGAGTAATGCCCATGAGCTCAGGCTGAACAAAACATTGAGAACTAGATTTTATGCCAACTATCATCTGTATTACCTTATATGAATTCAAGCTCACTGAAATCTTGACAGTGAGGCTGCCATGGAAGAGTTAGAGTACAAGCAGCAAGGATGCTATTCAACAGTTAAAGCACTACCCTCAAATCTGATCTTGGCATTTTTGTGTGCCAATGGAATGATTTTCATACACACAATTCAATAAACTGTAGCAAAGATGACTTTGTAGGGTCTACAAACTTTTGTCAACTTGAGAATTTCTTGTTTCTTTTATAAAGGAATTTCTAAACATTATAGATATAGGTGGGGGCATATAGTTGAGTATAGCAAAACAAAATCATCGAAAAAATAATTTGAGGGCTGGAGAGATGGCGTAGCGGTTAAGAGCTTGCCTGTGAAGCCTAAGGACCCCGGTTCAAGGCTCGGTTCCCCAGGTCCCACGTTAGCCAGATGCACAAGGGGGTGCACGCATCTGGAGTTCGTTTGCAGAGGCTGGAAGCCCTGGCGTGCCCATTCTCTCTCTCTCCCGTCTATCTGTCTTTCTCTCTGTGTCTGTCGCTCTCAAATAAATAAATAAAAATTTTTAAAAAAGATAGAAAAAAAGAAAAAAAATAATTTGAGTTCTCACTGAACACATGGAGATGATTGCTGATCTGTCAATGTTCTCCTCATTCTGTGCCCAGTGGCAGCTCTGAAAGAATGTGTTATATATAAATATCTTTGGAACATCTTAAAGAATTGAACACCAGTTGCAAATTTAATAACTTATCCTTTATTAGAACCTTAAGGTTTCTTATTTATTTCATCCTATCCAACATTACTAACTCCTGGGGTAATTAATCAATTAAAACATACCCATACATTTTTTTATAGTTTTGAAATTTATGAGACCAAAACTAGACAACTAAATTATTACAAAAATATATATGTTAGGAGTTGATTTTTCTCTGTGTTGATCTCCTTCCCCCTTGTGATGGTATTCGGTTCATCAGGAAAACAGCACCCTTGTTTGTTTCGCCAATTTTTCTCAGTTTCAGCAGGGGCCCTTTTTTTTTTTTAATTTTTATTAACATTTTCCATGATTATAAAATATATCCCATGGTAATTCCCTCCCTCCCTACCCCCACATTTTCCCATTTGAAATTCCATTCTCCATCATATTACCTCCCCATTACAATCATTGTAATTACATATATACAATATCAACCTATTAAGTATCCTCCTCCCTTCCTTTCTCTACCCTTTATGTCTCCTTTTTACCTTACTGGCCTCTGCCACTAAGGATTTTCATTCTCACGCAGAAGCCCAATCATCTGTAGCTAGGATCCACATATGAGAGAGAACATGTGGCGCTTGGCTTTCTGGGCCTGGGTTACCTCACTTAGTATAATACTTTCCAGGTCCATCCATTTTTCTGCAAATTTCATAACTTCATTTTTCTTTACCACTGAGTAGGACTCCATGGTATAAATGTGCCACATCTTCATTATCTTCTTTACCCTTCTTTACCCTTCATTAACTTCTTTTTTTTTAATTTAAATTATTAGTTTTCATTTCAGTGAATACAGGCAGTTTGGTACCATTATTTAGGCTCATAGCAGGGGCCCTTTTGAGGTACCTCCCAACACCTCATCACTGAAGCAGACCAAAAATTAACCCAACATGGCTCAGGGGAATTTTGCGGAAGAGGGGGCGGAAAGAATGTCAGAGCCACATGTTGGGTCATGATATGCAGAGACATTTATCTTACCCATAACTGTGGGCTAACTCCACAATGTATGACCCACATACCTCAACAAGAAAGGGCAAGGGGAGGGGGTAGGTCATGGATGAGCCTAATAATGCTACCAAACTGACTGTATGTACTGAATACAAAACTATTTAATGAAATAATTTAAAAAAAAAGAAATTTGGAACTTGAAAAAAATAAAAGAAAATAAAAAGGAGTTTCAAAATATTTGAGATCCTTAAAATGCATTAACATAGATAGGCTTGAGGGCACATGCCTTGAGTCCTAGAACTTAGGAGACTGAAGGAGGAAGAACAGGGTTTTAAGACAAGCCTGGGACTCAAAATAAGTTTAAGGTTAGCCTGGGCTACCTAAAACTGTCTTCACACACACACACACACACACACACACACACACCTTTGTCTAACATTATAAAGTATTATGTCATGTTTTGCATTTGACAATTCATTGTCAGTGATATGGGACATTAAAAAAAGAGAAGTTACATAAGCACACCATCAAGAGCAGAATAGGGTACAATGTTATATTACTCCCTGAAAATATAAGCTTGAGTTAATTTGCATGCTATTTCTTATTTGTTTGAGCATTTATTCTTGATATATAAACACTTCTTCTGCTGCTCAAATGTATTTTATCTGATATATCTGACTATATGTTAATGCCAAAGAAAATGCATCTAAAATCATTAATCAAATACTGACAGAGTTGAGAGGATTTCTGTTTGAAGAGAGTAAATCTGTTGATGAGAGTGCTTGTATATATATCTGGCCACTCAAGAACTAATGACGACTCAATATTTTCAAAGAGTTGTAAAGAAAGCAAGCGAACATTCAAGTGATTATGACCTACACTGGAGAAATATTATAGTCATACATCTCTATCTATCATCTCTACATATGATATAATATTATAAGTATATATATATTTATATATATAGACAGAACTAAACATATTTACATATTTTAGGATCCTATAAAACAACTTTATTTGTAGAAGTCTTTTTTTTCTGGAGAACACTCTAATTTTGCTTAGAACAAATTTTTTTTTGCTGGATGAAACAAGATTTGATTCCATAAAAATTTCATTGTTAGAACCCAAATCTTGAACATGTACAACACAGTTTTTTGGCCTAGGTAAAATATTAAACTAGCACACACACACACACACACACACACACACACACACACACACACGCACACAAAACATACTCAGGCCATGATTGCACAGCCTTGTTTATTTATAAAGACCATTTTGAGTCAAAACAGTAAGGAGGCAGTAGTGATCATCTGAAAATAAAAATCAAAATGCCTTGGTTTCTAGAGTAAGGCACAAATAGATTAATTGATGAAATTTTCCAAAAAAAAAAAATTGTTAGCAGTTTCTGCTGGAAAGCATCTGGTCGTGCATCTGTCTTTTATATACATTTATCTAATTTTTGGACAGGTTAGAGACATTTTAGTCTTACAAAGATTTAACCTTACACCCAGTTATTCAGCTCACTAGTTACATTGCTCTGGGTAAAGTACAGAATGTTTTCATGCTTCAAATTTCCACATCTTTTTGGTGAGTATCAAAGTACATACTAAAGTAAAGGGTTGGTTGTGAAGATTAAAATTAAGTGTATGCCACTATTTGTCAACAGGAGAGCATCATATCCATCTGACTCAGTATCCCCCCCCTGCTTCTGTGGAAAGTTTGACGATTGTTGTAGCACATGATGCATATTTTGAAAATTCCCTTTTCTTTTGCCTGCATAGTTCCTCTTCCTCTCATTTGGGTGGCACAATGCTTGGGAGATATGGCTATCCACCTCCATGAAAAATGAACTTAATTCATGACACAACACTATGCTGGGAAAGAAATGGAATGTGACAAGGAAAATGCAAGTTTGGCCTGGCTGCATTGAAATCAAGATGAGACAGTGATGCTAGTAAATGAGGCCAACTGAAGGGAGACCAGGAAAAAGAGCCCTGATAATTGGTCACTTTAGCAGGGCTACTTGCTGTCCATTCTCCAGGGAGTCACAGCATGACTGATGAAAATGGGAAGGATATTCAGAAGTCAGGGCACATAGATGAATTACTTTTCCCCTACAGCCAAGCAGTACTGACTATAAAACCTTGGAGGAAACAGTGATGTTTAAGTTTAATCCTTCATAGGAATAGTACATTGGATAAGGGCCCCCTGAAAGCAAAACCAATAGGAAAAGTACAGGCATATGTTAAAAATATTTTTAGAGGAGTTAGTTCAGGTGATTATGAAGGGAAAATGCTCATAAACTGCCATCTACAGGATGGAAAACTCAAGAAGTTGAGGAAAGATTCAGTCAGAGGTGGAAAGACAAAAAAACATGGGTGCTAACATCTAAAGACATTAGATGGATGTTTTGGTGCGAATATGGTATGCTTTCAAAGGACTGAGGAAGCCCACCTGTGTTATAGGGGCAAAATTTACTTAGTCTACCTCTTCAAATAGCAATTTCCTAGAAACACCATCACAGTAACACCCAGAAAAGTTGTCTTATACTTTGATCCAAATATATTTCATATTCACTTAACAATCCATTGGAAGTAGTTATTCTTCTTGTATGTACTATGCATACAAATAGAATTCTGGGTATATGTTTACAATTATGTCCAACAGGCAATTTATTGCTTTGTCACCTCTAAGAAATTTGCTGGCTGTGACTTTAAATAGTATGTAAACAGTGGTGCATGTAAGAGATAGACAAGTTACAGAACTTGATCTAGGCCCATTTATTTTTCTACTTTACTGTTATTAACTTGATGCCATTAATTGATTTGAATTTTTTTTTATTTATGAGAGAAAGACACACACACACACACACAAACACACACGCACACACACAGAGAGAGAGAGAGAGAGAGAAGGGGGGAGAGAGAAAGAGGGAGATGGCACATCATTCAGGCTTCTAGACACTGCAAACTCCAGGCACATATGTCACTTTGTGCATCAGGCTTTACATGGGTACTAGGGAATTGAACCTCAGTGTTTAGGCTTTCTATGTAAGTCCCTTAACCATGAATATCTCTATAGCCCTGATTTCAATTTCTTTTTTCCAAGGTAGGGACTTGCTCTAGCTCAGTCTGACCTGGAATTCACTATGTAGTCTCACGGTAGACTCAAACTCATGGCAATCCTCCTACCTCTACCTCCCAAGTGCTAGGATTAAAGGCATTGCCATCATGCCCGGTCTGACTTCAATTTTTTAGGATAATTTTCAACCATATATGCTAACTTCCTAGTAGCAAAGCTATCACTATATAACAATACATTCATATTTTTCAGAACTTTTATGAGAAGAAATGGTCATTGAAGGAATAATTATTCCTTTGTAGCTGGGCATTGCGGTGCACTTGGGAGGCAGAGGCAGGAGGACCACTAGGTTTGAGGTCACCCTGAGATTACATAGCAAATTCCAGGTCAGCCTGGGCTACAGTGAGATCCTACCTCAATATATATATATATATATATATATATATATATATATATATATATATATACACATATCTTCCTTATCTGTGTCCTCAGCAAGTATTTAACTAGATGCTAGTTGTGGATGTTGATGTTAGCTGGCTGATAGTCACTCTTAACTATTTTAGCTTATGTTTTTCTCCTGAACCATACCTTTGTATCAGAAATATCCATATAGAAGTACCCTGAAGTCTTTTTAAGTCATTCCTATGTCCATTCCAGTTCTGGAATTAGAATCTGTCAGTTGGAGCCTGGAGATCAATTTGTGTGTGTGTGTGGGGGGTGCATATAGAGGCCAGTTATCATCTTCATCATTCTCCTTCCACCTTGTTTTTTGAATTGTATCTCTCGTTGAACCCCAGAACTAACTAACTAGCTAGATTAGCTAGCCAGCAAGCTCCAGACATCCTTCTATCTCTGCACCACATTGTTGTGATTATAGGTCTATTCCACCACACAGGTCTCCAGCTTTGAATGGCAAGCAGTTGGTCAACTCAGACATCTCCCCAGCCAGAAGGTACTTTTTTAGCCATCTGATCAGTTAATCTGATGCATCTCAAGATTGAATATCATTGTCCAGGACTATGGTGCTATGGCTTGAATACAACTTCCAAAAGTTATGTTCAAATTTGATTTCTATTTGCCTGTTTTAAGAGTTGAGACTTATAAGGAGATGGCTTGTCCTGTTTATAGTTGTGTTTAGACCCTTGTCATAGGGACAAGCTCCTGAGGAAAGGATGTTTGGCTTCTATGCTTTCTGTGTCATGAAATTGTGTGTGTTGCACTCTCCTGGACTAATGTAGCTGAAACTCCCAGTTTCCAAAGCTGTCAACCAAATAAACATCTATTCTTCATAAGCACATCCTCAGAATTCTGTTAAAATAGCAGAAAACATATTAAACAATCCTGAACTAACCCACTCATTCTGATTGCTGCCTGCATATAAACCCTTACAGAGTGTGACAAGTCGGGACCCCTGGTTGGGATCAAGCATTTCGTCCTTACACCTTTGTCCTATCATATTTGGCCACATCTCTGACAATACTTGGTGCTAAGTACAACTGCTTGGATACCTGTAGTAAGTAAGAAGATACCATTCCCAAAGTAATTTTCAAGGAAAATTTCCAGAGATGATGATGCAGATCCATCCTATACCTGGAAATACAGGATTACTAGTTATGTTTCAATTTTTAAATATTAATCATTATCTACCAAACAATGGCAAATTAGGATACAGCTTTTTACTATAATAAGTATAAATATATCTTTCTTGTTTTGCAAAATAGAAAAAGAGAAAATGAGGCTGGTATGGTTAATATTAAGAACCTGTTATCATGTCCATGGCGAAGTTCATGGTCAGGACTGGAAGGGTCTTCTGGACACTGAAGACTTCTGATTCATGCTCTTCCGTCAGTCAGTATGTAGACATCACAAAATGCTTGAGCTGTTTTGGAATATCATCTTTATAATTTAGTTAGTTGATAATTACAGTTTGATGTGAAGAATTATTTACTAGTAAAGAATGTGGCTACATTAATAAATAGATTGCATGAAAATTACAGAGGAAAGAATGGTTAGTGAAAGATTACTTTTCAGGCATTAAAAGATTGAGAAATTCACTAGTACCATTTCTTTATAGTTTATATTGACAGAGTTTCTAAAAAGAATGTCAGAGATGAATGAAAGATCACATGCCCCACCTCAGGTCACATGAGCTCCAGGTCCATGGTTAAGTATGTGATAGACGAAAGGATTTATAGCAAGTCACCACATGTCAATACAAGGTGTGATTTATTTCCTACGATGAACTGAGGAAAATGAACCACTTTAAAGAGGTCGAACTGGATCAATTTCAGAGTATCACCCTTGACACACAGTAACTCCAAATGAAATGTCTTCCACCAGACCTGGATTTGTGATATCACAGTTGGAAGCCACCTGCACTAACACTTTTTGCCTCAGGTGAATGAGAGACCCCATTTCAATGAACCCAGGAGGCAGAGGCCAATCCAGACATTGGTTCACGGGGATGATCTTACAGCGGACACTAGTTTCATTTTTCACAGATCAGTTTTTCAGAGGTCTCTACTTTAGGACTTGATATGAGGAGATTGTTTTTGCCAGTATTATCATTAGAATCAGTAGTGAAACTTCATGCCTTTAAGAGCAAAAACTAGCTAAATAAATAAAATCACAATGAGAAAATATTTGACCACTCTTTGCAGTATTTCAGATTACCAGCTATTTTCTAAACAGAAAGATAAGCTAAGAGCAGTGCAAATTATATGGGTCATATTGATTATAATATATAAAACACTTATCACGGTGCACACACACACATTTCTACTTCCTCTCTCACACTGCTACACACCTCACACGACGTTGCCTATTGGTCAAATCAAATCACAAAGTCTGTCAGATTAAAGAATTAGAAAATTCAGGGCTGGAGTGATGGCTTACTGGTTAATTGCTTGCCTGTGAAGCCTAAGGACCCCAGTTCAAGGCTCAGTTCCCCAGAATGCATGTTAGCCAGATGCACAAGGGGTGCATGCATCTGGAGTATGTTTGCTGTGGCTGGAGGCTCTGATGTACCCAGTCTCTCTCTATATCTGCCTTTTTCTCTTTGACTGCTGCTCTCAAATAAATAAATAAAATTAAAGAGAAATAATTTTAAAAAAAGAATTAGAGAATTCAGATCTATTTATAAATAAGTAGAGATACAATGCCATGTTTAAAAAACAACTACACAGAGGGTGGAGTAATCATTATATTCTATGTTATATATTTTTGCAATCAACATCTGAGATATTCAGGCCAAAAATAATTAAAGAAATGAGAATATTCTCAAGGCTTAAACTAATGTGATAAACTTAGTAGTATTAACTCTTGCTGTTGGTTTGTTTGTTCATTTTTCTGTTAGCATCCCGAAATCTCAAACAAAAAAATCTAGGATTGGTTATGACAGGATGTAGTTATCTTCTCCTGCTAGGAAAAAAAAAAAAAAAAACGACAAGAAGCAGCTTATGGAGGTAGTGTTTTTGTTTGTTTGTTTGTCTGTTTGTTTTGTTTCGGCTTACAGTCTTGAGCAAAAGCTTCATGATGGCAAGGGGAAGTGTGGCATGAGCAGAAGGTGGACATCACCTCTGCCATGGCGTGTGGAAATGGTAGCAAGAGAGTGAGCTAATCTACAACTGGCAAGGTAGGGACTAATAAACCTCAAGGTCCACACTCAGAAACACACCTCCCCCTGCAAGGCTCCACCTCCCTAATTGCTGTCAGCTGGTGTTCAGTCATTCAAAATACAACAGTTTATGGGGAACCTCTGATTCAAACCACCACATAGAAAAATGAGTTTTCTGCAAATGACTCATGCTATTTGGATAAAGAAAGAAGTCTTTCAGCGAAGCTACTATTGAATATGAAATCTATTTTCATGAACTAGGCAATGCTACTAATACTTCACAGCCTCCACTGAGGATCCTCTTAACTTTCTACTTTATTTTTATTTCTTCTTCCTTAGTCTTCTTAATACTTGTCATATAAATCTATTTGTATGATAAAGAATGTCTTCCTAAAAGCAGAAACTTCTCAATAAAACACACTTTTCAAATTTCTTTTGTGAAAGTGAATGTTTTTTCCTGCTGTGCTTGGTGTGCCCTAAACATTCCAGGAGAAGTGAATTTTGCAAAAGTTCAAGCCTTATAATATTGCATTTTAATTTTTTAAATTAATTATTAATTTATTTATTTGCAGAGAGAGAGCAAGTGAGAGTCAGGTCCTCTAGCTGTGGCCAGTGAACTCAGAATGCATGTACCATTTTGTGCATCTGACTTTACATGGGTACTGGGGAATTGAACTTGGATCATTTAGGCTTTGCAGGCAAGTGCCTTAATTGCAAAGTTATTCTCTAGGCCTTAATACAGCATTTTTAATCCTTTGTATTTATATAAAATATTTTTATCTTCAGTATAACACAAATTTATTAGTAAAGGAGGTAGGTAAATACTTGCTAGTTTAAATAAAAGGAGTCTAGTTAAATAATTAACTATATTTTAATTCTGTATCAAGAATAATTAGAAGCCCAGACACAACTATCAGTTATGCTTTACTTTAGCCCTGATCATCTTGTTAGGAAAATGCAACCAAAACAGTTAAACCCATAGAGGAAATCATACCTCTGTGATGTGTGCCTTCATTCCTTGGTGTTATTTAGGGATTCTGTAGGCATCTACAAATTTGTTTCTTGAGCAAGATAACTTACCCATGTCTGAGTAATAATAAATAAATGGAAAAGCCTGAGAGCTTCTAGATTGCTTATTAACCCAAAGAGAAGATTTATAGGATGAGAAATTATAGTATAATCAGATGGTTAGAAAAGTGCAAGAAGTATTTTGCTATTTTTATGCTGATACTCTTGTTTCTTTATTCACTATGGCTTCAGTCAGCATTTAGCATGTTGCAATGTGACAATAATGCATATTGAAATATCTGGGCCCAGATGTCCTTGGGTCCTGAAAGGACAAAATAGCTTAAAGCCTTTTCATATTTCCTAACAATATGTAAACTAGCAGTGCCTACTATTTCTAAACAAAAAGATATGTTAGATATCATTAAGTCAGTACAGAGCATCATTCTCAAGAGAAATTATATCATCCTAAAATAACAGAAAAAATAGCAGTACTTGTCCATTTGGACTGTGTGAAATAACTTTCTCTTCTGTAAATTGATTTCTGTAATTTCTGTAAACTGTAAATTGAACATGTTTTTTAATGTCAGTCTAAAATATTATTTTTTGATAAATAGCAAGTTACCTGTCATGGTATAATTTTTCTTTACAAACTAATTTGAAAGGAACACTGTTAAAGCTAACTTTCTGTACATTTATATTCTTAATAATAAGCAAAACATTAAAAAAATAAATCAACCACAATCTTGTGTTAAAGGAAGTGGGAAATTTAATCTGAGCACTTCAGACAACTGAGTTCCTGGACTTTATGTTTTACAAAATCATCTGATTCTTGTTTAAACCTCTCCTTCTGATGTCCTGTGTAAATAGGAATGTGTTTTCTTTTGTGCAGTTTTATGAGGATGACTTGCTAGATATTCAGAGAATAGCTCAGACATTTTAGGTGTTTGCACAAAACCCAAATGTAGACCTAGTGTCTTGTGACTTTTATATTTTGCTGACAAAACTAGTAGCTCTTTGTTGTCCCAAGAAAAGCTGATTTTTTTTCAAATAAACAGCATATCCTTTGGTCTAATATTTTGTGTTGCAAAATTAAGTATTTCTTTTCTTTAGAAGAAATTAGATATTTTGTGTGTTGAGAACAAGGTATGGTTTAAGCACAATAAACTTAAGTATTTGTGAAGTCTATTTTGTAAATGCCTTCCATTTTCCCATTACTCGGTACCTTTTCTTCTGTAGATACAGCTTTTTAAGAAGATATTTATAATGAAAGTGAAATTAATTCAATATTCCTTTCTGGATTACTTTGAAACTTGGTATTTGATCGTAATATTTCTTAAAATCTATCTGCAATAAGTCACTTAACATCAGTAATATTTCTGAAAAACCATAATGGCTTGTAAGAGAGGAGTATAAAGAAAGCAATTTGGGAAATGATATGCAAGAATTTTCTGTTCTCAGGTTATAAATATATGCCTCTGACTTAACATCTGTTGGACATGGTCAAAAGAATGAGAGAGATGGTCAAAAGAGCTCCATCTTCCAAGGTGTATGTTTAAAAATATACTTGTGAATAATGGATGTTTTCCTATTCTACATATTTGATAACTAAAAACAAATCATTATTAACAAGTATGTTCATACCAGATAGAAAACCAGAAGTAAATAGGGTATTTAAACTTGGAAAATCATAGATACTTAAGTAAAGGGATTATTATTAATAGATGAGATTAGTGTTTAAGGAAACCAGTAGAGAATAGTATATTATTTCATATCTGGAAGCTACCAAGAAAATGTGACAAGCTTAGATATATAGGGTTGGGGTCAGCAACAGGAACCAAGATAATATATCTGCTTATACAAGGCTGCCTCCTAGGGATTAGGGTCTTTTACAGAGCTATGTGATCAATATAGGCTGACTAAGTTGGTACCTTAAAGTATCATTAAAAAAAATATACACCATGTAGTTTAAATCAGAAAATTCTTTTCTCAGATTTCTGGAGACTGAATGGTTAAAGACAAGGGAGAGGTCAGGATCTCTAACTGGTGGTGGTGCCTCATGCATATAACTTCTTGCTGTTCTCCATTGTGGAAGAAGAAAGAGCGCTTCCTTGGAGTCTTGAGGTGTCTGCAGTTATTGAATAATTATTTCCCAAAGGCTTCTCCTAATCTCATTTTTCTAGGTATTAAGGTTTCTACATATGGATTTTGTGGGAGATCATAGGCATTTAGACGGTAACAGTTGAAAAGTAACACTAATACCTCCTTATCTTCTGTCAACCAGATATACTTCCAAATTCACCCATTAGCCAAACGTTTGCAAAAATTGAATAAGTCAGTGTAGTTTATATACTTCTCCCTTCTGTATGGAGAGCTACATTTCTATCAGAATAGTCCAATTATCAATTATGTAGTCTCAATTATCAAATTATCAACTTGGCTCTGGCCACCAAATCCTTTTTTTTTTTTCTTCCTTTTCATACTAATGAGACAGCAGTGCTTTCTAGAGGCCCTGTGAATTATGTTTTATAGATGAGAAAAGATATTCCCCAGTTCCTGGACTATACTGAGTAACTTTGCAAATGAACAATTTTACTGAGTCTCTCTGAAGACCTTCAAATAAGTCTCCTGAGTCTCTCTTATTAAAATATCCAAATGGGAAGGACACAGTAAGAGACAAATTTCACTTGTTTTCAATCAAAAATGTAATCTAGATTATAGATGTTAATATATGCATATATTTATGCATATCTTTATATGACATTTTAATATAATTGGGCATTTTGAGTGCAGTATCAGACCAGTGATGAGGCCAGAAATTGTAATAGGGGAACAAATGTGAGAAAAATATAACACACATACAAAATGTTATAATAAATCTCCTATTATTTTATATGATTATTAAACATTTTTAATTCAAAATAACCACTTCATATCTACCATAACAGATACCACACCGTTAAAATCATCTTGGCTATTTATCACTAATTATTTGTGACAATTTGAGTTTTAAGTGCATGGATGCCACCTTTATTATTATCATGCTACATTCACCATTTGAAACAGCTTCACACCCACATATGGTTCAGCTCTCATGCACTAGCTCACTTCTGTTTACACATAGGGAATATATAGGCAATGCATTCATACCAGTAATTCATCTGAGACTGGAATAGAAGCTAGGCTTTCTAGTTTGTGAAGGATCCTCATTAAATTGTGATTTGGAAGACACTTGAAGAACATGGCAAGTATGAGTTGTAATCCTTAATGAGGCCCTGAAACTAGATTCATTTGAGAGCAAGTGTGCAATTACATGTTTAGATGCTTTTGAGTCATTTTCAGTTTTAGAGCAATGACAAGAATACTAATATTCATAGTATCTGGGGCAAATATAGAAATGCCTTGCTTAATAAATATCTACCTTGTTGAGCAGGACATATAATTAGTAGTTCTCTTCATTTTTAAATTTAATTCAGTCACGTTTTGCTGACAGAGGAACTCCACCCCACTGGGATATGCACTGCTGTAGTTCCCTTGGCCTTGCTAAGATAAAACATATAACCAGGGCTGGGGGGATGGCTTAGTGGTTAAGGCATTTGCCTGCAAAACCAAAGGACTCAGGTTCGATTCCCCAGGACCCACGTTAGCCAGATGCACAAGGGGGTGCACACGTCTGGAGTTCGTTTGCAGTGGCTGGAGGCCCTGGTGCGCCCATTCTCTCTCTCCCTCTTTCTCTGTCAAATAAATAAATGTAAAATATTAAAAAAAAACAAAAACATATAACCAAAAGCAGCTAATGGGGGCTGGAGAGGTTGCTTAGTGGTTAAGCGCTTGCTTGTGAAGCTTAAGGACCCCAGTTGGAGGCTCCATTTCCCAGGACCCACGTTAGCCAGATGCACAGGGGGGTGTACACATCTGGAGTTCATTTGCAATGGCTGGAGGCCCTGGCATGCCCATTCTCTCTTTCTCTCTCTGTCTGTTGCTCTCAAATAAATAAATATAAACAAATAAATTATTTTTTTAAAAAGCAGCTAATGGGAAGAATTTTTTTTCTTTTTTTTTTTTTATTTCAGCTTAGCCAATGGAAGAGAGATTTTAGTTCAGCTTGCAGTCTTCTTGGGAAGCTTCATGGTAGCATGAGCAGGGCTGGACATCACCTCTGTCACTGGAGGTGGAAAATAGCAGCAAGATAGTAAGACAAACTCTGGTAAGGGGTATTTGGCTATAATATCCCTAAGCCCACCTGCAACAACACATCTCCTCCAGCAAAACTCCACCTCCCAAATTACCATCAGGTGGGGACCAAACATTAAGAACATATGAGTTATTTGGGAGGAGGCATCCGATTCAAACCATCACATGTCACTTTTAGTCAAAGTGGATACGCAGTGTTTTATTGACATAATTGTTATTACCAATATTACTGAGGCTCTTTCATAAGTACTGAAGACAAAAGCTGATGAAGACATTGTAAGAACTGGCATGGATGATAGTGGAAACATAAAAAAGAGAACAGGAAGGAAATACACAGTACTTTCAAGCCTTTATAATACCATGCATATATTAATTTCATGATGCAATTTCCCAGGGGTCCATCCTTCCCATGTGTTCTTTTTTTTAAATACACACATTTGATTTTCACACCAACCCTTTCCTTGTTCTCCAAAAATCTTTGTGCAAAGAAGGAGGTATCCCTGTTTTCATGACTTGTTATTTCATCAAAATTTCCTCCATTTTATTCATATTACATTTTTTTGTCTTGGATGGCATTGGAAATGAAGGGTCATGCTCTCTACAGTTATTTCACTCTCTTTAATTTTAATTTCCAAGCTTCTGAAATACATTCTACTTATCCAGTTAGTATCCCTTTACTTTGATAAGTTGAGTCCCAAGGGACCAAGTATTTCCACACTCATGGGTCATGATGAAGGCAATAAGAGTGCCACAATTCTATCCTAATGGCTCATTTATTTGAAGGGTCCAAAGCCTTTTTAGCCCAACCCAGCATTGCTCACATTTTTGCAATTAAATTAGGATCTCTGAGTAGATAGCAATGTTTCCCAAACTGTTTTAAAACTATTAGTAAGTAAAATATGATTAAAATTGTATTAAATATTTAGATACAATAAATTGCAGTTATTATGAAAACAGTACAAGGTCCTAGTATATCTAAGTTCCAATGCACAATTATTTAATACAATATCGTTTTAGACAATTTATACTAACAAGCAGTGAGCTGATCCTCTGTATTATTCACTAAGTGTTCTCTGTAACATTTATATCTATAATCTTCCAATATTTGAAGCATCGTAAATATGTTAGTAACATAAAACATAGATTATAGACTGGAGAGATCACTTAGTAGCTCAGGTGCTTACTTTCAAATTCAGAGGACCCAGGTTTGATTCCCCAGGACCCATGTAAGCCCAATGTACAAAGTTGCACAGGTGTCTGAAGTTTGTTTGTAGTAGCTAGATGCCATCATGAACCAATTCTCTTTCTCTCTGAAAATAAATAAAAACTATTTTAAAATAAATAAAAATATAGATCAACTCCAAATGATATGTAAAATATAGTAATCTTATTTTTAAAAAGACATATATATATATATATATAGATAGATAGATAGATAGATAGATAGACATAACATATATATGTACACATATAACATATATATATATATATATATATATATATATATATAAAATCTTGCTTGGACTAAATGTCTGGTTAATGTGGGCAGGGAGGAGAGAACAGATGATACTTACACATGATGTATCCATACACAGTATGTTCTTAATAAAAATCTGGTTAATGTTAACCTCAATTATATTCATGAGGGGTTTAAACTTTCCTTTGGTGGGATTTCTCTTCATTTTTGTATCTATTATATGGCAGATTAAGGAAGCATTAAGAAGAGGAATAAAATCACAAAAGTATAAAAAATTTCCACATTATTATTATACTAAATACATTATAAAATGAAATGAAATGCTACAGAAGGTATGGAATTTTACTATAAGTATTGAACCACTTATGGAATACATGATATGTAATTTTGAAGATAATTTTAGAGTATACTTACAGTGTAAGAAATATGGATATTAGTGTACTGATACACATGTTTGTTTGGATAATGCTTGTTAGATATATTTTATTATATTATTAGTTTTAATGTGTTGCTCTTTTTCATATGATGGTATTTTATATTTTCTCTCTTTGATTACTAGAGAATTAGCAGTTAACCAATTTCCCTAACTCATTCTTGCATGAGGAGCAATTATCTCCAGTGCATGATCTTCTATTCCTGGTTGCTCAGTCAGGCAGCATTGCAGATGCATATGTTTACAACCGCTTTGTAGATGCTGTGGAATTTGCAAGTTGTTGACGTTATGATGCCCATTGCTTCACCCAATCATGTAAGCATTCTTAAAGCATAGTTTTTACTCCTGTTGTTAGGAGAAAGAAAAGTCAGAAAGATTCAATATATAGTAAAATTCAAATCTTTTTGCTGGTTCAAGAATGGAAGAGACCATGTGAAAAGAGATGGACAGACAATCAATGTCTTCGGGATTTCAGTCTCAGAGGCAGCAAAGAAATAGGACCTAATGATAAAAACAAGAAGGAACTAAAAATTGTAAAAATAAATAAATAAATAAATAACAAAACAAGAATTTGTTTAATATTGGAAATTACCACAGAATGAAAAGTTGACTTCCCCAACACATCTCCTCACTAATCTTATAGAACAGGTCATATATCCAATTTTCAATTTTTTTATTGGCATGTTATTTTAGTTAGCTAAAAGGTCAGACATAATTCCCTGCACAAATGTATAATCAGAAAATGTTTGAGATAATTTCTGTCTTAGTAGCATCATCTTCCACAGCTGTACTCTTAAATATTTTAATTTTAAATATATAAGATGATAACTATGTATATATGTTATTTTTTTTCTCACTACATTGCTAGTTAAAGTCAGAAACTTTAGCCTGTCTCACCACAGAAATCAGTTTGGTGACTTGACCATAAGTACAACCTCAGAGTCTTGAAATAGTGTTGAATTGTATTTATCTTATTCATCTATATTATTTGTAGATAAAATTGATAAAAATGAAAAATCAGGTCTTAAGGGTACAATTTTCACTACTAAGTATGGTATATATTTATCTTAAGGGTGTCCAACCTTTTGATATTGTATGATGAGATTTTTATCCACATATATGCTTGGCTTCATTCATAACTGTGCTTCATGCATGTGGACTGTGGGACATTCTTTGGACACTCCTGAATTCTATATTATTATAAACACATATATTTTGAATTTATATGTTATAATTCTAAGTGTGCTTCATAGTATCTATGATTACTACTCATCCCCCGCCTTGCTGTTGAGCACAAAGTGCCTCCTCCTAGACTACAATCGTTTCCAAGTGTGAATGAGGAGCCTGAATTACACAGTCTATATTATTTGGTATGATTTAACTTGAAAATCATATCTTGTACACATTAATCATTAGCTAAAATATGTTGCTCATTTTTGATAATTTTCTTTCTCTTTTTTCTATTTTGGATTTAATTGGTTCTCAATACCTTTTAGTGAATCCATACATCAAGATATAATCATGTACTTTTTATATAAAGACTCTTTTTGCCTTTTATTTTTTATGGTTCCCTGCTTATTTTTAGCTGCTTTGGAAGAAACAAAATATACCATATAAAGTTTGAAGTTAATAACACTACAGCTGTAGTCATTATGCTTTTCTGATTCATAGTGTGCAGATTATTGGGTTTCCTCTGGGTAAAGCTTTATAAATTATCTCACCTACATAGTCTACAGCCTTTCCTTTCTCAGGTAAACATTATATGAATTTTTTTCATTTTTTTTCCTTCTCATGAACATATATGCATCTACATATGTATTTTATATATATATATATGTATATATATGTGTGTATATATATATTACATATATATATATATAATATATTGAAAAGAAATATTTATGTACATATGAAGATATATGTGTATATCCACTAATAGATGATGTGATATTTATAACCTGTTATTCAATTTTGAATCTAAAGCATCTAACTTATGAATGTGGACAATCACAAAATCAAGTGTCTTTATTTTATTGCCATATTAGCAGGAAAGTAAGCACAGTCAACTGAACTAGAATAGTGTAATTTGTGTGTCAATATCCCTTATAGGCTCATGTCTGAACACCTGATCCCCAGCTAATGTCATCATCTGGGAACACTGTAGAACTGTGAGTAGGAAGAACCTTGTGGGAGGAAGTGTGTCACTAGGAGTGGGTCTTGAAATTTTATAGTCACAAACATGTCCTCTGCTTCCTAACTCTGACCACAGTACGAGCACTGAACTCCCTGCTCTTTTGCCATGCATTCCTCCCTCTGATAAAGGGCATTTCCCTGAAACTGTAAACTGTAATAAATCCTTTATTTCCTCAAGTTGTTCCTTACCAGGTCTTTGATCACATTAAAAAAAAAAAAAAAAAGGTAACTAATCAGAGAAGTTAGGCCACTGTTGTATTAAAACTGACCACTGACCACATAGTTTGTAGAATTTGTGACTGGTATGTAGGAGGATATGGGAGAGTTTGGAATTTAGAGATAGAGAAGCCCAAGTGTACTGTAAGTATAGCTAAAAGAAGGCATCCTGTCCAGACATAGTGATTCAATCCCAGCACTTGAGAGGAAGGGAAGGAGCATCATGAGATATTTTGGAAGCGTTACCTGCTGTAGAAAGGTAGGTCACTGTGTGGGGGAGGTGAGGTGGGGGGTAGAGCTATGGATTGAGGTTTTCTACCCTGGCTCTTACTGTTTATTTTCTTTCTTTCCATAGTCACTGACTAGCCACCATCTTGCTCCTGCTGCTGCCTCTTTTCTGCCTTGACAGAACTATCCCCTGGAAAGTGTCAGGTAGAATAACCCCACTCTGCTATTACCTGGCTTTCTGTTTGGTATTTTGTCTCACCACTGAATAAGCAACCAATCTATAGAAAAAAGAAATTAGAGTTTCTCAGTGTGTAATAGAAGTCAGTATATAGCAGTATCGTTGAGAATAGAGAACATGCCTCAAGTATTCTGGTCCATATTGCTTTCCTTTCATTCTTAGCATAATCTTTCCCATCTATTCCTTTTGCTCTGTACAGTTAGGTTTCTAATTGCCTAGACAGATCACCTGACCAATAGCAGCTTATGGGAGGAAAGGATATCTTTCAGACTTACAATTTTGAGGGGAAGCTTCATCACAGCAAAGGAAGCTGGCTTATTTTATCATACATCTGCAACAGAGAGAAAACAATAAGTATGAACTGGCTCTAAATACAGTTGGACTGGAATCTTCAATGTTAAGGTACAGCCTCAGCAATATACATCCTATACTAATTTTTCATAAAATTCTCTACCAACTGGGGACTGTGTAGGAAGCTTAATCAGGTAGCAAGCTTAATCAAAATACCTCAGGCTATGGGAGTCATTCACATTCAAAACATGACAACCTCTAAACACATAGAGGTTTTGAAGGCTGTATGTGCAAGGGTGAGATTTGAAAAAAAAATACAAAGAGTTTTATTATTTTTATGACATAATCATGTATATAATTTAGCTTCACTTATTTTGCCAGTGTCAACTGTGTCATTATAACAGGCCATGTATTATGCTTAGCTATAAAGAGCTTTAGAAAATAAAATTAGGATACCAACAAAGAATAAGCATGGCCTATTCTAGTCCTATGTTTTATTATTTTAACAAGTAGAAAGCTGTGGGATTATCATGTCCCCTTAGACCTAGACCACAGCAGAATTCACAACAGCATTTAGACTAAGGTATTCAGATAATGTTGATTGTTGAGAGTCTTTCTGTCAAGTACCAATGGACAATTACTAAGTTTTGTTAATTTTCCAATGAACATTTGTGAAAACAGTCTAATATATGACAAGTAGTACCAGAGTCGTGGCTGCTCTCTAAACTTCTCCTGTCACTAGACCTCAGCAGGTATTTTCCATAGCTGTCAAGCTTAGAGTATCCAGGATGGTTAATTATACTGTGGTCATTTGAAAAATAAGTACTTTATTTATGTTTTTAAACTTTTATGTATTTATTTGCATATATGTGGGTGGGGACAGGTGTATAGGGGTACATGTGGGATATATCAGAACCTCTTGAAACTGGGAACAGAATGTTAGACACTTATACCACTTTTTGCATCTGGTTTTGTACATGTGGCTAGGCATTGAACCTAGCTTGTCAGGCCTTGAAAGACACTCCTTTAACTGTTAAGCCATCCTCCCCAAAGAATAAGTATTTAATTGCCTCTGTCTAGGAAAATGATATGGCATAAAATTTATTGATCAGCAATATATTCTAATAGTATTATTTTACATTTTTAGAATTAATAAACCAGAAGGGGTGATGATGGCATGATATTCATTTAGATTTAATAATGCAACAAAGCTGATTATTAATTCCTCTCAATTTGAAAACCTGTGGTCTCAGACTATATTTGATTTCCTAGCTTTATATATGCTATACACTTTCCCTACACTTTATACTTTTCCTTTGTTATATGTCTCAAATGTTTATATAACTGTCTCTACACAAGTTGCTGTAAAGTGCGTAAGCATGCATGTGGAGGCCACGAGTAAATGTTGTCTGTATTCTTAAGTATCTTTCCACATTAGTTTTGGAGATGGGGTCTTGCACTGAACAAGAAGCTCCCTGATTTGGCTAGACTATGTAGCCAGCAAGCCCCCAGGATTCTCCTGCCTGCCTCTCCAACTCTGTGACTCCAGGGGTGCAACCACTACACCTGACTTTTTTACATGGGTTCTGGGGTTCTAATGAAAAGTCATCCTGCTTATAAGATTAGCATTTTACCAAGTGAATCATTATCTGAGTGTGTTATTTCATTCTTAATCAAGACATTTTATTTTCTGACTTATTTTTCAACAATACACTGGACACAGTGCCAATTTTGGTGGAGATGAAGAATGATGCCTGGCACAGTTAATATTTCTCTTTTCATTCATCATCTACCATGGGCATTTCTGGAAGAAGCTATCTTTACCACAGAGAAATAATGATTTGCATTGAGTAACTCAACCTCCTGTAGCTGGTAGTCCAAAGAGGCTGGTGTATGCCTGAAGAACTGACATCCATAGGTTGGATATTTATTTGGAACCAAGTATCTTTCTTAGTCCTTTATTCATTTTTTTTTTGGGGGGGGGACACAATCCAACTTTATGCTTTCTTCCCTGAACTCTCACATTCCCAACTTGCTGAGTAAAATGTGGATTGTGATTTGTATATTAGTATCTGATCAGAAAATTCTGTGTTATGAAGACTATCATTTAATGACAAGATCTAAAATCTAAAGTCTCCTCTCAATGATTAATATTCCACTGTCATCATATGGAAGATAAAATTTCCTATAAAAATAAATCATGACTTTGTAGGTATGATAAAAATGAATTGCTCAATGGATGGGATATTTTATCCATTTGTTCCAGATGTATTTTAATAATATTTGTTAATTATAATTAATATTTGAGGGGTTGAGATTGGCAATATCAGATATTTCAGTGGAAAAGCAGAATTTGCTGAATATTTACAATTTTACTAAAATACTTTTTTAATGCCAGGCTAGAAGGATAAGAATGAGTTTAAAATTCTATTTTTAGATATGTTGGATACAGTATCTCTGTAGCAGAGCTGAAAGAAAAATCAATACACATTTTTCATTTCATGAGTTCTACGATGCTAAATCCCAAGGTATCATTTACTATTCTTCATGGGACTTTCTGGTCACATTCATTTTTATTATTTCTAGATATTTTGTCTTAATCTCTGTTCTTGGCAGGTTTGTAAATCATTTTAGCCTCTGTCAGACAGAATAGGTTAAAGACTATTGGTATAGTTACCTAAATAGCTTACTTGTGACTAATATCAACATGGCTCACTATTCAACCCTCTAATTTACTATTATATTTATTAAATTACACCCTTCCTTTGCTTTAGTAAACTTTCTGGTCAGATGCTTCAAATTTTATCACTATTTTTCTACTTATTATGTGTCATCTCATTGCTATATTTTAGTATTTTACTAAGGTTGTTAAACATCTTCATAAATTACTTATGCTTCATAAATTACTTATGATTTACTGTTGGACAAGTTCTGAAACCAATATTTATGTGTGCACTTACAGAACAGTGTCTCCCCTTAAGTGGTAATCATTAACAGATTAAATTTTTAAGCCCCTTTAATATTTTGGTTCTATCAAGAAGCATTGGGTGACTTCCTACATATTCTTTCTGAGATTATTATTACAAGCTATATAGATCTTAGTTTCTCTTCAAAAAAATCCCCTATAGCTTTAAAACCATTTCCAAGCCAACATAGTGAAAGGTTATAAATTCTGGAGAGAAAAATCCAATCGTCAAAATAAATTCACATAAACCAGATGCAGAAGGTAACACATGTGTTTGGGGTTTGCAGTGGCTGGAGGCCTTGACACTCCCATTTGCTTTCTCTCTCTGCCTCTTCCTCTCTACCTTTCCCTTTCCTCAAATAAATAAATATATTTTTATAAGAAAATAAAGCCATCTTCTCCCACACTGGCTCCCTTTATTCTTAATATTTGTATCTTGGGAGATTCTAGTGAATTTGATTTCTACAGTGTCACTAGTGTCTTTATCACTCTGATTTTGATTATGTGATCATATTTTATATTTTTTTCTTATTTTATCTTTTCATTATATTAATCATGTTCTTATCATCCCATCCTTTCTGATTCTGGTTTTTCTTTTTAAATAACAGAAATTTCTCTTGATCTTATTGTAAAGACAAAGACTTTCTACAAAATAAAGTTGTTTTTTATATTTATAAAAAGAAAAGAAAAGAACAATCACTTGGGAATTTTCAATTAAAAAAGCTATAACTTTTATATAATCAGTTTAAAATCCTTCAAAAGCAAATATATTCCAGCTGCATGATTCCCTGACAAGGATATTTAGCAGAACAGGCTTTTCTGATGAAAAATGATGTACTTCAGGATTTTAGTTCTGTCTAAATTTTGTTGACTTTAACCTTAATCTGGCTAATTGCCACTTGTATTTGCTTTCAAAAAAGATTTATGTCAAATAGGCTAGTGTTTTTAAAACTGGTAAAATGATTTAATTAGTTGATGGAGTATAATGTAAACTAAGAGTTAACCCTATTTAAGATAAAATGAGATGTTATGTTGGGAAGATTCTAAATCAATATATGACCCAGTTATATATGGTGAATGCTAAGTGTACAATCTATCTCACTATTTTTAATTTGGATTTAAAATGCTTTTTAAAATGTTTATGGGCATTATCCATCCAGGTAGTTCAGATATGCTTACATATTACACGACAAAGACAAAATTAAAGAATCAGTGAAATTTGTCATTAATCTAGTGTTATTTTGGTAACAAGAAAAAACTAAATGCTTGTATATCTAATAGCCTATAACTCTGATACAATATATAGTTTTGAAACTTCAGTTGTGACAACAAATGAAATATCAAATTATGAGGATGAGTTGGCAAGCAGCAGGAGTGTGCAGCAAATGGAATATGAGGATGAGTTAAAGAAATGTCACGAAAGCTGGGTGTGGTGGCGCACACCTTTAATCCCAGCACTCAGGAAGCAGGGGTAGGAGGATTGCCATGAGTTCAAGACCATCCTGAGAATACATAGTGAATTCCAGGTCTGCCTGAGCTAGAGTGAGACCCTACCTTGAAAACAACAAAAAAAAAAATGTCATGAGATTATGATAAAATTATGTTATGTACATCTATCCAATTGTCAATAAATAATGACATAAAAAGGGCTAAATAAAATTTTAGTCAGAGCTTAATTCCAGAGGTGTTTCACTTTCAGTAAACAAGATCTATTCCATTGATTATTCCTGTTTCAGGGCTCCTAGATTTGGGATGAATTATATGGACAGCATTTAACATTAAGTAAAATTACTTTTTAATTCTGTTTAGAAATTAAATTCTAGAAGGTAAAATATCATACTCTTTGGTATACTCACCATCATACATCAGCATCCATTTCTATACCTAGGTAAACCTCAACCTTCCGTCAGTTTAATAGTTGCTATGGTATGAACATGAAATGTCCTCCAAGGGGTTCTTTTGCTGTATTGATTCCCAGATGGTGGGGCAATGTTGGAGGTTCTGGAAATTTGGAAGGGAGGTCCTTGCAGGAGGTAGCAGGTCATCTGAGTAAGTAATGATGTCCCTGGTTCTTGGTCCTGTTCCCTGCCTCTGCTTGCTGTGTGTGCTGAGACAAGCAGCTCTGCTGTCTCATTTCATTGACATGGTGGTCTGCTAAATAACCAGCTCAGAATCCACAGAGTCCAGCACTGTTGACCAACATTTTGTGAACTATGTTCTTGTCATAGTTTAAATAATTGATTTTTTAATTGTATTTATTTATTGCAAGCAGAGAGTGACAGAGATAGAGAGAAGAAAGACAGACAGAGAAAGAATGGGTATGCCAGGGCTTCCAGCCACTGCAAACAAACTCCAGACGTGCATCTGGTTAATGTGGGCCCTGGGGAATCGAACAGAGGTCCTTTGGCTTCGCAGGCAAACATCTTAACCACTAAGCCATCTCTCCAGCCCTATCTAATTGACTTTAATACTCTAATAAGTTCACATATATATGGTCGAAAGCCATCCTGATAATAGTTAAGCCACACTCAGATTCCCTTCTGGTTACGTCTAAAATCACAAAAGCATACCCAGTGTGGCATAGGTTAGCTCACAAATTCTATTTCGCTTTTTCAAGGGTTAAAACTAAATACATTGCACTTAACTATTGTGAGGGAATTGAATCTAAAGGAGCAAAGGAAAAAGCCAAGCATGCTGAGACTCAGAATTCAGTCTGAACAGCATCACCTTTGACCTGTGTGACCACATTCTGGATGGGGAGGGCCTGTGTTTCTCTGATGTCTGTGTCTTCTAGATTGGCATGATGCTCAGTAAGTACTCAGGAGACTTTACTACATAAAACAGTAAAGAGATAGATTGTTCTTTCTTTCCAGTACATTCACACCTTAAAGTCATAACAAATACTGTTTGCTACTATTTTTCCCCTGGGGCTATATTTGGTCCATTTAATTAGGACCCCGTTTTGAAAGTCAGACTTCTCTATTCAATTTTCTATGCAGTCCAGGCATGCATGGGCATGGTGGTGCATGCCATTAATCTCAGCCCTTGGGAGGCAGAGGTAGGAGGATCACTGTGCATTTGAGGCTATCCTGCCACTAACTAGTGAATTCTAGGTCAGCCTGGGCTAGAACAAGACCCTACTTCAAAAAAAAAATTTTTTTTTTTCTTTGAGAAAAGGCATATTGGATGTCAAATGGGAGTTTGTTCAAGCTTCTAGTCAGCAAAAGGGAAGGGGTGGGCAGGATTGTGAAGAGACGATTACTTCTCCTTGGTACCTGAGAAGGAGAGTTCAAAAGGAAATTGACTTTGATTTTTTTGATTTCTTCAGGAAATAGTGTAGGCTTTTCTCCCCTTCTGCTATAGTGAGATGAGGTTGCAGAGGTCAAAGACAATGATATATGGACAAGGTATCAGAACCAGGTCTGCTGAATGGGGAAAGAAAAAAAAAAGTGCTATCTTTCATGGTGTTTCCTGATAAAAACAGAGGGGCTGTGAGCAATACTGCACAGTACTTTCTGAGGGAGTGCTGCAAGGACGGCTACCGCAGACTGCTCTGGCCTCGTGAGCTGTACTTCAAAAATTACCCAAGTCCTTTCCGTTTGCCTTTGCTTAAAAGTTATTTCCTCAGAGACAGATAATTTATAAGGCAATATATTTCATGTGTATTCTTACCTGATTCAGTAATCTATGTGATCAGATTTTGTAACTAAATATAGATGTTGGATATAGGCCCTTAATTCATGAACACTGTAGTTGTATTGGAAGAGTAAGATTGTTATGGTGTTTTTCATAATATATGCAAAAACTTTAATTAGTAATTATCTCCAAGGCTCATGACAAAAATAAAAAGTCCAATTAAAAATACTTCTCAAGGCTGATCTATATATAGTTCGGTGGTAGAATACTTTGCCTGGTTGAGCAAGAACCTGGGATCAATATCCAGATCAGAATAGAGAGTGACATTTCAGCATTTGGGACAGGAGGTATGGCTGCATGAAAAGAGGAAGGTTTGAGTTTAAACTTTTGTACCCACTTAAAAATGCTAGGTGTGCTGGTGGAAATCTAGAACTGGGGAGGTCATCGAGTCTGACCTACCTGGTGAACTCAAAGCCAGTGAGAGACAGTATTGCAAACATAAGTGGATAGTTTTCTAGAGGATGACACGTTTCACATGAGCTTTCACATGCAAGCACACACGTGAACATACATATGTACATAAGTAAGTTCATTTGCACATACTCAAACACTTGCACATACACATAGACAGAAACATGTGACTAATAAGAATAATAAAAATAAATGTTTAAAAAGTAATTTGTCAGTAATTTGCAGTGAGATCCAGCTGTGTGAGCACAGTATAACTATTTTTTTAAAATATAAAACAAAAGCTCTCAATTATTAAAAAAAATAGTGCTTGCTAATCAATTGGTGTATAATTTACTTAAACATAATAAATAAATTATTACTCAAGTTTTTGTATAGGTTTTGGTAACTTGTAGCCCCACAAAAATGTAAATAAGATTGTCTCTAGTGATTCTAAATGGAGTAACTGGAGGGGTTTACACTTGTGCTTTTGACTTCATGCATAATTAAAGTAATTCAACAGGTAAGACATTGATGAGTTCCATTCGGACTGAAGCTTCTTGATGACCTCTGCTGTCAGAGTCTACCCTGTCCTGGTACAGGAGGCAGTATTGCAGATTTGCTCTGCACCCAGATAAAGGCAGTTGTTGCTACTGTAACATAAGCAACATTGAAACTTCTTAGTAAAGCAACATCTCTGACTTATACTCACGTTAACTAAATTGGATCTACAGAGATCCAACATGGATGAGTAAATATATGTAAAAGTCTGTTAGCTATATCTTAGGACTTAAGAATGCAAAATAAAGCATCTGCTACTTACCATTTATGAGGAAGCCAACTTAAAAGAAACTGTATTTTCATTATTATAGGAATCAATATTAAAAAGTGATATTAGGGCCACTGAGTTCCCTCCTAAAGTTATGTCCCTATGAGACATAATAATTAGAGGCTGGTGATATTGCTCAGTGGTTAAGAACACTGGCTTATAAATCTGATGGCCCTGGTTTGATTCCCCAGTACTCATGGAAAGGCAGACATACAAAGTCGCTCATGGGTTTGGAGTTCATTTTCAGTGGTATCAGGCCCTGGTACACCCATGGTTATTCTCTCTGTTTGTCTTACTTCTCTGTTTCTCTCACTGGCTCCCTGAAAGAACAAATAAAATATTTTAAAATAATGCATTATAATCAGGTATTATATTATTTCTTATGTGTATATACATATGTACATGTGCATATGTACATATACATGCATATATACAAGCATGCTTACATAAGTACATACTTGATTAGATCAGTGTGGTGGTTTGGATGAGATGTACTTCATAGACTTTTGTGTTTGGAATAACTGGACCCCAGCAGGTGGCAATTTGGGAGGTGGAGTCTTGCTGAAGGAATCATGTTACTGGGGGCAGGGGTTTATTAGCCCATCTTACCTTACCAGTGAGCTCAATCATTCAGTTGCTTATGCTTTTATTTTGAGTTCCATAAAAGTAATGCTTCTCATTCACTTGTAAAATGTGTACATTAATATGTATAAACAAAGCACCAATAGCCAAACATAGCTCTATTGAAAAAATAAATAGGAGTTATTTCAGCCAGGTATGGTGGCATATGCCTTTAATCCCCGCAACAAGGAAGTAGAGGTAGGAGGATCACTGTCAGTTTGAGGCCACCCTGAGACTACATAGTGAGTTCCAGAGTCAGACCGGGCTGTAGGGAAAGCCGCCACTGTAACACTAAAAAGAAAAAGAAATGTATTGTTTCAATTGTAATGAAAATAATACATATATATTATGTATACATGTATTAATATTATTACATGATATAAACACATAATAATGCATTATATATTAATATATAGCATAAATTAACATATAATGCAATATATGTTAATATCATATATATATACTAATTTATATGTCATGGAATTAGTACATGTATATATGCAATTAATATAAAATATCAGCTGTGCATAATAGATGTGGTGTATGAATGTCTAAAGGATCTGTTTCTTATCTTTCAGTTTATACAGTTAATAGAAAATGACTAATTTCAGAAAGAGAGAGACACAAATATAGAGAGATGGTAGGGGGAGATGGAGAAAGAGAGGGAGAAACTTACTTAGAAATTAAAAGATAACTTTCCAACAATTCACCTAGAATAGAAACTCCCTTTGTAGGATGGTTAGTGGTCTGCTGATATGAAGTCCTATTCACCTATAGGTTAGTGAAAACCTATAATGGAAGATTTTATGCTTTAATATTGCTGAGACACAAATTTATAAAAAAGGGATAGGACTGTCAGATGGCTTAGGTGTTAAGGCACTTACCTGCAAAGCCAAAAGAATTGGGATCAATTCCCCACAACACACATTAAGCCAGATGAACAAGGTGGCACATGCGTTTGGAGTTTTGCAGTTGCTAGAGGCTCGGGCACCCATTTTCTCTCCCTATCTGCTTATCTTTCTCTCAAATAAGTAAATAAATAAATATATTTTCAAAAACTATACACAAAATAAATGATATTGTTGATTTACCTTAAGTCAATGATATACCTAGAATTTGTCTCAGAATACAACTTAAACTCACCTCTACGCAGCACCTTTAGAAAATTCAGGTGAAGGAAACAATGTTTTCTTTGTTATGCAATTAAAATTTCCATGATTGCCTTAATAGTAAACATTTGTCCACAAAAAAAAAAAAAAAAAAAAAAAAAAAAAGTTGACACAAAGTATTGTTGAATGTCAGTAGAGGGCACTAAGATTCCACTGGAATGAAAATAGTAACTTTTAACAGTCCTAAGAATTTGTACTTTTTCTGTAATTTTAAAATAGAAAATTTTATAAACTCTACCTTTATAAAAGCTTTAGTATTGCTACCAGAAATGCTCTGCTTTTTAACCCTCAAGGAAAAGTAACATTTAACTATTTAACTTGGCTTTTCCCTTTTGTCTTCTATATCTCTTTTTCTTCTATAACACCGTTTACACATGTTTAAATATATTTAAATTATAATCTCCTCTTATTATCTTCTCTTGGCTCCTTCAACTGAACCCATCATCTGATGCTTATGCGACATTCAACTGCAAGGTTGTTTCTTTCATTTCGTAAAACATAGAATAATTATTATTTAATAGATAAATAATCACTTAATAAATTACGTTCTGCAAGAAGTTCCTTTGAAATGAAGAAAAGCTAAGTTTATTATATGCCAGAGGAAAGCAGGAAGTTTCCAGGACAACAGACAGGCTTGGTAGTGTTGCTCTTCTTTACCATATGTTAGCATAATGGAAATGCTTCAGACAACCAAGACCACACGAGACTCTAATTCTGAAATGAAACTAAACTTGGGTATGTAAGATCTGATTGAATACTTAATCTCACAGTTATAGAAAATACATCTGCACAGAATATTAAGCAAGTGATGAAAATGTACATCATATGGAAACAATGAAATGAAACAATATATCTTATGCTTTTTTTTTTTTTTTTTCATTCTCACTCATCTATTAAAGAAACATGTGAAATCTAAAGAGAATGTTTCTGCCATACAGGGTTAAAAGCAGTTCAGTGTAATGATTTGGATCTGGCCATTTCCATGGACCTATACATTTATTTTCATTCACATAATATATGTTTAAATTTAAATATAAGATCTGGTATTAGTAAAGCATTAAAACCCATAATTTGTAGCTTCCTAAGGAATAGTATTTAGAAATGTGATATTTCTTCATTCACAAATATTGTTTTAACTTACAAAAATAGTAAACCTGAATAATATCACAGAATTGTAGGGCTGTAAAGATATCTATTACTTCTTACAACCTTGTTATATTATAGACTGGAAATTTGTAAATTAGATAAGAGTCCTTCTGAAAGCTTAAAAAAATTGGAACTGAATTACTTCCATGAAGCAGAATTAGCAGAAATTTTCAAGTCTCATGACCCTAATCAAAAATACTTCCTCACGCCATTCTCACTTTCCTTCCATGGGAAATGTAACCGTTTCACTCAGGATAATAGATTTCTAAGGAAAAAGAGTGTGTTGATTCTTCCTGCATTTGTTCAAAGCCGCACAAAAGTAAGGGATGGAAGACACTAAAGATTAATTGGAAAATGGATTTCTTTAACAATCAAGGTCCAGTGTAATGAGCATGTCACTTACTGAATTTTGTCATTGCTTTTCCATGTGAGTACAACTGTAGGTCATTCCCTTACAAGTCATATGAGAGATGAAGCAAGCTATACAACAAAGGACAGGTATGTTAAAATAAAGATGGTATTTCTAGCAGTATGGCCACCTGAGATCAGACCAAAGATAGAAATCCCATCCTAATTTTGCAGGTATATTATCTTCCAACTAGTAACACAATTTTAATTATGTGCTTGTTGGAATTTCGATAACAGCTAGTAGTCAAACTTTTCTATTCTTCTCAAAATAATGAAATCAGTTTTATATAGTGATCCTGTGATGATTCAGGGTGGCTGTTAGCTGCCAGTGGAAATTTTTTGCTTGCAATATATCATGCTGATTCTCCTTGTATTAACAAAGCAGAACTATCAAGCTTCATTAAAAAATTAAATTCCTAATATAATTAAGGATTGTAGATAGCTTTTCCCCTAGTGTTGATATATTTTCTATTTCTAGGACATTTTTCCTCTTTAACATCATAAAAGCTAAAACTGAAACCCACAAATTTTCAAGGTATAAATGTTTTAGTTCATTGTAAATATCATATCACTCTATATCTATGATTTTCAGTGCAATCAAACAATGTAAAATTATTTGAAATGACTTAATACATGAATATACTATAAAATAAATATCCATATTCATTTCTCCAAGAACAAAATTAAGATTTTTAATAAAATTAAAGTTGTAAAAACAATGATTATGTTGTCTTTTGACTTTCAAGACACATAAACATATTTAAGTACTTAAATATATCCTATTTGGGGCTGGAGATATGGCTTAGTGGTTAAGTGCTTGCCTGTGAATTCTAAGGACCCTGGTTAGAGGCTCGATTCCCCAGGACCCATGTTAGCCAGATGCACAAGGAGGTGCATGTGTCTGGAGTTCATTTGCAGTGGCTGGAGGCCCTGGTGTACCCATTTTCTCTCCCTTTCCCTCTCTGCCTCTTTCTATCTCTGTCTGTTGCTCTCAAATAAATAAATTAAAATTTAAAAAAAATCCTATTTGTGTATTTGAGACAGAGAAATATGAAATACAAAGAGAGAGAGAGTGAGAGAAAGAAAGAAAGATAGTGTATAGTGATGCTTTAGGGCCTTCTGTCATTGTATAAAATCTCCAAAAGCATGTGACACTTTGTGATTCTGGCTTTGTGTAAGCACTGGGAAATTGAACCCAGGCTGTAAGGCTTTGCACACAAGTGCATTAAGCCAGTGAGAAATCTCTTTTCTCCATTAAATTTTAAGACATCAGAAGATGATTTTTTCTCTCCATTATATCAAATATATTTAAATAGTGTCATTTTCCTTGTTCACATGTTAATTCGTTTTCAATTATAGCATGTAGAATTATACATAATTATATTCTATAAATATATATCATTATATATTGTAAATATATATATATATATATAATCTGTCCTTTTTAGCTTAAGATATAAAAGTAATCTAAATAGAGGATACATATTTCTTATCCTATGATTTCAAATTCATGTGTTCCAAGGAACTTAGAGACTCATTTCCATTATATTAGAAACCCAGAAATAACTGAAATGATTCATTCACAGATACATTAATGATATTTGTGTGCTATGAAAAATGCTATACACTTGGAGGCTTTATATAAGTTCAAAATGAACTGAGTGATTTTAGTGGCTTCTGCCTGCTTCAAAATGGCTGTCTTCTTCCTGTATCCTCATGTGGTAGAGAAGGAAAGCTATGAACTATTCATTTATGTCTAAGGGCACCCAGAATTTGTTTCGTCTCTAAACACCATCACATTCAAATTAGGGCTTTGAGCTATGGATTGGTTATGGGCGGGTGATGGGTATTCAGTCTACAACACAACCTTGTTAAGTTTGGCTTAGTCTAAACTCACCTTTAAATAAGTACACTATAACTAAGGAAAAATAATTGACTTATGTTTAATCATTACTTGGCATATGAATCTCATTTGTAAAAAGTTTCTGTTTGCTTGTAAGGAAAATGCCCAGTATTACTGGAAATGGTCATGGATGGTAGGTGGGGTTTAAAAATACTCAATTAACATGAATGAGCTTTGAATACAAATCTACCTAATTTCAATGCCTATTCAATGTCTGTCCTCCCATTATTCCTCCAAATTCCTCTCAGATTCAGTTAAATGACCTAATGAATGTTCTGAATTGAATGGAAGAATTGCATTTAATAAAGTTGTCAAAATGGGGAGGCAACTCAGTGGAAGACGGATTGCTTAACACATAAAAAGCAGTAGGTTCAGTCCCAGGCACCACTAATTAAACAAATAGATGAAAGAAGGAAAGAATGAAAAAAAATGAAAGAAAAATATTGTTCCATGCAAATGTTGCTATAAAGTAGCATTGTCACACAAAATCTTCTCTTTAACTATAGTCTCATTTAAAAACAAAGTAAGTTCATTTTATTGCTAAGGACATAAAAAGGGCTATTTTGGCTTTTGTGGCAATGAGATACAGAGAACTTTATCGAATAGTATCTGGGATCTATGCTTTTATTGTAATTAGGATGAGGAAGAGAGGCACAGGGAGGGAGAGAAAGAGATAAAGAAGGTATAGGAATGATAGGAAAGGGGAAGGAGGATGTACATACCTGAAACCTGAGAGCTGAAAGAAAGCTGGTGAAGGCAAGGGCAAGTTATTATTATTATTATCATTATTATTATTATTATTATTATTATTATTATTATTATTATTATTTTAGGAAAGAAACTGCTCTTACTTAGGGAGGGGCATTTGCGTGGTAAGCAGAGGTAAGGACTGGGACATGGTGGCCTCTCCTCCTTAGCCCAACAGTATCTTCCATTATCATGCCAGGAGACAGTCAAATAATCCTGGGTCTAACATGACCAGGTAATAGGGGAGAAAAGAGTGGTAGGAGAACTTTGGGTCTCTAAACAGTAACCCTGCCACCATACTTGGTAGTATAGTACACTTTCTTGAAAATGATGGGCCCTTTTGTTCTTCTTTGTCCTTGGTTTTTGGTCCTGGAATTTTTTTTTTCTCTTGTTATTTTTGTTTGATTGATTTTTTTTTTCTTTTTGTCATTTGGTAAAGGAATATTTTTTACTGGATTGCAGATGGAGCATATGAAATAGTATGGAAGAACTTTAGACTATAAATATTCTAAGAATCTAGAAGACTTTAAGTAGCAAAAGTCAAGACAATGTTGAAGAAGAGTCAAGGAGGAAGTGGACACAGTCTGAGGAGAGCAGAGGATCCAGGACTGTGACAAGGGCCAGGAAGCCGAACTCGCTCAGCAACTTCCTGGGTTCTGGTTCTGAGGGTTAAAATCCAGAAATCTCACGAACATGTTTCTGGTGGATATTCTTACCAGGCAATGTAGTGGACTCTCTCCCTTAATAAACAAAAAGAATTATTGATTGCTCCTTCTTTGGAATTCACAAGGTTTGCTCTCTACAATTTCCAAGTATCATTTAAAGTAACTTCAAAAGGAAGTTAATTATGTTTTAGTTTATTTGTTTTATGCATTTACTCTCTTTTTAGGATAAAAGAGCCGTTCAATTTATTTTCTAAAAACGTGTAATTCTGTTTTGCACAATAATCTTGTTTTCAAGTAGCTCAAATGTGTACTTATATGGTATTGTTTCTGTCACATGGACATTGCACCCATCACTGCCTGCCTTCTGTTCTGAGAGGCTGAGTACTCTAAAATGTGATGGGCTGTATGCTTGCTCAAAGTGAAAATTAATCATGGCAATAACACATGCCTTAGCAAATCATACGCAATGTGTTAGAACCTTGTATTAAACAGAATAGTCATTGAAGTTTTAAAGAAAAAAAAATCCCATTTTGGAATTGAATTATTGAAACGTGTTTGCTAACTCTTTTAAATTACAAGTCCAATGATGATTTGCCGAAAATATACTAGGAAGCATCAACTAGTTCATGATGTTAAATCTTAAACCTATCAAAATTTGTGAAATAGGTTATTTCTGCTTGAAAACCGATAGGAGGAGGGAGCCCATTGCCTTTCCTTTGGCTAGCACTGTATATGAGACTATTGGTGCTCACTCCCATCCTCATCCTGGAAAAACCCAGCTTTGCTTATTAGAGATGTTTAACGGCTTAGAACAATATTCTAAAATTAGTTAATTTTTGTATTTTGCATGAGATAATTTGCATCTTTGAATTTTGGTATGTTGGCATTTTTGACTTATTCTAAATTTAATAGCAATAATCTAGTTAAATACATGTTGGTCTGGGACATAAGGAATTATATTTAACTGCAGTATATCAGCGAAGTTCATTTTGGTGTCTAGTGACAGTAGTGGGTGTGCTAAAACTCTAGCAAATCTTCTGTGTTTCTTTGGACAGTAAAAAAGGCCAAGAAACAGTGTCACATTCAATGAAAATGTATAAAATGGGAAAAGAAAGTTTTTAAAAAATAAATTATTATTTTTTAAATTTTTTGGCTTATTTTTATTTATTTATTTGAGAGCGACAGACAGAGAAAGAGGCAGAGAGAGAAAGAGAGAGAAAAGAGAGAATGGGCAGGCCAGGGCTTCCAGCCACTGCACATGAATTCCAGACATGTGCGCCCCTTTGTGCATCTGGCTAACATGGGTCCTGCAGAATCAATCCTTGAACTGGGGTCCTTGGGCTTCACAGGCAAGCACTTAACTGCTAAGCCATCTCTCCAGCCCCAAAATAAATTATTTTTGATGGTTCATAGAGTTCTTTGTCCAAAGGAAATATTTGTCAGGTAAGTTGGACCAAATAACACATAGATTAGTTTATTTCTAGCAGTATTGAAGATGTATCCCAATTCAAGAACTGAAGGATCTCTTTCTACATGGTTCAGTAAGCTCTCTATGTAATAACTCTGGCATGAAGACCCTACATCCACTCATTTGTTTCCAGGCTAGTAGTGCTAGCCTCTCTTTATGGACCAAATTTCTGTGAAGAAAGCCCAACAAATAGAGAATATATCAGTTGTTAGATATGAGAATATCCATCCTAAATTTATGATTTTTTCCATATAAACAATGTAGTATTTTTATTAATGCATAATTTGTTGTATATTTGGGTATTATTAATTTCCCATTTCCCTTGAGATTAACCTATAAACCAAATATCAGGTTGCATCAGTAATATCAAAGAAAAAGTCTGGCAGTATAGAGGTGATATCAGTGTATCTTCCAACTCTGTTTAGAATCTGAGGCATTTTAATATTCCCAAAGCCTATGGAAATTCTAAAAACAAAATAGAATTGTCATTTTTGATAATAAGGACAAGTTAAGACATTTCTAATTGTTTTCTCTGATAAAATTATTTATCAGGGTAAAATTATTTCAAGAAAGTTGTAACAGAGACATAACATCATTTTTAAAGTAACAATAATATCATACAATTCTTTACATGATGATTGTATGTTGTCTATATTTTAATATTTTTGGCTAAGCATAGTTATCAGTCAGTTGTGATGAACTTATCACTTCAGATAATGAAAAGGTTTTGAAAGGTTCAAATCATTAAATTAGTTTTTTAAAAAACATTTTTCATAATTCTTTATTACTGTTAAATATGATTGATTATAATAAAGCCTTAGGCAACCAGTATTATTAATCTCTTTAATAAATGAAAGTGGTTTTGTTTATTTTTAACCAACAAAATAACTAGTTTTATTACAGCAATTTCATACTCATCTGTTTACTCTATTTCTAATTACCCCTTACCAAATTGTCCCTACTTCCTTATACACTTTTATTGATTCCTGATTCCCCTAAAATAGCTTTCCTTCTTACTTTCATTTTACATGGATTCCATTACTCTCCCTAGGCTCTTAACATCTCTTCCTCTCCTATGAAGAGATTTTATTTTGTCAAGTTGAGGTCAGCAAATACTATAAAGATCATCTACTATTACACATTATACCTACATCCTAATGCATTTTTTGCTCAAGAAACTGGTACTAAATTAACATTTTTAATCATATATATATATGAATTGATAATTTTAAAAGATAACTTCTTCATTGCTATCAAGTTATTTTTTCAAATGTAATTTAAAATATAATAATATCATTAACAGGAAACAGCCTTCAATATTTCTTCATTGGCATTAGATTGATAAATTAGCTTTTGAGAAAAAAATCGTCACTGAAATTTAGCATTAAATGTGGCAGTTTGAATGTAATAGCTTGTATGACCCCATAAATTCAGACCATTTTATTTTTGTTTATTATTTGCAACAAGATAGAGAAGAAAAGAGAGAGGGAAAGAGAGAGAGAGAATAAAGAAACAGACAGAGAGATGAGAACGAGAGAGAGAGAGAGAGAGATTGAGAAAGAGAATGGGAATGCCAGGGCCTCTACCCACTGCAAACAAACTGCAGATGCATGTGCCACTTTGGGCGTAAGGCTTTATACATAGATATTGAGGAATTGAGCTGGGGTGATTAGGCTTTGCAGACAAGCACCTTAACCACTAAGCAATCTCTGCACCCCAATTCAGACATTTTTGATTACACTTCCTACTTGAGCCTCTCATAGGCAGATCCCTAAGTCACTGGAGGAGGATCTTATTATCCAGCCCTACGGTTTATTTGTGAGTGGATCTTAATTGTAGACCAAAGGTGTAGAGAAAGCAGTTTCAGCTCTGGTGGTTTGTGCCTGGTTGCTGTGCTGCCTATAGCAGTGTCCCTTTGATTAGATCTATGAAAGGGGCACAGCTTCTTCCACCTTTGATGGTGTTTCCCCGGACTCTGTGAACCTGAAGTAAATCCCTTCGTAAGCTGTGGCTGGTTGGATGTGTTCCCCAGTAGCATGGAGCTGTTTGTAACATGTCATGAATTTCACAGATACCAACAGCACAAGTAGTGAGAAGGAAGAATCATGCCCTTGAATAACAAAGATGCAATCAGGGGTGGATCCACATGCACATGCCATGCACTGTTCCTCAGCAAGATGCAATTGAGATTTCAGTACATAAAGAACTTGCACGCTTTATGTGGCCAACATTAGGTGCAAAAGTTCAAGAGATTTCAATTTTCTGGTACCCCATTGGTCATTACCTTTGTTCTGTTAATTATGATGATGAAAATTATCAACATTAAAATAACAATGTTATTCCAAACATAAAAAGGGAAGCAGAAAAGGGAAAACAATTTTAAAAATCAATTATATTAAAAAGTTGAAGAAAATATTCATTTAAAAATGAACATATCATTTGTATATGTAGACATTTTAAATATCATTATTCAGGAGCAATTTAAATAATTTTAATCATTTATCACCTGACCATATGTGTGTACATATCATTTTATAGCTCATGTTTTTTTTTTCCTTTTTTTTTTTGTATTTTTATTTATTGAGGTAGGGTCTCACTTTAGCCCAGGCTGACCTGGAGTTCACTATGGAGTCTCAGGGTGGCCTTGAACTCTCAGCGCCACCATGCCCAACCTTTTTTTCCCCCCATTTTTGATTGCTTTTGAGATTTTTCACTTTATATTTAGACTTAAACATTGTAAAATTAAGTTTCTACATGTGACTTTTGTTATTTTTATTACCATTTTAATGTTGAGCTTTCTGAACTCATGCATTTGTATCCATCACTTTATTTCAGTGATGATCATCAAATATCTCCATTGTATAATGATGTTACTCCATACATGTCTGAGTTAAATTAAGTTCATGTGTTACCAATCTTAATGTTTGGTTCAACAGACATAACTGTATACATACTAATGTAAAATATCTTCAGATTGGATATTATTAATTGTACTATATTCTATTATGTCCTGTTACAAGTAGCATTTTGATTCTTACCTATGAATAACTTATACCATCTTCAAAAACTGTCTTCCGGGCTGGAGAGATGGCGTAGCAGTTAAGTGCTTGCCTGTAAAGCCTAAGGACCCCGGTTCGAGGCTCAATTCCCCAGGGCCCAAGTTAGCCACACGCACAAGGGGGCGCACACGTCTGGAGTTCATTTGCAGTGGCTGGAAGCCCTGGCGCGCCCATTCTCTCTCTCACTCTCTGTCTGCCTCTTTCTCTGTCACTCTCAAATAAATAAAAAATAAATAAATAAATAAATAAATAAATAAATAAATAAATAACTGTCTTCCCTGGAATAACTAAGTATTGTCAATTTCACATTGCTGTGTTGTGCTAAATCCCGTTCCATCTACATCAGTTAACAATTTTACATAGATGGGGCATAGTTTGTATATTTGTAGTTTAAGCATCCGTACTTACTTGTCTTCTGGAATGTTCCTCCATTTTCAGGTGGTGTGAAAACCAGACATATAATTCCTGACTTTGCACTTTGAATGTGGCAGGTATTGGCTAAGCTAAATCTAATACTACTTAATTAAGAAGAAAAAGAAAACAATTTCCCATGCTTAATTGCTGTAGGCAAATTTTTAGACTGGGAAAATGATGTTGAAAAACGAGTTAAGACATGATGATTTGGTTTGTCTGTCTTGAAATTGCCACTTAATGTCACTTTGGTAATAAAAATTAAATTTGCAAATGTTTTCTCCAAAAAGTTCTCCTATAAAAATAAAAATAGTAAGCCTATTTCCTAATTTAAGCTATTTATTCTATTCTCATTTTCTGAGTAAACATTTAACGAATCTAAACTTGAAATTGACAAAACTCTGAGTAAAATAAGGAAAAAAGAAACCAAATTTTCCACATGATAAGTACATTATTGAATCAAAACATCACAGTGAGGTTTAGGAAGTTTCAGAAATCAGGGACAGAATTCTAACTGCAACCAAAGACAGTGCTCAGAGTGTAAACTTTTGGTTCCCACAGGCTTTAAAAGTCACTGCATTTATGAAATCACAGATGAAGCCTCATAAAAGCTAAGATTATATGAGAAAGAAATCAAATATATTGCTTTAATTTAAATTTGGCCAGGCAAAAATGCAAAATCTCTCTGGTTACATTTCATATAATGATCCTCCATTGCAGAGAAAACCAGCAGGCCTGACATGATCCTCACATCATATCACACCCAAGAATGGAGAATTTGCAGGGCATTCAGCACTGAATCTCCACTGAGTGCAACTATACAAACACCTGTGCTACCTCTCTGGGCACAAGAACAGTGACGCAGAACACTCCCTGCCTGTCACAATGTCTCATTTCCTCTCTTTGATGCAGAAGCCTAATTGTACTGGATGCGGAACATGTTTGGGAGCATGTCAGGCATACAGGGTGGGCCTAATAGTGTTTTAATTAATGAAAAAGCAGTTGTAATCATGCAGCTTTGTATCATTCTCTACTGTTGGTATAATTATGCACAAAACATGGAGATGCCTAATATAAAATAATCTGTCATTTGTGAAGTTGTTTTAGCTGAGCTATTGTTCTATATTCAAACACATGTGATTTACCACAGTTTACCTTTCACATTGAAGTAATGCATTTCAACGTCTGTTCTACAAAATTCCTCATGGCTTAGGTATAGGATTTTTTCTACTAGTGTCTGATCATTTGGGAGTACTAGTGACTATACTTTTAGAACCCAAATCAGAATATTCTGATAAAAAGGTGAAATTCCTTACTTAATCAATATAAGGATATATAAAAAATATACCAAATGGTTGACATTTGGTTCTATACCTAATATTTAAATAGTTTAACCAAAAATGTCCCATTCCTTAGGAAAGACATTTTCCAAGAAGTTTTCTAGAAACTGAAGGGGTAGTTTTCATGTTCAAGATAAGTCCTAAGAAAGCTAGACAGATGACTCAGGGTGTTTTTGTAAACATTAGAGACTTAGCCAGTTAAAATATATATATATATATATATATATATATATATATATATATATATATATATATATATATATTTATTCATTTATCTGAGAGAGAATGTGAGAGAGAGAGAGAGAGGCAGAGAGAGAGAGAGAGAGTGAATGAGTAAGCCAGGGCCTCCAGCCACTGCAAATGAATTTCAGATGCATGTGCCACCTTGTGCTTCTGGAATTTTTTGGATGCTGGGGAATCAAACCTAGGTCCTTAGGATTCACAGGCAAGTGCCTTAACCACTAAGCCATCTCTCCAGGCCCAACTTAGCCAAATTTTGATCCCCATGTCAAAAATTCCAGCACTGATGTTAGATTGTGTGTGACCTATAACCTTTGTCCTAATGTGTCTTTGTAAAGCAACATGGAAACACAAAGAAAGACTTTCCCTACTACGTTAATGCCCCTCCCATTTTCCCCTCATACCTTTCAGTGATAGTTAGCCAAAAATGTATGAAAATAAAAAGACTGGCATAAAATCTAACAAGTTTTTAATGTGTGGAAATTGATTTTCTGGTTTAGCCACTTTCTGAAAATGCTTTCGGGATGGTTAGGGATATTAGTTTCTGCATGTCGTTCATTGATATTTTGCACGGTCAATATTGTGTCAAGGAAAGGGTTATGATCCCTAATAGACTGTTATTATATTATGCCAGTTAAGAAGTGTAACTCCAGACATCCAAAGGAAAATTTTCAGGTTAAACCAAGACACACAGCATCTTACACTTACACAAACAGTCCTCACCAGGTAGAGCTCCCAGTACTTGAGAACTCAACCTTAAAGTAAGATTTTTTTGGTCCAGTTTTGCTGGATGAAACCAGATCCTGAGACCGTACTGTAGTTGACAAGCTAGGGCACCCTAACACTTTGAACAAGGAAATAAAACTCAATTTTTGGAACTTACTTATTCTATATAGTTTTTTTTTTTTTTTCTCCAAGTTAAAATGAACAAGCATGTTTGAAAATACTTGCATCTTGGTGGCAGAGACATACCATCATGTATCACATTTGGAATTATTAATTCTCAGATCCTCAGAGTTTGTGAATTTAACTCAGATGGTTGGAGTAGACTATACTTCAACGTTACTCTTGTCTTGAAGAATAAGAGCTCACTGGAGCACATTACCTGCTCTGGCTATGTGGGACCTGGATATTCAAACATGAGTACTTAGGTTTCGCAGCCAAGCACCTTAACTGGTAAGCCAACTCTCTAGCCTGTAACTTTTGAAATAAAATTAAATTTATCTCATATAAGATGACAGCAGCATTTCACATAAAGTTAATGTAATCTAAATAAGACAATGGAAAATCATTTTAATTCTATAACAAATAGCCTGAACTTCATGCATAGAGTTAGAACTATACATATGCCAACACTTTGTTACACTTAGAATGATTGGGTCTTCTGAAAGCAAATTTCTTCATCCAAGCTCTCTTCTTTTATAAGTAGGAGACATGTTAATCTAGACAAGTTATTATTAGCCTTTGGCAATGTTGACAGACACTTTTGTACATCACCAACAATCTGTGTCAGAAGTTTATGAATGTCATGCAGTGAGTAAGTCAGTAAAATACTTCCCTCTGGCTGAGAAAATGGTTTATAGGGGAAAGTGCTTGCCACACATGTGTAAGGATCAAATATGGGTTACCAGAATCCATGTAAACACCAGGCATGCCAGAGTCCAGCTGTGACGCTTTCACTGGGAAGGTAGAGACAGCAAGATCCCTCAGGCTGGCTTGTCCAGCCAAATCTTTACTCTCTGAGTTCACTGAGGAACCTGAGAAAGACTGAGGAAGACAGATGACATTAACTATGGACTTTGTATTTGTATCCATATCTGTTCACATGCATTCATATACCAGTATGAGCCCCTGCATGTACAAACATGTACACACATGCATATACAACACACACACACGCGCACAAGAGAAAGAGAGAGAGAGAGGGAGGGAGCACAAATACTTGAATATTATGGATTTTAAAGTAAATGAATGACTGAACACATATGCATTATGTTTTCTTTGAAATTACTTCATTTCCAAAGAACATGTGTCATCTAGAGTTCAGGAGGAGAAGATCACATCTGCTTAGTCAATAGCTACAGCTTTGGACCCTTGGTCAAAAGGTCTCAAAAGATTATTTGTAATTATTCAAGACAGGAAATTACTATCATAAATGTTTGCTATAATTATCAACCCTTAATTTAATAAATTTTATCACTTTAAATAAAAGTAAGAAGTATAAGGTAAAACTGAAAAGGATTTATGCATGTTCATTGACCATAAAGCAAAGGAGAATGTCTGAAAATGAAGAACGAACACTATTTGTGAACAATGTCAATTAAACCTTGTAAGAATTAAAATAAATTTTTTAGACAGATGACTCAGGGTGTTTTTGTAAACATTAGAGACAAAGGAGAATGTCTGAAAATGAAGAACAAACACTATTTGTGAATAATGTCAATTAAACCTTGTAAGAATTAAAATAAATTTTTTAGGACAAAATTTATAGAATGCTCTTCTGAGGTGCTTTTGCTTACTCTAGGACAAGAAATAACACCCTTTCCTTTAGCCTTCATTTCCCTGACTTGAACCTATATATGAAACTGTTTCTTAATAAACTCGAGCTTTGCTTCACAAAAATGACATTTCCCCCCCATTGGCAATCATTGGTTGAAGTGTAAAACATGGTCCCTATTGAGGAATAGTCAGACTCATTTGTCTGATAATTGAAAATTTAGAGCAATATATTCATTACATTACTATGACCCAGTATTATAGCAGAACACATACACATAACATATATGCATATTATATGACAAGCATTTTGTGAGCTATGTTTCAGAGAACATTTGAATTTTGACTGTTAATGAGCATAATGAAAGAGTGAAAATAAGCATGGCCAGTCAAATTCAACAAATTAGATTATTATATGTTACTAACTAAATTGAACTCATGATAATTTATAAGATTTATATTAGTAGCATCAGGACTGATAATTCCTAGAGGGGAGCCTGCTTAGCAGTGCATAATCAAATATTATTTCCCTAACTCCATTAAAACATTTTAAATCTTGTTATATTTAAACTGCAGAACTTTATGAATAATTTAAATGCAAGCATAATTTTAGTAACTACAAGGTCAGGAAATAAGTTTCCCCAGCACCCTAAGCCTGGTCCTTCCTAACTGCTCTGAATTTTAATACTAAGCTCATTTTTACTTGTCCTTAAATCATTATCATTGTATATTTTCTTTCTTTTTCGCATTGTGTGTGTTTGTGTGTGTGTGTGTGTGTGTGTGTGTGTGTGTGTGTGTGTGTGTTTGTAGTGTATGCATGTCTATTTGCCCATTCTTATTTGAGATGGAGTCTCTTACTGATCCTACAGCTTGAATTTTGCTTTTTCATGAGCTCCTGATTTTCTCTGGTCTTCTTCCCATGGGAGTGGGGTTTCAGATGCATGTTGCCATGCCGAGCTCCTTATGTGGTTCATGGAAATTGAATTGAAGAGGTGTCTCCAAGCGTCTCAGGCTGTTATCATTCTTGTATAGGAAATACTCTTAAATGCAAGATATCTCTCCAGCTCTTTTGTGAAGTTTGGTTTGTTTCAATCCATGTGCTCTTGCACCTCTTATTTCACTTTATCAATTATAACCTAGTTTTTCTAAGAAAATTTGTGTGTGTCTTGACTCCTAGCTATACATTACTGATCACATATGATGTTGACATTAAAATACTGGTCACAGAGGTTAAGATGAGTAGGATGGAGAGACGTGTGCAAAAACAATAGATTAGTGGGTATTAAATCATAGTAAGTTTGAAAGAAAGGGATCTCAGACTGGAAAGAAGACTTAGTGGTTAAGGCTTTTGACTGCAAAGCCTAAGGATCCAAGTTGAATTCCCCAGTACCAACTTAATGCCAGGTGCACAAAGTGGGACAAACATCTGGAGATTGCAGCAGCTAGAGACCCCGGCACAGCTATTTTGTCATTATCTGTTCTCTCCCTCTCTGCAAAATTAAAAAAAAAAAAATTAAAAAAGAATGGAGCCTACAAAGAAGAAATAAAAGAAGGACTGGGGAGTGGATTATGTTCACATTACATTATGTTCTTGAATGGAATTCCTCAATAAAAATGTAACCATCAGTTAGTAAATAGTTTTCAGTATTTTAATTTGAATTTCAGATTCTGTGTTTTTGATATGTTTGTAGCTGGCTTTGCCTTTATATATAACTAAATTTATTGAATAAAAAGACATTGAAATAATCCTTCAAACAAATAATATATTTGTTGTTAGATCAAAGTTAAGCAATATATTTAAGTCTGAGGTAAACTTAAATGAGGAGCTCTTAAAGAATCTCAGGAGCAAGGAAAATGGACAATTTGTACTTGATTTAAAAAGAAAATAGTGTGTCATGACACTACATGAGGACATTTTAACAAGTATCCTTCTAACAGTTAAGGGCAGAGAACTTTTATCTTACATACTAATCATCTTTTGTAAATGCCTTAATTCCCAATAATAACAGTGATTATCATGGACTAGTTATAAAATTCATTTCTTGAATATTTTCAACCTGCATCATAATCAATCTTGGTGATCATGAATTATTTTGCCAAAAAAAGGAACGAGATTCAAGTATTGTTTTTACTAGGTGTTTATGTATATCCACTTGCACCATAGTCCACCCCAAGACAATGGAATGATCTATGCTTGAATAGGAAAACCAACATCTTTTCATTCCTTCAGTTCAGCTTGAAAACCAACCAATCAAACCATGGTACCTCCACAAGGACTACAAAGAATAGAGGACAGCTCAGGGATATGATATGTGCTTTCTAGTGTTTATTTTTATTTGTTTTGTTGTTGTTCATTTGTTTTTCAAGGTAGGGTATCACTATATCCCAAGGTGACCTGGAATTTACTATGAAGTCTAAGGCTGGATTCAAAACAGTGTTCCTCGAACCTCTGTCAATTGAATGCTGGGATTAAAGTTGTGCAACACCACACTCCACTACATTAAAGTATTTTATTGTTGTTATTTGTGTTCTTTATTATTTATATGCATACTCCATGTGTAAATATCCATGTTGGTACCATCGTTAGACTCCTCCCTGCACTCCCCCCTCAGAAGATGCACTCCTCATTAGGGATCATGGGTCATGTATTGTGGGGGTAACCATCAGTTATGGGAAAGAGGCAATGTCTCTATAGATAATGTCCCAACTTGTGGCTCTAACAATCTTTCTGCCAACTCTTCTGCAAATTTCCCTGAGCCATGTTAGGATCCTTTCAGGTTTACTTCAGTGATGAGGTTTTGGGAGCCTCTGTGTCTCTGGATATCTGGTTTGGTAGGAGTTGAGTGTTCTCTGTGTCTATCTCTTTCACCTTGTGCTCATATTAGGTTCACCAAGAAAGCAACACTCTTGCCCATTTCCCCAGTTATACTTGATTTCAGATGGGGTTCTGGTGAGGTGTGAAGGGCTGATTATCTCCTCAGAATCTTCATCCATCTGAAAAAGAGAAACAGATTCTCCAACAGAGAGTGAAGTCAGCACCAGCTAAATGGGATAACCATTATTATTTTAGAGGGGATTTCATAAGTGCAGGCCCTCTTGTAGCCCAAGATAGGTGGGAGCTTGATATTAGAGAATAGACTCAATTTTTTTTTAATTATTTATTTATTTATTTATTTGAGAGCGACAGACACAGAGAGAAAGACAGATAGAGGGGGAGAGAGAGAATGGGCGCGCCAGGGCTTCCAGCCTCTGCAAGCGAACTCCAGACGCGGGCGCCCCCTTGTGCATCTGGCTAACGTGGGACCTGGGGAACCAAGCCTCGAACCGGGGTCCTTAGGCTTCATAGGCAAGCACTTAACCCCTAAGCCATCTCTCCAGCCCTAGACTCAATTTTTGAATATGGTTTCTAACTTGTGTCCCAGTTCCAGCTATGGGTTCTGTTCCCATATGGGTTCTATTCTGGAGTGGATCCATTAGCCAAATTAAGAACAGTTGATTACCCACCATGGCTGTGTGTCACTATCACACTTGGGTGAGCATAACATCAGGTTGTTTGCTGCTGAGTAGCTTAGACTATGTGTTGCTTGGACAGATGTTGGCCATTTTTCCCCAGTCACTCATGTGACACCTTGTGGCATTAGACAAGCTAACTGGGAATTGACTCTCTTCCAGATTCCAGCCAGGTCTCTCCTTGCTCTGTAGGGACAGCACATGGTGTCTGCATCAGTAGGGACTTACCATTAACCTTTGGTGGGTAATAAAGTGCTGTGACAGAAATCTGTCTTCTTTTGAGAAACATTGCAGATCTCTCTGGTCTCTAGTTCATTGTGGATGATAACCACATCCTGGTACTAGGATTTACCAGTGAGCACAAAGGGAAAAGAAGGAAGGAAAATATAGGTAATATGTAAGAAAGAGAGAGAGAAAGAGAGAGAGAGAGAGATAGAGAGAGAGGGAGAGAGAAACAGGATTATTTAACATTACTTTCAATAATATGAATTGAACATAATTTGGATAATTATTAACAAAGTATTATGAACATATAAGAAATGTTATGGCTATCCTCATTTCACATTATAAATGTTATTAATGTATATACAATTATGAAAAACCATGAATCAAAACTCCTGGGTATTCTAAGGTATTATAAATCAATTGTTTAGCTCTAAATTTCATTTTGTTTTATATTCACTCCTCCATAACCTGTTTATTCTTTTCATACCTTATTTATTTATTTATTTATTTTTGCTTTTTTGAGGTATGGTCTCACTCTGGCCCAGGCTAACCTGGAATTCTGTATTCTCATGGTGGCCTCAAACTCATGGCAATCCTCCTACCTCTGCCTCCCAAATGCTGGGATTAAAGGTGTGTGCCACCACGCCTGGCCTTTTCATACTTTTGAAGTGGCATACCTTGCAATTTGGATTGTTGAATAAATGTTTGTCTTCATATACAATGACTTTTATTGTTAAATGTCTTTTTTGAATCCTTTCATCTAATTTAAGTACAGATGTTAGGGCATAAGATCACAAAGATATTCTTTTACATTTCTGAATTTTCTTGCACAAAACACCTTTGACAAGTACATGTGCATATCAAAGGAAATATGGTACTAAATTTAAAGAGTTTTATGGATGGTGAGAAAGCTAAGAACAAAAGGACAGAAAAGTAATAAACAAATAGAAAATATAGATTAAATTATTACACAAATGTTATAATAAATATTACTGTCTAAATTAGTGTAGATAGATAAATATATGAGAACAAGTGAAAAAATAAACCACTATAGTGGAATTCCTAATTACAGATTTATAAACTGATCTCTGTTTCCCTAAAATTTATCTATTTAACCCTGTAGAGTTCAATGTCCATTCCCACATAGATAGGATTTAGAATTGCTGTCACAGAAATAAATTTCTGGACATAACTGTGAGGGATATTCTAGATTAAGGTAATTTATGTGGGAATACCAATTTAAATGTGTATGATAAGATTCCAAGTGCCGGGTATCCTGAGCTGCAGAAAAAGGAGAAAGATGGCTGTGTACCTGCAATCATCAGTCACAGCTCCCATGTTGCAGAGACCATGCGACCAACCAACCTTGCACTACTGCCATCCTGTCTTCACCTCCATGGCCAACTGCACCACCAGGAATTCTAAATGAAGCAAATACTATCCTCCTTAGGCAGTTCTTTATCAGGTACTTGGTCACAGCAATGATTTATACAATTAATATGAAGCACTAATTCCCAAAAATTTAGATGTGACTGTATTTAGAGATAGGTCATTGAAACAGGTGATTATATAAAATGGGGGTCAATAGAATACTTTGTTATATAATCTGTCCACTTTATAAAGCAAAAAAGTGGGATAAAATTCTGGGAATATTGTTCAGTGATAGAGTGGTTCTGTAAAGCTTACCAAGCCCTTGAGTTAATCTTCAGTCCAAAAAGAGTAACTAAGACCCACTGACAGAAAGACACATAGAAAAGCAATCATGTGAAGGTATGGTCACAAGAGGACCACAGAGACCACAGAGAAAACAAACCTATTGGCACCTCAGCCTCACACTCTTTGAGAAATAATTTTCTATTATTTAAGCCATCTAATTATACTACAAAATCTTTAAGAAAACAAGATATATATAGGAATATTGGATTAGATAGATAGAGGGAGATGACTGAGAAATAGATAATTGATAGACTGACACATGATAGAAAATGGAGAAAGAATGAGAGAGGAGATAAGTAGAGATGAAGAGGGGTGGCAGAGGAAAGAAAGGAGGGGAAAGAGCATTAAACAATAGATCAAAGATAAATACAGATAGTTGTTCCTTTTCATGGGTGGAGCTCAATTTCTGCCCCTGAAAATGGTACAGAAGGATTCAGTACCAAAATGGGAAGAAATAAGAGTACATTTATATTTATTTGATCGAAAAAAGAGTGTTTGAAAGACTTCTATGTTATATTTCTTGCCCAACTCTTTTATGAAACAGGAACCATACTTGAGACAATTACCTGTCATAATGCTCTAGTCACTGAAGTGTTCTATTTCAATGACTTCTGTGGTTGGTAACTATCTGATATAATAGGACATGTTGCCATAGAGCTTCTCAGTCTTCACATACTTTTCACTTTTGAGAAAAATGAAAAGATATTATTATGTCGTCCCCTTAGTATTCTTTCTATAGGTCAGAGGGTAAGGTCCAAAAGTGTTTGACCCTGTGGTCTTTGGAATGCATGACCACCCCAATAGACTCAGGTGTATTATTAAATCTTATAACTTGGATTTTCATCTGCATGGCTGATAGAGGTGTTACTGTGCATGGATTCTGGGATTCAGATGTAAGGTATGTTTGGGGGATGGATGTGATATCCAGACTAAAGGTATACAGAGTATTCTGAGCTCCGCCTTTGTTCCTGTTGTTTGGTTGCTGGTTTTGTGCTTGCTAGTGGTGTTTCTCTTCACTTGGATCTGTGAAATGGGAGCAGCCTCTTTTATCATTATAGAGCATTTACTGGCTCTATAAGCTTGAAATAAATCCCTTCCTCCCATAAACTGTGTGTGATTTAGATTTTTATCCTGGAAACATGAAGCTATCTACAACAGGCCTAATATATCATTATTGCATTAACATAGATTGCAAAACATGTGTGTTTTCTCCTGATGCTTTAATCTTTGGAAAGGATTTTGGGGCTTCAAAAGGTAACTTGTCACCACCATCACTAGTGCTTAGATAATTTCCATTTTCTTTGGTCTCCTTACTGCATTATAGAATCATTATTTCCCAGTCATTGACATTTTTAATTTAGTAGTCTTATGTGGACCTTTTATTTATGCAATGATGTACAAGAGTTTATTCACATCTAGAATATTCTCATATTCATTGAGAATACATAACATCATTTTTTTTCATTCTCTAACAATTTGTTGTATGTGCTTATTGAATGTGTATGTGTATGTGTCAATCAAAATGTCAATTTCAAATCTACTAGGTTTGGATCTTCTATTGACTTTATGACCTGACCCATTAAATTTAAAAGAAAAATTAAAAACCATCTATTTATTATTAAAATATTTAATATCTAAGGACAGCTCATATGAGAAGATTGTTAACACTACTAAATTCTTCCTACAACTTGTAAAAAAATCAAACTGTTCAATGTTAGGAACCACATAAAAGACATATAACAAATACATGTTATCCTTTATCATTTTTATTTCTGAGCCTGTGTAACCTCACTTAGTATAACTCTTTCCACTTCCATACATCTTCCTGCAAATTTAATTATTTTATTTTTTCTTACTGCATAGTAGAATTCCAGTGTGTAGGTGAGGCCTGTTTAATGGAAGGGAATTCATACCTGGTATTGAAAATTAAATCAGAAGCATAAGGCATGATAGGTCATAGACCCTAGAGGGAAGCTCCCACTGCTTTTTGGATATAAGTTGAGGATGTGACCATCATAAAATATCTTGTAAAATTTATGCTCACTCCTTCAGTCCATGCTTCTCTCACTCTTGGTTAGAAAATCTATGTTTTACAAATGGCAATGAATACCAGGGAGACCTCAGGCATATAAATATGGAAAGAAAATAAGTCTAACTGGCCAGCATGGGACCAGTTATCTCTATAACTCTTCCAGAGCCCAGGAAACATTACAGACAAAGTGCAATATTAAACGCAAGTGTTGCTCATCCTGCTAGCCAGGGAATTTCCACCATGTATCCCTGGGAGGTAGTGGTAAGCACTATGGAGACTCAAAGAAGAAAAGTAGAGGCTGCTGGGCTCAGGGAACATTGTGGAAAGAACTTGGAGTTCAGGAAAATTGACCACAAATAGCAATAGAGCAATGCCAAGCGGAATACTCAAGTTTCAGAAGTTCACAGTTAAACAATGGATTTCAATCACAAGATCAGTAGCTGAAACTAATTTGGTGTGGATAACATTCAATATTCCAAACCTGTTTTCTGTGATATTGGTGACATTACTCATATTTTTTGTTGTCACCAGTGATTTGTAGCCACATTACTCATAAATTTCAGTAATGAAATCTGACAATTCAAATAAAAAACAGTTTTTGAAAACTGTATGATAAAATACCAAAAGTTATTCTCAAAAAGAGAAGTTAAATTTGAAATAATTCATTATTTTCCCCACAGGTATTTTGTCCTCATTAACTTACCTAATTTTATGATATATATATATATATATATATATATATATATGCAAATACATTTCCAAGAGTAAAATATTTGAGGAATAAATGACCAATAAAATATTTAAAATATTCCTTATTGATTCATAATAGAAATAAAAAATTTCTAGATAGACATTTTCTATTTTTTGTACATTTATCATTGCAAGAAGTAAATTAGAAAATAAATTTTACATAAATTTGCTTCCAAAATTGGAATATTTTCAAAAACAATTCCAGGTTCTGTAACAATGTTATAATTCCACAAAATGGTTGTCAATATATGGCGATAACATTTATCATATTGGGTATCTACCATATGACAGGCAGAAATTCAGGCCCTTTGCTTCATGTTCCCTTTCACTTCATAATCTCTTCTCAGTAATTTTCTGTAATTCCCATTTACAGATGAGTTATTCAAATTTAAAGTAATTTGAACAGAAGTTTAATTCAGTCAGTGATAATATTTAAAAGTGTTAATATTGCCACCCAGCTCATGTTCTTAAGTCCTGCTGTATTCGTGACAGAAATCTTTAAGGAAATCACACTCAGTATGCTGAAATAAATATGTTACAGGATCCAGTGATCAATACACAAAACAAACAGGCTAGCATCAGGCACATTCATAATATGAGATTGAGTCCATATGGGGAAAAGAAAGGCAGCCAATACACATTGCCCCTTCCATACTAATGATAGAATGCTCCAAAGATGCAGATTCAGCATTTCAGTAATGCACTCACTAGAATTAATTCCCTTAGTGTCTGTATGGAACAAATGTGCAGCCACTTAGTACAAAAATGTAAAGTATAAACATGTGATTTACCATAACAAAGGCAATAAAATGCACAATATTAGAGAAATCAAGTTGCATGGAAAAGTTATAATACAGTAACTATTTTGAGTTTCTCTCTATGCACTATATAGTCTATTATTAACTATGCTTATTGCATTTTCCTGCACTATTTTAGAAATAATTCCAAGATAAAGAAGATAAATTTTGTTCTCACATGTATTTAATGTTTCTAAAATACATTTTAATTTCCTTTTAAAAAAAGTAAGATAAAACTACAACAGGCATAACTTGGGGAAGAAATGTTACAATGTCATGGAATTGACAACAATAATACAGTGACAGAATGATGGATGTCCAGGATTCTGCAGGCAGGTGTAGTTAAGTTACCAGGCTAACAAATCAAATTACTATCTAGGCTCCACACATATTACTCAACACTCAAAATCTCCACAGTAAATATGGACTCTGTTGAATCTAGAAGAAATGATCTACATCTAGATAATATAGGGAAATCTATTTTATGAGTTCATAATAGAATATATGTATCCATAAATCTATCTCTATATATTTGTGTGGATATATTCATCATATGTACAGGTAGACTTGATCTACATTAAGTAGAGAAAATGAATACAGGGACCTTATATCAGAGCAGGATTCTTGCTTTCTCTATATTTACATCTCATAAGAACATTGGAAAGATGCTGATTAAATTAGTCATTCAGCTGGAATCGGTTTTTCCTCAATGTAAGTCTTATCACATATTCTTTTGTCGCCTGTTATGGAATGAATGCATTCACTCAAAACTTATAAACTGAGTAACTAATGTTCAGTGTAATGGCTTTTTTAGGCAGAGCTTTTGAGAGAAACAGGTTCATATGAGGTCATGATAGTGGAAAAGTTAAATGGGATTAGCATTCACATATGAGGAGATGACCAGAGCCTCTTCTGCCTTTGTTGTAGGAAAGCATAAAGAGAAGATGGTCATGTACAAGTCAGAAGAATCTTCAAAAGAAAATGAATTGGGTTTACGTCTCCTAAGGTGTAGGGGTCATCATGGTGGGAAGGGCAAAGCAGGAACAAGAAACTGGTATCTTTCTGTAGGAAGGCAGGAAGGACAGTGAAACAGAGAGAGAAAGAGCAAGAGATAGAGGTAGGAATAGAAATGAGAGAGATTGCCTGAAAGTATTTCATTTTTCCAATGAAATTGTTGTTATTATTTTGCCATGTAAATTCCTTTACAACTAGATTCATAGCAGTCTTAAAGTCATCCACCACTATTATAAGGCTGAATGAGATCCACTGGAAATATCCTTATATGAACTTAGCCTCCAAGAAGGCAAAACATCTATTTCATAATTATATCTCATGCAAGTTTTTCCAAATTCTTATATAAATCTTAGTTTACTTTTCACCTTTATAATCATTCATTTCACAATATTTTCTACTGATAGATGTTTCAGGTAAAACTAACTGAGGAAACAAGAAAGTTCCCAAACCCAGGATATTGGATGAATTCAAATTCTGCACAACCTACCATTCATGTATACACTTTATACTTTTAACCTGACATTAGCAGCTTTCTCCAGTGAAGGTTTTCATCAGCAAAATGGCCTTTAGAGGCAAGAAACCTCCAATAAACATTCAGGTTAAGCAGTTATTGTCACTCAAGTTATAGAATCCTGCATCACTTTTCTTAGACTGCTAAGAAAAAATAAGCACAGCTTGCTGAAAATTGCCCCTTATCCATAGAATTCCCTAATACTTCCAATAGGTTAACATTAGATTACTTGGAAAAATGCAATAGATAACAGTATTGATCTAGATATGTGAGCATTATGCTAGATTATCCTGTATCTACTTTTCATTTGTCAATATAAGAGACTATGAGAAAAGAATACCCAGGACTTGCTGGCTGGATTTTCTATCCAAATAAGTGAGCTCCAAATTCAGTAGCTGATACTTTCTTAATAAAATAATGAGTTTAGTAGGAGATCATATCTTTATAAAGTGAAGAATGATAAAGGGCACCCAATGTTGATATCTTGCTTCCACACACATGTGCACATTTACCCACACATACACATATGCCTGTGCCCACACACATATGACCAAGCAATACAAATATCCACACTATGACATATAGATGAATGAATAAATAAATAACTTGAAGGATATATGAAATACCTAGCTTACAAAGCAGAAATATTATTATCCATGGAATATTGAATAATCTCTCTTCCTTAGAGTCTCTGGATGCAGTATTATCATGTTTAGACTTTGGTTTTATTCCAAAAGTAATGATTTCCAGTACCCAGACTACTAAATTTTGAGAGGATAAATATTGCTTTTTGCCATATAGGTTTTGATAATTTGTTAGAGTAGTCTTAGTATATCAATATATGAATGTTATACAGATACAGCCAAAGTGATGATTACTGTTAGCTGTAGGAGAATTTTCTTCAAGAAGAGTTGTTTCTTTACTTCAGGGGCCTTAGAGGTCATCTCCATTGCTCCCAGCATGGTTAGCAAAAGTTCACGGGATTGGAAAAGTTCCTGAATTGAGAGATGAAGTCTGCTATGTAAAGAAGTGATGCCAGAGAAGGTCAATACACCATTGAGGCAAGGAAGTCTCCTGTTAAAGCATGCACGGATATATCCTGTGACTAATGTGGGTCATGAAGTTGAGTAAATTTTGAGTTTACCCAGCTCTCTTCCAAAGTTAGTCACCTGATTTTCATGGGTCACTGAAAAATGAAAATATGTGTTGCTTGTTTTAAAAGCTGGAATTTATTTTCCTCCGTCCTTTATTCTTTCAGCCTCTCTTTACACTTGAGGGCATCTAGTGTCAGGGTCTCACAAAAATGACTATGTCATAATTCCTGCCTGTGAGCATATTGGATTACATGACAAATGGGTAATTAAAATGTAAATTAGCTGACCCTAAAATGGCACATTATCCTTGATTAAAAGGGATGGGCCCAATATAATATTAAAGGTTTTAAATGTGGGAGAGTTTTACATAAAAGTCAGTGTCAGAGTGATGCAATGGCAGACATTTGGCAGTTCATTACTGCATGGGAGGATAGAAGGGGTTCATAAAGAAAAGACGCTGGCAGCATCTAGATACTGAGCACAGGGATTCCAGTCTAGGACATCTACCATAGGAAGAAGTCCAACATACTACATGCACTGGATTTTAGCCCGCTGAGAGTAATTTCAGACCTCTGATTAAAGATCTGTAATAAATTTTCACTGTTATCACCTATTAAGGTTTTTTATCATGATAGCAAATTGGGAATATAAACATATCTCATGATTAGTTAATTTGCTCTTTAATGGAATGTGTACCCTTGGGCACAGCAATGTTCAAAGAGTGAGTAGAATCCCTCATGGTTGCTTCAGCCCTGACCCCCAACTCAGTGTTCCTGGTATGAACCCCCCAGTCTTGACATTATCTGAATTTTCATCTAGTGCCTTATAAAGCCTAACCACAAGTAGCTTTTCTGGGTTGGGGGAATGTGTAGCCAGGAAGCAACAGTCCTAGGAAATGAAGAGGAATGTCAGCACACTCCCTTGCACTTGAGATAGAGTCACTTCCTGGAAATGCTCAATTCCAGTATTTGGCTCAATTTACAAAAAAAAAAATCATAGTTAACATTCTTAGAATCCTCAGCAACAAATAGAGAACCTGGATTCTCAATCGTATATTTTTTTTCCTTGTTGAGTGTAGGCCTCTATGCTAAAGCACTGATCATAATTCTGTGATGCTAGTCCTCTTAATTATATGCACCCAAAGGATGGAGAACTAAACCAAAGGTTTGATTACCCATAGCTCTGAAAGAAATCACTATTTTCTGCTGAGAAGATACAACATGTATTTGCTTCAGCCAATAGGTTTGTGACTGAAATGGGCTGATTTCTACCAGCAACTAAGGTTTAGGCACAAGTATATTATATGAAAAGTGTATTAATAAGGGTTCTTTAGAGGAGCAACAGCAATAGAATAAATATATCTTTAAAAGATATTTATAAGATCAGTTTATACACTATGGCTGGGGAATCTAACAATGGTTATCTTCTCTCCATTCCGGAGAGACTTAGAACCTGGTACCTGCCCAGTCCTTGAGGCTGTATTCCTCTGCAATTCCGATTTGGTACTTAAGTCCCAGAGAATTCCTGGACAGGTGCTGGTATTCAAATCATTTTGAAAGGCATGTAAAGATAGGTTCCATTCTCAGAGAAGGATGGTGGCAACAGGGTAGATCCATTCACCAGGAAGGAGGACAAGGAGCCCAGCACAAGGGTCACTTCTTCCTGAAACCCTCTCAGATATTTGTCATATAAATAAAACAATGACTAACAAATATGTGAAGTATCCCATTCTGCTACAGTAGTTAGACATAGTTTTGGAAAGGATATTTAGGAAACTGTGGAATGAGTAAAACCTCAAACATTCATGGGGAGAAATGCAGTTATCTAACATTTCAGAAATAAAATGTGCCCTAGAAAATATCCTCTTTGAGGCTATAAATGTACCTCAGTTTGGTAGAGTGCTTATCCATTATAGTGGAGGCCTTGGGCTTCATTCTGAGCACCATATAAAGTTGGACTGAAAATGTAACTCGTTTGGAAAAGTGTTGGCCTAGTATAGGGGAGGCCTTGAGTTTCATCTGCAGCACCACATAAAGTTATCATGGTTGTGACAGCCTGTAATACCATCACTTGGGAAGCAAAATAAATATGGTTGGAAGTTCAAATTCATCCTAGGCTTCTATTGTGAAATGTCCTGCCTGAGCTGATATGTTGAACCACTTGTTCAAAGCAGTCGAATGGTGAGGAGGTGGAGCTTCCCAAGAATAAGTGCATCTTGGTGGAAGGGCTTTGAGATTTTTGTACAGAGCACTTCTCCTTCTCCTCTTCTGCCTTCCCCTCTTTCTTCTCTAGGGGACATGGACATTTAATGTATATAAAAGTAAAGTTTAATTAAAATTAAAAGTAAAGTAAAATTTCAATGATACAATTTTCCTCTTTTTTATGGGTAATTTTCATAATCAAATCAATGACATAAGCATCCAAAATATAATAATTATTGGAAAATGCTTCATAAGTGAGATGAAATATATTTTATGAACATGTATACTTGAAAATATCCTCAAAAACAGATATCATAATAATAAAAAGTCATTCAGTATATTTTTTTTAGCTTTATTAAAAAGTCAAATCTGTTATTAGAAAATGCAAAAGTGTGACCATAATCATGGGTTTGGAAAGAGAAAAATAAATTTTCATATATGGTACATAAAACTTTTAGAAGGTTAAACAAGAGATGAGGTGGGAATATCAATGTGACTTCAGAATTTCATTATTTTATAAAACATATATTTATATTTCAAAATAATTAGTTATCAGTAACTGAAAACAAAAAAATGATAGAGTAGCTAAATAAAACATAATTTTATTGTGAAAATTTTCTTAGTAATTTATACAACCATAACAAGATTGACTAAGATAAAAATATTTAAGACACAGTCTACAATGTTTAAAAGAATAAAAGGATATTGCTATAAATCCAGGAATATTATATCTAGAATAGGGATTACTGTGAGATATTTTTGAATTATGTAAGCAAAGAAAGAGAATTAGACAAAAAGAATTTGTCAGACTTTTTTTATAGACTCTCCTCATAAAGAATAAAAATGAAAGATACTGTGTAAGTATTGTGTGGCAAGTCATATATTGTTTAGTATTGTTGATTTGTAAACTCTGGGTTTCCTGTTTCACTTTAACTATTTGTAATGCAGAACTCTATTTTTTTTTTAAATTTCTATTTGGTATCATAAGCGTGTGCATGCAGTGCATTATCCTACACACTTGAATATTTTCTCTGCTACATTATTATTGTGTGTCTTTGATTTTTAGTTTGGAAGGTTTCTATCACCCTTTAAAAAAAAAATGTGTCTTAGCCATATGCAGTCTGCTGTTGAATCTATTAAGGACAATCTTAATTTCGGCTATGGTTTATTATTATAATCTTAGCATACCTTTTATTATTTGGTATACTCTGTGCTTAAATTTCCCATTCCTTTTTACATATTGCTTATTTTTTCCAATAGAAATATTATAAGTTTAATCATAATTATTTAAGATTTCTTTGTCCAAAATCTCTCTGAATATCATTTTCCAGTCTTATTTTGCTCCTATTTCAACTTAGACTGTTTTCTATATCCCACTTTGTTCTTTATTACTTTTTTATGGTTAAACTTAGACATGTGAACCAAGTAATACTATGAGATTATCTTACTATCCTTAGTTAAGTTTTTCTCATTCCTAGTGTTAGCTTAAGGTCTGTGAGAAAACTTTAAGGTCCTCTATTTTGTTCAATCTTCCCTTCTTTGTTTTTTACATTTGCCTCATTAGAGTCTATGTCTCAATTACTCCTTTCATCTTACCTTGCTACCAAAAGCATAAAACTAAATGCTATGAAAGAACATGTATTCTGATAGCATTGTTAACATAAATGTAAATATAATTTTAAAATATTGAACTGTGACTCCAGTAGTATTTAAAAGGAAGAAATCATCTTTAATTGTAGATTATTCTCAAAAAATGCAAAAGTAATTTAGCATTTAAAAGTAAGAGTTAAGTAAGCTTTATTAAAATGTAAATGCAGAAAATCATATGGCCTTTTAATACATGCAAAAAATATATTTCACAAAACGTAATATCCATGAATGACTGAAGTCATTAAATACAAAATTCAAGTTTCTGGAACATCTGAAAATATATACTGCTTCTAAAGCACTTAATTGAATGAATTGATCCTCTTCCATCTTTATCTTTTATTATACTCTCTCATGCATGTCTTGGGTCATACATGATATGAAATTTAAATGAAGGTATATGTATGATAATTCAAAACATGAAAATCCTATTCAAAATCACACAATTGTCTATTATGAGAAATTATTTGAAATCTGTAGCTATCAGGGAAATGCAAGGGAATGCATCTCTCCCATTAGAAGGGCTATTATTAAGTAGTTAGAGGGTAGCTGCTAGTGAGGGTGTAGGGAATGGAAACCAGGATACACTGCTGGGGATGTTAGCTAATGCAGCAGCTAGGGAAGTCAACATGGAGGTGACTCAGAAAATAAAGACATAACTGCCTTATAATTCAGCTACAACATCCCTGGGTAAATGATAGAGAAGATCATACAATGCCCATGAAAGAATGCCTGAGCACCAGGTTTATCATGGCACTCTTCACAGTAGTCAAGTCATGGAATCCAGGTTAAGTGTCTAGTATTGAATGGCTGGAAACAGAAATTATAGAACATATACCAAATGGATATTATTCAGCCATTTAGAACAAAGTCTCATTGTTTCATAGAAATGGAAGGAACTGGAGTTCAGCATATTAAGCAAATAAAAGTATATCATGTTTTGTTTTTTTCTTACATGCTATACCTAAAGCCAGCAAAATAAACATGGTTTTAAAGTGTAAATTATTAAGAGTTAGGTAAGGGAGCGGTAGAAGTTTGGAGAACAGAGCCATGTTAGTTCTGGGGGCTTAATATAATCAAGTATCCTATGTCCATGCATGAAAATTACATAATGGTATTTATTATTTTCTTTAATGTATGGATGAAATATGGGAATTAACTGTAGGGATATTTCTTATGGAAAGCTAATAACTTTCTAAAAATATTTCTTTTTTTTTTTAATTTTTATTAACATTTTCCATGATTATAAAATATATCCCATGGTAATTCCCTCCCTCCCCACCCCCACACTTTCCCGTTTGAAATTCCATTCTCAATCATATTACCTCCCCATTACAATCATTGTAATTACATATATACAATATCAACCTATTAAAAAATATTTCTGTGAAAATCCCTTTAGATTAAATCCCTAAGTAATCTAAACTTATGCTCTGAAGTTACTTTTCAACCATGTAAGGAGCCTCCTTAGAACTATGTAACCAGATTTCCTATGCCTTAGATTGCTTATGCCCTAAAATAAAAAAAAAAAGGTGATCAATATTGACCTTAAGCTATGCTCTTTTCTTTAATTCTCCAATGGCCTTATTATACTCTTGTCTAGAACAATGTGCATAGGTGTGTGTGTATGTGTAAGGAGGAGGAGAGAAAGAGAGATGTTGACTACTTTTGAAAACAATGGATGCTAAAAGTAAAGAATTGTCTGCAAGAATGCTGAAAGCAGCAGGTGGGTTCAGAGTGATAGTTTCTGTGACTAGCGTATATGTGTGTTCTGAGTTAGTAAAGTTCACTTGTTCTACCCCTAAGTCCCTTCCTTTGAGCAAATGTTTAAAGAAAATTTTGTAGTCAAAATTTATTTTCTCTTGTTAATTTATTGCTGATTACTTAATTATTGCTCACATATTATTGCTTTTGCAGCTGAGTAAAAACACCAGATGCATTTTTCATTCAGGGCAACAGCCACCAGAGCACCAGCAGCCATGATTGCAGAAGTAGCAGGTTCACTCTTGGTTTAATGACCATAAGAACTGGTGTCTTCATTTCAGCACCTTGCTGCCATTTGGGAATTTTATAAATAGTACACCTCAAGGAAACACAGAATAAAAAAATCATAAATCTCATTTAATATATGTATATATATCATATGTGTATATAGATGTATTATATATATGTATTACATATATGTATATTATATTATATGTATATAATATGTATTATATATATGTGTGTGTGTGTATACACACACTCACACATACTTCCTGTACACACCCACACCCACACCCACTTTTTGTACACACCCATACACACTTCCGGTAGCTAGAAACTGAACAAGCTCCCAAGCAACCAAGTAGTGAGATAGTTCCCTTTGCTAGTGAGACAGAACAAGATAATTTTTTCTACTTTCACTTACTTATTAAAACAGTATGAAGAGAAAAAAGAAAGGAAGCTGTTCTTAATGTGCAAACATTTTCATATTAACAATGAAAGGATGACTAATGGAACTGCACAGAAGACAAACTAGTTGAAGAATTGACTCAGTGTTGAAGGGTGCTAGACAACATGTTGCACTTGTGATGGTACCGGGGTCTAGTGGGTGGGTTTTGAATAGAAATTTAACAGAAAACTGTGTGACTCTTTCATGATGTGACATTCTTGGTGGACAAGAGTAAGAAACACCTTTGCCAAGGTTGACCTAAAGAAACCTCCTAATAGTGGTACATAGTCTAGGACTGTGGATGTGTATATGACTGTGTCTGGCTAAGTCAGGTAAAGGGAAAAGGAGACTTGTGGGAAAGTTAGAGGAGATGCAGAACCACTGATTGTAACTTTTAGGAAATATGATGCATCAAGCGAGGTAGAAAATTTCCCCCAAGAGTCTGCCAAGTGAAGTCTTAGAATTGCTGAGGTCCTGTTTGGAAGAATTGATACAGACCTTCAGTGTATAACCAGTTCCCTCACAACCCTGATGTGCATTATTGGGGAGTACATGGGAGATTTCATATATTTTTTCAACCACTAATGGATCAATCTCAAGTGCATTTTTATTTTCAAAGTAGCATCTCAAATGTCCACATTGTGAGTGAGTCCATTAGTGTGGCATTCTTTATATTTCTGCTGCCAAAATTTTAGTTTTATGAAATAAAGAAATTCATTTCTAGCTTACACAGTTCATAAGAATTCTTTTAGAGTATAGCAGGCAAAAGATCAATAGCTGACTGGAAGGAAGAAAGGAAGAAGTTTATCTTTTTAAAAGTCTAATTGCTACAAATGCCTAGTAGAATTCCCCAGAACAATAGCTAGCCAAGTTTATTGTTTAGTGGTTTTTCTCTCTTTTTATAAAGGAAGGGTGAGGTGCTTTGGGTATAGGGTTTAGACTAATATAAACGTTAAAATAATCATACAACAGAGCTATAAATGCAATCTATAAAGAAAGGATTTTAAATTATATTGCAGAAAATGCATTAAAGCAAGCAGTTTGTTATTACTAGTTCAAAAAGAATCACTTAAAGAAGATAACTCTTTATGCCAATTAAGAATGATGCACTCATTTTAGAACTGCACCTTAACAAAATAAAACACAAAGAAATGCCAACACTGACTACAGAAGGGTCCCATGAAGTATGAAACCTTGCAGTGACTACATCAGCAAATTCAAACTTCTTTGGGTGGGCAGTACTCCCACAGTACAGGGCATGTGAATAAGAGAAAGCCAGGAAGAAACCTCTGGCTAAAAGTGGCTAGAATCTGCATTGTGTGAAATACATCTTTACATAGGGAGAACCCCTTTGTGAAGCTGGATATATTGCTGTTGTGATATTGTTATATTGACACATAACCATAAACATTACCATATTTTTACAGTGGTAGTAAGTATATGACTATATGCACTTGTCAAAAGAGTATGGGCTTTTGTTTATGTGTAGTCAAACTTGATAATGCTAAGCATTACTTAGAAATCCATCTTGTACCCTGTTGTAAATTTTTGAGCAGGAAATAAAGCTAGTAAAAGCCTCAACAGACATTTTAATATTGATTTGCTCCAAATTTTCAGCCTATGATAACTGGAAGATGAAACATGATGGCATGTTTTGATCAACCACAGCCTACAGGTTTTAGCAATGAGTGATACTCTCTTTGTGGACCTAGGGGCCTGATTCTAGTTTTCTGCATAAAACAATGGGTTTATGCTTGCCTTGGAAGACAAATTGAAACATTATAGTAAATTTTTAGTTAAAAAATTATAAGCTTCTTAAACTTAACTGCTAAAAACAAGGAGAAAGCCATATCTAGCAAACTCCAAGATGATAGACCAAAGAGCATACTCTGTATCAAAAAATTTAAAAAAGAGAAGTCTTTGTGCATTCACCAGACCCAGAGGATTATCATAAGAGTCTTTCCCCATCATCCTCATTAAGCTTGAACTCCCTTCCTGTTATAGTCAGCTCCACGTTGTTGGGACCAACAACCAACCAGACACCATTTATGGGAGTATGGGATTTATTCATGCTTGCAGATTCCAGAGGCCCACCATGAATGATGGAAGAAGCTGGCTCCCTTTTCACAGATCCAAGCAGAAAAAAACCACCAACTGTCATCCAACACAAAAGCATCAAGTACAAAGCACCAGAACTCAATTGCTCTGAACTCCAGGATCCATAGCCAGTGACACGCCCTCTAGTTATGAGCCCGGACACTCAAGTTTCAAGGATACTATAATAAAACACCTCAGTCTGTGAGAACATTTACTCAAATTATCTTATTCAAGTAACCACAATCCCCTTGATACTGTCTTTATTCTCCAGTGCAAAATCCCTAATTAAATCCCTTTAAAAATAAAGTTGATGAAGGATTGAAAGTAAGATAGGGGTACCCAAAAGGTGTGCAATGAGAGAATGAAAACACTAAGAGATAGTGACCAGATGAGAAATGATAGCAGAAAAGGACCCACATTTGATATGCAGGATGCCAGATCACATCTTTAAATAAGCAGTTGCAGCAGTTTAACTATAACCATTGCTTCAGTATTCTCTGGTTATTAGAACCTGGTCTATGGCTGCCAGTTTTCTTGTTGATGTCCATATCTACAACTGAGGAGAAATGGAATAAAGCTAAATATGCCCTCCACTCAGGCATATAATGTGACCTGCATCTAAGGTTTTCTGTCAGTTTCCTCATCACCAAAATGATTCCCTGCTATTGATGATGTTTGCTATGAGCATTTTTAGCCTTGGTCAAAGTAATTGTTGTGACTCCTTTCAACATAAAACTTTCTGCTGAGGAAAGAGAACAATTTTACTTTTAATTTTTGTTTACTTTTATTTATTTATTTGAGAGTATCAGATAGAGAAAGAGGCAGCTAGAGTGTGAGAGAGAATCCAAGTGCCCCAGGGTCTCCAGCCACTGCAAAGGAACTCCAGATGTGTACACACCCTTGTGCATCTGGCTAACGTGGGTCCTGGGGAATTGAGCCTCCAACTGGGGCTCCTTAGGCTTCACAGGCAAGTGCTTAACTGCTAAGCCATCTCTCCAGCCCAGTCTTACTTTTAATTAAACATACAAGGTGATATTAAATTCAATTTCATAGTACTTATTTCTTGAAGAATGAAGGGAAAATGTTCTTTCTTTTGGGTACTGAATGTGATGTTATTGAATGATATAGTAAATTCATTGCACATTCAAAAGTACCAAAAAGGAACTAAGAAAATGTTTGTACTGAGTATTAAAGCAAACTATTGATTCAAGTATGGGATCTAGTAATTAAAACCTTGAATTCAGGATCTTTATCTCGAACCCTAGGTGTTGTAAGCCCTCCACATTATATCTATGGGAAGATACAATACCTGTTTGAGACGTTGTCTCTTTATGGTAAAATGCTATAAATGAAGGTAAACCTTATAGAACTATTATAAGATTAGCCAATAGTAAAAGTACAAAAATCTGTTGTTATTACTATAACATGAACAATTTATGTAAAATAATAATAAAACTAAAAATTATTTAAAAAAACTGGCAAATGTTGTTTAGGTCAGAGTCATTTTCAAATATTAATGAATTAATATTAATGAATGAGTCATTTTCTATAACAAATGCATAATTTTCAATAACAATGTGTTGTATTTTTAACAACTCATAAAAGTGTCATCAAGGAATATTGAAAGCTCTTACTACCAACAGCTATGCAGTGACTAATGAAAATGATGCATTTCATCAATGGATTTTTATTCACAACAAACATTCTTACATTTTAAGATTTATGTGTCCCTCAATATTAGTTTCTTATTGAATAAGCTTTTCTAGCAATAACAAGGGTAGTTACATTACCATTTTCTTCATTGACTTTACTTCAGCTATAGTATATCTTGCTTATTTTATATATTTTTGTCATCTTAAAATTTTAACCATTATAATTTTTAGAAAATTTTAAATATTATCATGCCAGAAATTTAAGAGATGTTAAAATTATCATTTTAATGATTATTTTAATGTTTATAGCACTTATTTATTTATTATACATAATTATGGGTTTCATTTTGACATTTTCAGTCATGTATATAATGTATTTTGAAGAAAAAAATCCCCCAATAAGGCTATGGAAGAATACCAAGAAAAATCAACTATCATCTGGTCCATACATCAAGGACCATTATGTACATTTAAGGATAGATATGCATAGTGTTTTTCCATGTAGATCCTTCATAGCAGGTACAGGTGCATCATGCACAATGCTGAGTAGTAGAGATACATCTGGGTTTAAGTTTTCCAAACTCATTTATGACTTGAGCAGGAAAATGAGAAACTGCAATGACATTGTATTCTCCCAGTTCCTGGGGCAAGGAAGAAACTGAATTCACCAGCCCTATCACTCATGGTAGACAAAGCTGAAAATTGAAGTTGTGTTTTTGGTTTTCTAAATAGTACATTAATCTTTCTTGGATAAATTTCTTAAGAAGCATATCTCACCCATTTTAGAATTCTATAGGTATTATACAATATAATAATAAACCAAATATTAGTAAATGTTATTTGATTCTCACTTTTGAATGAAATAGTTATTTTCATATTAGAAAGTCTTTCTTCCTGTGTGTGAGGAGTCATTGATAGTGGGAATTCAACTACTATGGCTTCAGTAAGGAAGAGCACTTTATTGTTGTTAGAAAAGTGTGGAGGTCATATATCTTATGTATCAAACACAATCAAGGCTTGGCATCACTCTTCTTCTGGGTTTACGGCCTGCACCTCCACACATGCCTCTGATATACTAACCACAATGCCAGTCTACAAATAGGCTGTTTGGGTTTTCACATTTACTCTTCATTTTTATCTCATTTATTAAAGCAAGTTCACTATTTATCAGTGAATTCCTCAGGCACAATGACCACTAAACCTCCCTATGGGCTTCAAATTGATCTGTTTCCCTTCCCAAGTGCTCAGTTTAATTGAATACAGGCAAACTGAAACCTATCAACAGTCCTTTTTAACAATGTGAACTGCATTCTGTAAGATTTAAGCTTCTTCCTAAATTGTATCTATTTAAGTGGATTATTCCCTAGAGACTTCATTTTCTTCCAGAGGGAATTTGTGCTTTGGGTTCTCAATTACATTTATAGATAAGATACAGTTTAGTTAAGTAGGAGAGTGGTGCATCTCTTTTAGTGAATAGGTTGCTGTAGTTGATCAGCACTCCACCTGGAGCTGGGTAATATAAAGGCATCTCTGAGGAAAACAAATGATATAGGCACAGATATTTCCACAGTGGCACTCATTTGCATCTTGATCTCCACTGCTCTATAATTTCACTTACTCATTTTGTCATTTAGCAACCTGTTTATTGAACATTATCAGATACTGAAGAAGGCAAGTTTGGAAGTTTGAATGTGGTAGTGTAAATGTATGGCACTGGCCTCATAGGCTCCGGTGTTTTATTAAAATTGTGTTTACAACTTCAGCCCCTAGCAGGTAACTTCCTCCTACCAAAGGGCATGTCACTTATGGCAGATCTGAATTCCAAAAGAAGCGTGGAAAATGGTTGCATTTTTAGGTGTCCCTGTTTGCTGGTGGTGGTGTGTCACTGGCAGCAGTTGTTTGTCTCTGTTTGGATCTTAGGAAGTAAGCAGCTTCTGTCACCATCAATGTAGTTTCTCCCAGATTTGTAAACTGGAAAAAAAAAAAAATTCCTTCATAAACTGTGTCTGGTTGAATGTTTGACCGAGCAACTTGGAGTGAACAACAGAAAGTGAGACACAAAAGTAGTGATTGCCATCCACTCCTGAGAAATACATACATATGTGATGTATAGAAATGAAACACTATGTTATCTTATGTGTGGAGATTAAAGTATTATATCCGAATCAATCTTAAATTTTAGACAAATAATTTAAATGTATCATTTAGTAGGAGAATGAAAAATAAATGAATAGCAATTCTTCTGGAATGAAATAGGAAAGATTTAAAAAGAAAAAGGGAATAAGTAAAAAACCAGTTACAATAAACAAAGCTACAATAAACAAAATGAAAATTAATCAGCTTGTTTATTTTGCCATCTTTTATATAGTAGAATAATTCTGGTTTGGAAACAAATGAAAATACTGCAAGACAAATGTGGATTCCATATGTATACAAAGATCAGAGAGCAAAATAAGAATGCAGAGAAATGAAAATCTAAATACAATGAACACATATGTAAAAATGAAAGTCATGACTGAGTCTGAAGACAAAAGAAGTCTAAAAAAATTTCTATACATACAGTACAAAACTGAACTAGAGTACACATGTTATTAGCCAATATTTTCATTTCCAGAACTTTCCTTGGCAGAAAGAAGCCAGAAAGAAACAATCTTGGGTTTGATGAGTAAATATTGACTCAGCTGGACACCCAGTCCCATCCAGTATCTTATCCTCTCCTGTACGGATGTGCAGAGATCATCTTGTACACAGAGTAGCATGGTTGTCAGGTTTGCAGCTGAAAATCCATGTCAAAGCACCCAACACTTTGCTTTCTTCCTTGATCACTGAGCAGAGACATGGGACCGGATGCAAGAAAGCATCACACGGTTCTCAGAGCAGGAAAAATAATCCGTGAATAAAAACTATATCTTGCCAGAACAGATGATCAAAAAATTAAAACATCCAATGGATAAGATCCTATGTACAGATGGCGTTTATCTCTGACTACTCAAGGAAAATAATAATTATGGGTAAAAAAAAAAAAGTTGCCTTTTGCAGAGATAATTCAATTTCTTATGAAACTTCAAGGGAAAGATATTATAGGAAAACACAGTTTTTTTTAAAAAAAATTAACTTGATAATGAAAGAAATGAGTCTAGGCCCAGGATGCACATGGTAACATATGTGTCTGGAGTTCTTTTTCCAGTGGCTAGAAGCACTGGTGTGCCCATTCTCTATCTGCTTTTCTGTTTCTCATAAATAAATAAAATAAAATATACTCCTAACACAAGGTCATGTGTTTCATTCTCATTAGTGAGAATTCAACCTCAGACTCTCTCATGATTGGGTACAATATAAAAGTGGCACATTACCTAGGGTAAACCTAACAGAATGGAAGACTTAAGAGTCCTATTACCAAATACAGAATTAGATGCTGTGGTCAATGATTACCGACTCATTTGGTCCTAAAGCTTCGTAATTCTTCTGGTCTCAAGGATGGCTGATCCAGGAAGAATGGTGTCCTTACAGATTGTATTTCTTTATCTTTTTGGATAGAAAAAATATCATGTCTCTCCATAAAGCATACAATGACCACGAAGACAGTCACACTTTTTGCTTCTATTACAAAAACATTCTGCATATTTCTAGTAATTATGTGATAATGATGTTACTGATATTATATAATTTTGTTATACTCCTTACTGAAATATTGGATAATATCGGAAAACCCACTAGTATTTTCTGCCAGCTACTTCTGAACCCAGATATAAGGAAGAGTTGTATTTCTTTTTTATTTTTTATTTTTGTTATTAAGTATAGACATATTTTTTATGGAATCATCACATGTTGGTACCATCATTTCCATCCTCCCTGCCCCTTTTCTAAAGAGGACTTTTGGGATGTAGGTCAACCCCATAGGGATTGTAGGTCATACGTTAAAGGGGGCAGCAGTCAACTATAGGGGAGAGGCAATGTCTTTGTGAAAAAAATCCCAACTTGCGATTGTAACAATCTTTCCACACCTCTTCCACAAAATTCCCTGAGCCATGCTGTGAGCATTTTAAGTCTTCTTCAGTGATGGGCACATAGGAGCATCTGGATCTCTGGTTTGGTAGGTGTTTAATATCGGAAGTATCTTTCTCCATTCCCTTGTGATAACAGTTTAAGAAAGCAGCATGCCTGCTCATTTCCCAATTTCCTCTGTGGTTTCAGCTGGGGTGGAGTGTGCTGGGTCGTTTATCACCTTAGGTCCAGTTCCCTTCTTAATAAAAGAAGTGCATTCTCCAATGGAAAGTGAAGTCAGTGCCAGTTCAATGGGATGAACATTATTAATTTCAAGAGAATTAAAAGGGTTTAGATACTCTTATAGTCTAAGATTAGTGGGAGTTTGATGATGGAAAGCAGGATCATTATCTGGATATGATTCTGGCTGGGTTCCCAGTTCCAGATATTGTTTCCTTCCCACTGAGTGGATGTTAGCCAATTCAAAAGCAGTCGTTTACCCACCATGGCTGTGTGCCACTATTGCACTTGTGTGAGTATCACATTAAGTTGTTGGCTTGTGAGTCACTTAGATTTTGAGTTGCTTGGACAGATGTTGGCCACTTTCCCATGGTAGCTCATGTAGCACCTTCCAGCAGTAGATGGGCTAATTATTTAAGGACTGATTCTCATGGTTCATGCCAACAGTGTTTGTTGTCTTCAGAAGTAGGGTCTTAATATTAACCTTTTGTGGGTAATCAAGTACTGTGCCTTAATAAGTCTGTCAGTCTGTATTTTCCTTTCCTCTCCTTCCTTTCTTTCTTTCTTTCTTTCTTTCTTTCTTTCTTTCTTTCTTTCTTTCTTTCTTTCTTTTTTTTTTTTTTTCTTTTTAGATCTAGTAGGTTTCTCTGATCAGAGACTAACAGCTCATTGTGGATGTATACCACATCCTGGAACAGGGAATTACAGGCCAATACCAAGGGAAAAGAATACAGAAAACACCAGAGAAGAAAGAGAAACAGGAGAAATTTGAGGTTAGGTTTCACCTCACTCTTTCCAGTGCCCTTAGATTAAGGTGCTCCGTTTGAAGTCCTCTTGAGAGTTCCATGTTTTAGTATGACTTCCAGGATATAGGATTATAATACATAAGTTCAGTTTGGATTCAGTTTTGTTTCACCCACCATGTTTTCCCATCCTCCAAACCCTACCCTCCCTGTTGTCCAAGCCTTAAGAAGTTATTTAGTTGCCGGCAACTTGGGCTGATCCACATTAGGAAGTGCCGATGACCTCATGACTGTGGAACTGGAACCGTGTTCCCATAACTCTCTCCTACAATCAGCCATTTGTTTAATATAAGCTGTTACAGAAATGCTCATTGTATGAGTAAATACAAATGTATTCAGTATGCTTTTACTTGTCACACCCGATCTGTGGTTCTGAATTCTGAATTATTTTACAAATAAAGGAATTAGGCTTTCCTCTCATAGACAATGCAGATCTGGCTTCTTATTCCAAGTATGTTCTTTGCCTTGCTGTCATCACTCCCACCACCCAGAGCCCTCAAACACTCTCAGAATGCAAGAATCACCAGGAAGCTTCCTAAAACGGATTGTGGGATGTGTCCATGTTAACAATTCAATAGGATGAGGTTGGTCTAGAATTGCAGAATATCAAGGTCAAGGTGATAGGTTTTGTGGGTGAGGAGATTCACATTGGGATCTCTAGAACTAATAAATAAACAATTTAACTTATAATTTTCTTGTGGTATATATTCATAATTCTGTTGCAAAAAGAAAGGAATACAGAAATAATCCAGAGTTTCTCAGGCAGAAATTAATATCCAGAAAAGTTAAGAGTAAGTAACAGGGGACTCAGTATAAGCATATGTATAGATATGGACCAGAAAAGGGTTTATGTATGTATGTATGTATGTGTGTGTGTGTGTGTGTGTGTGTGTGTGTGTATATATATATATATATATATATATATAATGATATATATATATCATTAATTATTAAGAGATAAAATAAAACAAAAAGATTAGAAGTATCAACCTTTATTCATGCTTTTAATTTTTCTTCCTTCTGTGCCACAGTTAACATGCATGAGAATGACATTAAATTTTAAATACATGAATAAATATAAAAGAAAACAGTGTTCTCATAAATCGAGCTGTTAAAAAAACTTTAGGTGCAAAGCACTCTTTTAATAATTAATTATAATTTGCATTTAGAAACCTTTCATGAACTCCTACTGTATCGCAGTTGTTATTTTTAGAAAATAGGATAAAAAGGACAAATATTTCCAGGTCACAGCAGAAAATTAAAGAAGTTTTGTTTTTAAAATCAGTTGTACTTTCAAACCTATTTAACTCTTCATTTATTCTGTTTTTTTTTTTTTTTCTCCTCATGAATTTGTAAGGCTTATCTATTCATTAGGTTTCCAAGCACTGATGTTCTAGTTATTATTGATCCTTTTTGGTATTTTCTTTAATCTGGCCCTAATTTTATCATTTTTGTCTAAGTTTTAGTTTAAAGTTTTCTTTTGCTCTATATTTTGATATAAGTGTTAGTTAAATGTACATATACATATCATGTATATTTATATATATATGTGTCTTTATTTAGCTCACATATATTTAGTTACTTGTATATGAATTATGTATATATTTACATTAATATTGTAACTAAGCATTTTAGAAAAATATATTTCAGGTTGATACCTTGTGCAAACATTGTTAAAGTGATAGTAGACATATTACTGTAATGAGAGGCTCAAAAGTAGTAATTTCTTGACGTTGGATAAATATAGGATAGAAAATTTAGCTGTGAGTACTAGCATCACTTTATGGATATCATTTTCGCTTAGTCATTACTCATGAGAACACTTCCATGAGATTAAACAAGCCCTCCCTCAGATCCAAGCTGCACTGCTCTTCTTCTTGAGTATACTTTCCCAGATCACTTGGATTTGGCCTCACTGGTACCCTTGTTCTGTCTGCAACATTCTTATTTCTCTGTGTAAGTCTTTGCACTGTGGTCCCCATATCTTGGTTTCTAAACTTGAACTCTTACTCTTGGAAAAGGGGGTAGAAAGATTATAAGAGCCACAGGTTGAGACACCATGAGACCTTCCCTGCCCCCCTTAAATAACTGACTGCTGCACCCCCAAAACATAACCCACAACCCTATGGAGAACACCTGCAATGTCACTGAGGATGATCCCCAGTGGAATAGGGGCATGGATGATGGAAAGATGGTAATAACACATGATGTATCCATAAAAAATATGTTGTTAATAATAATGATGATTATGATGATAGAGAAAGGAAAAAATGAATGACAGGAAAGCTCTTTGCCCACCCCCCAAAATAAATGGAACTCTTGAATCAAATATCATTTTACAAATAATGACTACTATCTATGTTCCCTACATTTAACTGTTTAAATGACATCCATTCATGTGACAAGACAAACTTCATTTGTGCTTTTTGTAATCTCCTATCATTTCTACATTATACTCTGACCTTTATAATTTATAAATTAAACCCTTTTGTCCAATAAAGGAATACAGTTTTGTTGTTGTTGTTTGCTTTAAGGCATTTGTGTTTGTTTTTCAGAATGCAGGTTTCTTATTCAAAAGTTTTTTTTTTTTTTTTTCCCCTTCTGTGGAAATGGCAAGAGACCTACTCCTGTTCATAAGAGTAACTGAGCCTACTAGGTTGTGGAGAGTGTAAGAGAAGAGAAATTGGGAAAGACAAAGCAGAAGGAGGCCATAAGGTCAGGGTGTATCTACAGAATGCAGACCCTGTTCAAACTGCTGCTCTTCTTTGCTTGGGGAATTTGTCAAAGAATAGATAACTTTGAAAAGGAAATTCTTTTTTCTCAAAATAATTCTCCTTTCTCAGAAATCCCTGTGGGTGTTAGAGTCAGAATCAAATCCTAAAAGAAGTTCCATTTCGCAGTGTAGTAATTGATTTAGACTAGCATTAGGGAATTTCCTTTTGTCTGTGCTTTTCTCCCTCTGGGGACACATAAGCCTTTTGAAATAACGTGAAGAACTGTGAGGGTGTCATTTCTGGGGCTGTCCTTATTAAAGAAAACTTCATGACTTAAATTGTGTGTCACTGGTGAGGGTTCTGTGCCTACAATTGGGAGTTTGTGTTTTCATTTAAAAATGTCAAATATCATATGGATACCAGCTGGTATAATAATGTAAGCATAACTAGGGGAATATTCATCTTATTCTTTAGAAAATTATGTTAATGTTTGGCTTTTTGCTTGAGGATAAAATACAAAACTGTAGAGTGTGTAAATTAACTTGCCTAGAAAGATATAGGTATCTTCAAAATATCTTTTAAAATCCTTGAAAAGATAATCTAAGATAATAAGATAACTTTGCAAATGATATATTTATATTTGAGGTCAATATCTTTATATCTATATTTATAATACATATACTCCTATTTCCCTTTAAGTGTCTAAATATGTGCATGTATGTATTTTGCTTCACAGAAAGTTTTCATCACATAATGCTCGTTTAAAGTACTCATTCATATGTTTTTACTTACAGACACATTACTATGGAACAAATATTTCCAGTATAATTATAATATGTTATAAAAATACTTTATTACTATGTGTGTTATAGCTGCGTTCATGCGACTAAAAAACATGGCTGACAAAAACCAGGTGATAGGAGGTAAGGATTTATTTGATGGGAGTGAGCTGAGCTGGCACTGGAAAGCTGGGGGTTACTAAACCTTAAGGTCCAAGAACATTATCACACCTCCTCTAGCAACTCTCACTGTCTTTAGCTGCTACCAGCTGTACACCAAGCTTTCAAAACACATGGGTTTCTGTGGAACAACTAATTACATATTATGCATGATGTATTACCATACAAAATATCATATATAACATAATATGTAAGCAAAAATAATGTAAATATGACACAATCTTTGCTTTTAAAACTGAAAATATTTGTCTTAATTGAAATGAGCTAAATGGGCAAAAAAGCTGTGAATTCAATTGTGTTCAACACTTTTTTGTGTTTAACAAAGGTATATACTTTTCTCTATAACCATATTTGAGTTGTAGCTTCAATCATATGAAATGTTTCATAATTTGTTTTTGATTAACCATAGAAAATTTCAAGCATGTGAGATTTGGGGATCTTAGATTTTTTAGTGGATGTTTTCCTAGAGTGTGGTAGAGATTTGTGAAGCGATACTCATTCAACAAGGAAAGCTTAAGCTATACAGTTCAAGGACAGAAGAACAGACTGTTCTATTTCATGATTAATATTTGGAATATTTGACTTACCCAGAATATTCTTTACAATGAACTCTAAACCAAGTTTGCAAAACTTAAGGATGAATAGAGAGAAAATATAATCCAAACATATACCTCAAATTCACACACATATATATATTACCACATGGTTTTCTTCACTTTGTCACATATTGAATTGTGTCACTTATATAAGTATTCTGTGATACCAGTTCTCTACACGAAATATAGTTCTATAGACATGATTGGAATATTTTTGCTGAAAATTTATATTATTTCAATTTATTGGTCTTACTCATAGTGGAAAAACTTCTGAAACATTGATTATGTTTTCATAAATTATTGTGTCATTTATTTTTATACTCAAGAAGTCTCATGACATATATCAAAATGAACATTATGATACATTTTTATATATCTATTTTCACTGATAGCTAAACTAAAATGTACACATTATTGATGTTACATGTGATATTTAAATATATTTGTACACTTTGCTGTGATTAAATTAGGGCAAACATGTCTATGCCCTCAAAACCTTATCACATGGGCTAAAGAGATGAGTGAGTGGTTAAGTGTGCTTCCTACTCAAGCATGAGAACGTGAGGAGACATGAAAGTGCCTGAGTTCAAATTTCAAGATGCTCTGTAAACAACTGGACATGGCCATGCATGGCTTTATCCCTGGTCCCTCGAAGGGAACCGAGACAATGCAATCCCTTAGGGCCAGAAAAAAAGTTCAAATATCAGTAAGAAATTCTGGTTCTGGTTCAAATAAGAATGGGCAGAAGAAGACACTCAATGTTTTGTTCTGGTCACCACAGGTAAGAGCCCCAGACACAGGTGAGCATTATATAGAAAGTTCAGGTAAGGGTGTTATAGGTGTGTGTATGGTAATATCATTGTTTTTCATTTTCAAAGATTTATCTGATTTTTTTAAATGTTTCCCTCTCAGTGTTGACATAGTTAATCATATTCTTTATTTTATTGAACCACCATGTTCACTTAAAATGAATGTTTTAAATTTCTCATCTGAGGGTTCCCCTACAGAGGTCATTACCTGATCAATTTATGAAACTTTATTTTATTAGGTGGGATCTTGGTTGTCTGTATATCGTGGATACTTCTTTGTCGACAACATTAACTGGGCATTACAGATTAACTATTAAATCTTTATAAATGTATCTATATAATTCTTTAAATGTACATATTTGTATTTCATTCATTTGTGCCCCTATGATCTTCTGTTAGTCCTTGGAATCTCACTGTACTCCTCCCTCTTCTCTGTTATTAGTTCATTTGAAGAGGAATGGCCTCTCAAGCCACTCCTCTATCTATAACATGTCTATCCCTTTGTTTGCAGTTTTGACTTTTCAAAACATAGACATTGAGTAAGAAGAGATGGCTTACCAGGTAAAATCACTTGATTACAAAGCCTGGAGGCCTGGCTTCCATTCACCAGTACACATGTAAAGTCAGATGCACAAAGTGATGTATACATCTGGAGTCCATTTGCAATTGCAAGAGACCCTGGCACACCTATTCTCTCCCACTCTTTCTCTCTTCTTTCTACTTTCTTCTCTCTCCCTTAACCCCATTTGCAAATAAAGAAATAAAACTAGTAGAAAAGTAGAAGTTGGCTATATTATTTAAACCTGTAGTCACAGCTAGTATTTCATCAATAGACAACTCTTTCATCCCCGGGTTAGTCATAATTTTGGCATTTGTCTTCAGAATCTCAGAACTAGGTGGTGATGCAAACTCACTGGTCTCAGATCTGAAGTGGGTGTGTCATTTCACATTTGTCAGTAACTAGAGTAACTAGTAACTAGTAACTAGTAACTACTCTCTGTAGCAATCCGTTGCTAGAAATTTCTATCACAGTTGAGGTAACCACAGATGCTTTGGCCAAATTTATCCGGCTATGTTACAGGAGTGTAGAATTCATACTGGCCCTCACTTTCAGTTAAATTATTAGGGAGGAATTATTCATAGGCTCAGGTGCTATGCATTGTCTTCCAGTGTCCTAAAGTTGTAATATATTTGGAGTTCACACAGATCAGCTTGGGGCTGGGATCATACTGTGGCTCACTGTGCTGTGGGGTTCAGATGCTGCTCAAACTCACATGTGGCACAAGTTTCATACATTCAACCATAGATGACGTTAGCCAGGATAGACATTTGATAGGTTAAGACAGAGTTTGTTTTTGGCACCATCACTGTTCCAGAGGTTGCAACCATAGGATGGTAGTTTCATTGTTGAGGGCAATTTGTTCTATTTAGAGTCAGATTTCATCAGCTCAACATTGAGTTCCAGAGAAAGTACTTTGCTGACAACCCTCTCACACACCTAGCAAATGGAGTCGTGTTCTGTGTTATAGGTCCCAGAGACAGGATAATTTTGGAAAATGCATCTTCTGACCACCACCTCTGCTGGGATAGAAGTATACATCTGAGTTTCTCAGCTGCCATGACTTTCACAGTCTTGGGATACACAAATACCCCCACACAACAGCATCTGTGATGGAGAATGAAAAAAAAAAAAATCTGTCCCATTCGGTCCTGTTTTATGTGTAGTGCTGGGTAAGGTCTAAAGCTGCCTGAAGTTGAGGACTGGGTGATGGGCACATTCCCTTGTTTATCATGCCTGATGATTAGCTGAAGGACATCTATCTTAGCTAAAGACATCTAAACATTCTAGTGTGAGTGGCCCATTCCAACTCCAGCATGACATAATGCACACCAAACTCAAGTGTATCTCTTTAGCAGGCAGGTCATTGTCTGTAGGCTTTTAATCTTTGCTTCCTGTCTGTTGCCACATGTCAGAGTTTTTCCAGCTTCAAGACAAAGATGGCTTATTACATTGTGGCCTTGTAGCTTAGTGGAGGGAGGTCCTTGTCCCTCTTGTGCCCATTGGTGAAAGGTGGCATACACAGTCTCCTTGAATCCTGGCTAGTGCAAGTCATGGGCTCAGTCCACTATAGGGGTGATAGAACTCTTACTTTACAATGGTTTCAGCCTGAACCCTTGATTTAATTCCTTTTCCATGTTTCAAGTGATTAGCAGCGCTAATATTTTTAAGAGTAGAGGGAAGAGTGAAAGGCGGGTCTTTCTCATGACTTTATCACGAAGTATTTTCTTCATGCTACCCTAAAAGTGGGCACTATTAGCTCTTACTAAGTTTTCTTAGTTCCTGTGAGGGTAATTTATTCTGTAAGTGTATTTTCAAGGTGGTGTCAATGTTGGGAGCTGATTCCCATAAAATCTTATTCAGACAGCATGTTGCTCTGCCTGTAAGTGCTATTGTATAGTCAAATAAAGGACTACTTTTATGCTTTTTCATGACATGTTTATCATCCTCCAAAAGGATTACTGATTTGAAATAGAAATGGATCTATTTTAAGATAATTATAATATTTTTTACTAAACCATTGTGAATTTAATTTTCTCTTCTCATCTTAGCATTTGGCATCATATTGGATATGATCTAACATGGCTTATGACCATGGCTGTAAGAAGAAAAAAAAAAATCATTATCTCAGACATACTTGACTTGCTCTTTTGGGTTTGGAAAACAATCATGGTAATAAAGTGGAAAGAAAAAAGTGAGTGGTACTTAAATTTTGTGATACTTTCTACATGTCTAAATCCAAAATTATGTCTCTATATTGAATCAAAAAAGTTAACTTAGTGGTATTGCAGCTGTTACAACCATACAATCCTTGCATCTTTTGTATCTTTGGCAATGAAAATACCTCCCCATTTCTTATAAGACAAAGGATTGCTTTGACACATTAACTTTGTAAGAAGGGAATGGTTTGAGCAATGTATCACTTCTGTATTAAAAAGTTATGTAGATTCTACAAATTGATGAGCAAATAGATTCTAATTGTATATTAATAAAATAATCATAAAATGTATTCTAATCAACCCATTATGCCTACAGTGGTTTTAAACTTGTTTTGTCATTATGCAAAACTGAGATACATAGAAATGGCACCAGAGATAAAGAATCAGAAAATTTATTCACGTAGACATGGACTCAGAGGATTAACTTCCAAAACCTAAGCTCTGGTAGCTCAGAGGTTTTACAAACAACGTAGTAGGCAGTTTGATATCATCTTGAATTAGCTATACTGTAGATGCGTTGCTAGTTAGTTTCTAAGGTTAGATGATTTGGAGGTACAAACAAAAATTCCTTGGCAATTAATCAGTGAAAAGAAAGAATAAATGTAGAACAGAAAGCTGTTTGTTCAGGAGTGTTCGTACCTATGGCTGCACTAACCAGATAACATGCAACCATGGTGCCACTCCATAGATAGGGAGGAGACTCGGGTTCATGCTGTCTCCCTGCTAAAGCTTATACAATAGAAAATGTTTAAGACTATCATCTGGGCTTGATTTCTTTGTTAAATTTCTTCTACTACATTATCACCTGCCTGCCAGAAATGCTTCCTTTGACAAGTATACCTCAATACTTATTATAGCATACCCCCAAATTTTCTCTGAGACACTTTCCAGAGGTTCTTATAAAATGTTAGTTCTTCCATTGCCTCAATCACAAGTAAACTGAATAAATAATCATATGACTTTATGATAGAATCTTGGAAAAACTTAAGGTTACAAATTGTGATTAATTTTAGTGATTATTTTAGAAACCTGGTCTCTTTTGCTGTTAGAGTTGTGGGGCTATGAACTGGCTTAAATTTGAAAAGTTGAGAGACAATGGGTTGTCTCTGTGTAAATATACTGGTCATCAAACTAAGCTATAAGTTCCCTATGAAAATAGTAGGTTTTAGTGCATTGAATTTCAATAATATTATCATCAGTTACCTCCTGTAAAATATTTTTCATCATTGCCTCTCTTCTTGTAGCTCCTAATACGGTAAATCTTCCCACCTATGATGAGTTAGTTCTGCTATGGTGATTTAATATTCTGGGAGTCTTTCTTTGTCCTATACATCAAATCAAGCCTTTCACAAAGTAGGAGAAGGTGTTGAATTAGATGAAGGTGAGATTGTGTGGAGAAAGTTCCTGTGAATTAGCAAAGCCTGAGATAGACTAGGTAGACATAGGCTGACAGCTTCTATAGAATATATAGAAGAAATAATGAAATATGAATAGACTAAGACTAGAGTGAAGCTCTGTAAACCTATTGGCTATGATCATGGTTGGACCTACATACAAGATTGCTGTTGACAGAATTTCCAAACACTGCAATAGCTAGTACCATGGTTTGCATGAGCACTGGATTGAAGCAATCTAATAACCATGGCTTTCATGTGACATCTATGGTAGATTCTAATCTGAAAAGATTGAAGCTAATCATGATCTACATGTGAATTGTCATTTGAAGTAAAGTTCAAGTGATTTTCTTTTGATACCATCCCTGAGAATGAAGGTTTTGTTTCATACATGTACTTAGATAAGAAAGCCACCATAAAACTTTTTATTCGTGCTTGTACAGTATTTTGTTTGCAACAGATCACTCCTAACTAAAGAGAGGAAGGAGGCTCTGAATCAGGAAGTCAAGTTGAGGAAACCTGAAGCTTACAGGTCACTCAACCACTCCTCAACAGTATGTTAGTTGGAAACTGAAGCATCACTTTCTTAGGGGGAGGGAGAGGAAGGAAGTTCCAGTGACTCAGGAAGTCAACAAGCCTGCGAAAGGGTTGCAAGACTCTGCCATAAAGCTATATAAAGAGGAAATAAACTGCTTGCTGCCTGCAAATGGTGCAGTATGCTTGAGACACTCTGTATGAGCTTACTGCAAGTCATGTACAGGGCTTGAGAATCTGATCGAGCTGCCTGCAGGTTGTGAAGTGTGCTCCAGAGACATAACCTCCTTGACTTGTCACCCATACTGGGATGGGCTTTCTGGCGATGCAAGACTCCTCATATTGTGGCTGCCTTTGAGGCATCTATTGCTCCTGCATGCAAACCCTCACCCTACTCTGAAAGTAATGGTCGTTGCTTCATCAAAACCGGGTACTTTCTGTGGTGAAGACACTGTAAGGACATTGGATGGAAAAAGCTTTTAGGTGGGTATGGAAGTGAGAAACCGATGTAAGTCTCAATGGCAAAGAGCATGCTTTATCCAAGGCCCACGAGCACTGTCTGGGGTTCCAGAGGCACTATCACCCTGGGACTGAGAGATTGTACATGTACCGGGTGGCATTTGGCTGGGAACTTTTATTGCACTTAGGGTGAGGTTAAGGACTTTCTGGCAGCAAAATGAGGAAGGGAGAAGTGAGAAAGTGGGAGATGTAAGCTGTTTGATCAGTTAAGTTCCTGAGCTTGCATGGGTCAGCAAGCTGCTCATTGTTGCCTAAGACACTGGGGCAGTTGTTTCTGTCCAGGCAGACTGCTGCTCAAACTTGTTTGTAAGAGAGCAATCTCTTGGCACACCCCACCCCATGGCATCCTTTCAGGGTTCCTTTACTGACTCCTTCATGCTATTGTTTGTGTCATCTCAGGGGAAAGTTTTCCTGAGACTTATTCCTTTTCCAATTTATTTAATTTATTTTTGCCTTTTAATATTTATTATTATTATTATTACTATTGTTATTATTAACAACATATTTCCTACAAATCCAATTTATTTTTAACACAGTAACACAATGACTTCTTAATAGATTTTTTTGGAACTGGAATGGACTGAGTTGGAAATATGTACACTGTATGTGATAACCTGACTACTATAGCTGTGTGCAAGACTCTGTAATTCTATTTTTACCTTAATTCAAGGAAATTCTACTACTTAAAACATAGTGATTGCAAGTGCCATAGAATGAAATATCCACACTAACAATAGATATACTTCAAACTTCATGAACCATGAGTCACATTTATAACTGCTAGTATTGTGAGTCTTTATGTACAATACATCTTACCAATGTGGAATAAATCCCATCTTTTCAAATATAAGTCAATGGGAATTCATTTTAACATGTAGCTCCATGGTTTGAATGTTCAAAACTCATACTATTGAGGAATAAACTTTACTCTAAGGAAGATTTTTTTTTTTGAAACATGGTGGCATCTGACCCTAGATAGTGATCCACAGGTTATAAAGGGCTGGTTATATGTTTAAAAATGAAATGCAGACCCTCTGAGAAAAATGACACAAGTAAGTTCATTAAAGTTTTCTTAAGCATGAGAAGGCAAATGTCTTCAAACAAGGAAGTAAGTGTTTTATTGCTGAATGCGGTTCATTGTAACTCGAGGGCTCACACCTCATTTTCTTCTGAGTACGTACACTTAGATACACATCTCAAAGTCTGTAATGACTATTTTTGTGTATATTTGACTAGACTGTAAATCCCTTGTTTTCTAGTCAGGTACTAATGTAATTATTACAAGAAAATATGGCTAAACTACCATTATGTTCCCAATAACGACTGAGGAGAAAATGGGGTTGATTCAGCTATTAGAGTAGTTTAGAATGGAACTGAGGTTTCTGTATGCATCTCTGTGAAGGGTTAATGTATTTTTTTTATTTTTAATCAGAGGGAAAGGAAGTTTTAATTACTGTCCCTGAAACTAGAAGGTCTTATGAACATAAGAGGCATTTAGTCCCAGACAAGCCTGAAAACTTCCCTGAATGATATATATATATCATTATATAATATATATATATTTTATATATATTATATAATTTTATATATATATATATATATAAAATATATATATATATATATAATATATATATATATATATATATATATATATATATATATATATATATATATATTTTAACTCAGAAAGCCATGAAGGAACACAAAAAATCTGGAGTATCCTCCCTTACACAATTTTTCTGAAAAAGCTTATTCTGAGCAAGGATACAAATAGCTATAGTTCCTTATCTGCTTCTCTTAGACCTGTACCTGGTCCAGTCTGTTTTCATTTTTTTTCTCAAATTTTATTAACATTTTCTATGATTATAAAAAATATCCCTTAGTAATACCCTCCCCCCCCACTTCCCCTTTGAAGTTCCATTCTCCATCATATCCCCTCCCCATCTCAATCATTATACTTACATATATAAAATACCAACCTATTAAGTACCCTGCTCCCTTCCTTTGTCTTCCCTTTATATCTCCTTTTTAACTTACTGGCCTATGCTACTGAGTTTTTTTCCTTCTCATGCAGAAGTCCAATCATCTGTAGCTAGGATCCACATATGAGAAGAACATGTGGCACTTGGCTTTCTGGGCCAGGGTTACCTCACTTAGTATAATCCTTTCCAGATCCATCCATATTTATGCAAATTTCATAACTTCATTTTTCTTTACCGCTGAGTAGAACTCCATTGTATAAATGTGCTATAAATTCATTATCCACTCATCAGGTGAGGGACATCTAGGCTGGTTCCATTTCCCAGCTATTATAAATTGTGCAGCAATAAACATGGTTGAGTATGTACTTCTAAGGAAATGAGATGAGTCCTTTGGATATACGCCTAGTAGTGCTATAGTTGGGTCATATGGTAGATCACTCTTTAGCTGTTTTAGGAACCTCCACACTGATTTCCACAATGTCTGGACCATATTGCATTCCCACCAACAGTGTAGAAGGGTTCCTTTTTTTCCACATCCCCACCAGCATTTATGATCATTTGTTTTCATGGTGGTAGCCAATCTGACAGGAGTGCGATTGAATCTCAATGTAGCTTTAATCTGCATTTCCTTGATGACTAGTGATGTAGAACATTTGCTTAGATGCTTATATGCCATCCATATTTCTTCCTTTGAGAACTCTCTATTTAGGTCCATAGCCCATTTTTTAATTAGCTTATTTTATTTCTTATTGTTTAACTTTTTGAGTTCTTTATATATCCTAGATATTACTCCTCTGTCAGATATATAGCTGGTGAAGATTTCTTCCCATTCTGTATGTTGCCTCTTTGCTTTATTCACAGTGTCCTTAGCAGTGCATAATCTTTGTAATTTCATGAGGTCCCACTGATTAATCTGTGGTTTTATTGCCTGAGCAACTGGGATTGTATTCAGAAAGTATTTTCCAAGACCAATATGTTGAAGGGTTTCCCCTACTTTTTCCTCTAGCATTTTTAGAGTTTCCAGTCTGATGTTAAGGTCTTTAATCCATTTGGACTTAATTCTTGTGCATGGAGAGATATAATGATATATTTTCATCCTTCTACAGATACATAAACAGTTTTCCCAACACCATTTGCTGAAGAGGATGTCTTTTCTCCATTGAGTATTTTTGGCATTTTCATTGAATATCGGGTGGTTATAGCTACCTGGACTTACATCTGGGTTCTCTATTTTGTTCCATTGATCTACATGTCGGCTTTTGTGCCAGTACCACACTGATTTTGTTACTATGGCTCTGTAGTATAGGTTAAAATCTTGTATAGTGATACCACCAGCCTTATTTTTGTTGCTCAGTATTATTTTAGATATTCGAGGTTTTTGTAATTCCAAATGAATTTTTGGATTTTTTTTTCTATTTCCATGAAGAATGCATTTGGAACTTTGATGGGGATTGCATTAAATGTGTAGACTGCTTTTGGTAAGATTGCATTTTCCACAATATTGATTCTTCCAATCCAGGAAGATGTTTTTCCACTTTCTAGTGTCTTCTGCGATTTCTTGCTTGAGTGTTTTAAAGTTCTCATTGTAGAGATTCTTTATTTCCTTGGTTAGGTTTATTGCAAGGTACTTTATTTATTTATTTATTTATTTATTTATTTATTTATTTATTTATTTATTTTTTGATGCAATTGTGAATGGGAGTGATTCTTTGATTTCATCCTCTGTGTGTTTGTTATTATCATATATGAAGGCTACTGATTTCTATGTATTTATTTTGTATCCTGCTACGTGGCTGTAGGTTTTTATCAGCTCTAACAGTTTGCTAATAGAGTCTTTAGGGTACTTTATATATAGAATCATGTCATCTGCAAATAATGATAACTTGATCTCTTACTTTCCAAGTTGTATCTCTTTTATGTGTGTCTCTTGCCTTATTTCTATGTCTAAGACTTCCAGAACTATATTAAATAAAAGTGGGGACAGTGGACACCCTTGTCTATTCTTGATTTTAGTAGAAAAGCTTCCAGTTTTTCCCCATTTAGTAATATGTTGGCTGTAGGCATGTCATAAATAGCCCTTATTATATTGAAATGTGTTCCTTCTATTCCCAGTCTATGTAGGACTTTTATCATGAAGGGATGTTGGATTTGTCAAATGCTTTCTCTGCATCTAATGAGATGATCATGTGATTTTTGTCCTTCAATCCATTTATATGATGTATTACATTTACAGATTTGCATATGTTGAACCATTCCGACATCTCTGAAATCAAACCTACTTGGTCAGGGTGAGTGATCTTTCTGATATATTCTTGTATTCTGTTTGCCAGTATTTTTTTGAGAATTTTTGTATCTATGTTCATGAGGGAGATTGATCAGCAATTTTTTTTTTTTTTTTGATCTATCTTTGTCTGGTTTTGGTATCAGGAAGATGCTGGCTTCATAGAAGGAGTTTGGTATAATTCCTTCTTTTTCTATTTCATGGAAAACTTAAGAAGCAATGGTGTTAGCTCTTCCTTGAAGGTCAGGCAAAATTCAGCAGTAAATCCATCTGGGCCTGGGCTTTTTTTAGTTGGGAGATTTTTGATAACTGTTCAGATCTCCATGCTTCTTATAGGTCTATTTAAGTAATTAATCTCATCTTGATTTAATTTAGGTAGGTCATATAAATCAAGGAACTCATCCATTTCTTTCAGATTTTCATACTTTGTGGAGTATATTCTTTTATAGTATGTCCCTATGATTTTTTGAATTTCTCTGGTATCTGTTGTGATGTTACCTCTTTCATGTCTACTTTTATTAATTTGGGTCTCTTCTCTCTTCCTTTTGGTCAGATTTGCTAAGGGTTTATCAATCTTGTTTATCCTTTCAAAGAACCAACTCTTTGTTTCATTAATTCTTTGGATTTTTTGTTTGTTTGTTTGTTTCTATTTCATTAATTTCTGCCCTAATCTTTATTATTTCTTCCTGTCTACTGATTTTTAATTTGCCTTGTTCTTCTTTTTCCAAGGCTTTAAGGTGAAACATTAGGTCATTTACTTGTGACCTTTCTAATTTCTTAACATAGGCACTTAAAGCTATATATTTACCTCTTAGAACTGCCTTCATTGTGTCCCAGAGATTTTGGTATGTTGTGTTCTCATTATCATTTGATGCTTTAATTTTTTTTGATTTCCTTCTTGATTTCTTCATTGACCCATTCATCATTTAGCAGTGTATTGTTTAGTTTCCATGATTTTGTGTATGCTCTATAGCCTTTCTTGATATTGATTTGTAGTTTGATTCCATTGTGGTCAGATATAATGCAAGGAATTATTTCATTTTTCCTGAATTTGTTAAGATTTGCTTGGTGTCCTAATATATGGCCTATTTTAGAGAATGTTCCATGTGCTGCTGAAAAGAATGTATATTCTGCAGCATTTGGATGAAATGTCCTGTATATATCTGTTAGATCCATTCCTTCTATGACCTCATTTAGTCCAGATTCCTGTCTGTTTGTTTTTTCCTGGGATGACCTGTCAATTGATGAGAGTGGGATGTTGAAGTCACCTACTACCACTGTGTTTGGTGTTGTCTGTGACCTTAGTTCTAATAGTGTTTGCTTGATGAGTTTGGGTGCCCCCACGTGAGGTGCATATATGTTTCGGATTGTAATGTCCTCCTGTTGGAGTGTGCCCTTAATTAATATAAAGTGACCTTCCTTATCTTTCTTGGCTAACGTTGGGCTGAAGTCTACCTTGTCAGATATTAGGATAGCAACCCCTGCTTGTTTTCTAGGCCCATTTGCTTGAAACACTGTTTTCCAACTTCCACCCTAGGATAATGTCCATCCTTTGTAGAAAGGTGAATTTCTTGGAGACAAAAATTGTAGGATCCTACTTTATAACCCAGTCTGCAAACCTATGTATTTTGGTTGTGGCATTGAGGCCATTGATATTATGTGATATTATTGAAAGGTGTGTATTTATATTTGCCATTTTTTTTGGGGGGGGGGTTCTGGTTCTACCTTTGCTCTCTTGTGTTACTTAGTATTTGAGTATTGCTTGTTTTTTCCAAGTTCCTTATACGTGTGCTTTTCCTTCTCTTTGGCATGGAGGATTCTTTCAAGTATTTTCTGTAGAGCTAGTTTTGTCTTCAAATACTCCTTTAGCCTGCTTTTGTCCTGGAATGTCCTTATTTCTCCATCTATTTGAATGGATAGCTTTGCAGGATAAAACAACCTTGGTTGACTGTTGTTACCTTTCAGAATTTGGAATACATCACTCCAAGCCTTTCTGGCTTTTAAAGTTTGTTGTAATCCCGATGTGCTTGCCTTTGTAGGTAAATTGATTTTTCTCTCTGACTGCTTTCAATATTTTTTCTTTGGATTGTGTGTTTGGTAGTTTGATTATAATATGGCGAGGAGAGTTTCTTTCCAGGTTTTTTCTGGCTGGTGTTCTAAAGGATTCCTGTATCTGCATTTGCACATCTATCCCAATTTGGGGGAACTTTTCTTCTATGATTTTGTGGATGACACCTACTATGCCTTTGTAGTGAGATTCTTCTCCTACTATGCCCTGAATTCTTTTTTGTTTTTAATTTTTTAAATTTTTTAAAATTTTTTTTGGTTCATTTGTATTTATTTATTTGAGAGCAACAGAGAGAGAAAGCGGCAGATAGAGAGAGAGAGAGAATGGGCGCTCCAGGGCCTCCAGCAACTGCAGATGAACCCCAGACGCATGTGCTCCCTTGTACATCTGGCTAACATGGGTCCTGGAGAATCGAGCCACAAACCAGGGTCCTTAGGCTTCACAGGCAAGCATTTAACCACTAAGCCATCTCTCCATCCCTCCTGAATTCTTATGTTTGATCTTTTCATAGTGTTCCGAATATCTTGAAATTCCCATTCATACTTTTCTATTAGTTTGTCTTTCTCTTTGTTGGACTGTATTAGATCTGCCACCTGGTCTTCTAGCTTAGATATTCTGTCCTCTCCTTCATCCATTCTACTGGTGAGATTTTCTACAGAGTTTTTAATTTCATCAACCGTGTTCTTCATTGTTATTAATTCTGACTGTTTTTTCTTTATTATTTCTATTTCCTTATTTATGTCTTGTATTGCCTTCTTTATTGCATTAAATTGGTGTCTTACATCTTCTTTGAGTCCTTTGATTTCCTCTTTAATTCCTTTGATTTGTTCTTTGACTTCTTTGAACATATTTACAATTATTCTTTTGAAATCTTTCTCAGGCATTTCCTCCAACTCATTCTCACTGGAGGTCTTCTATTATGCATTAATACTTTTTGGTGGATTTATATGGTCTTGATTTTTGATGTTTCTTGTGTTATAATGGATATATCTTTGCATCTTGGATTAAGGTAATGCTTGGATTTTCTAGTTTGCTGGGTATTCTTTGTTGTATCAATTGATCTGATGTTCTCTATCTTCAGTGTAGTTGATTAAGATGCTAGGTTTGGCTGTTAACACTGTCACAGTGTCTAGAAAAGTGTTCCTAGTGGTTGAGTTTGCCTGCTATGGGAGTATTCAAGTAGGCTGAGTGGAACAAAATACAGGCAGATTCTAAAATTTAACTAAACAGTGTTCACATTCAACCAACAACAGCACCAAGTATTTATGCAAGCGTAGGTGTTATAACAACCAAATCCTCTATCAACAAAGAGGTTAAGATTTCTGATCTGTTGAGGTTTCCAAGTCAACTTGCAACCAAGTGAGACCCTTCCCTGGTCCAATCCCAGTTACCTTTTTAGATGATCTTGTTCTTAGTAAAATAGCATGGCTGGGTCACTGGACCACTGTTCTGTTTTCTGGAGCTGTGCACTGGCTTTTGCTGAGGGGCAAACTGAGCCTGGCAACTGTGGCCCTGCAGATAGGAACCCCTGCTGCTGGAACCGCTACTGCTGCTGCCTAAGCTGCCACTGCTGGGTCGCCACTACTGTTGCTTCCAGAGCCAGAGCTGTGGCTTCCACTACCGCTTCTGCTGCCAGAGCAGAGGCATCATTGCCAGAGCTGCTTCAGCCTGCCTGTGTGGGCTCTGGATGCTCTGGGACTCTCCTACTTCTCTGCTGCCATTTTAATTTCTCATACACCTCACTTTTTAGTAAATATGAGTATTTTGCTGGGTTTTCTTTGGCTTTTTCTCCCCTAGGCTGCTTTGGCATGGTTCCTATGCTGCCATCTTAACTGGAAGTCTGTTTTCATTTTTTTTTTTTTGTAGTCATTGAATACAATAAAGTTTGTACCATTGTTAGCTTCCTTCCTGTCCTCCCCATCCACAGGAACCCTCCTTTTGGGGTATATGTGTCATGCATTGTTGATTTAGCCTTTAGATTTGGGTAGGAGAAGATGTTTCTACATGTCATGACCCAATGTGTGGCTCTGACATTCATTCTGTCCCCTCTTCTGCAAATTTCCCTGAGTCATGTTGGGTTCATATTAGGTCTGCTTCAATGTTGAGATCTTGGGAGCCTCTGTATCTCTGGATATCCAGTTTGGTAGGGGTGGATTGTTCTCTGTGTCTATCTCCATCACTGTTGTGCTTGTTCCAGGTTCACCAAGAAAGCAGCATTCTTGCATGTTTCTCCACTTATTCTTAGTTTCAGTTGGGGCCCTTTTGAGGTATGATGGGGTTGTTCTTTCCTTAGGATCTGCATGTATGTGAAAAGGAGAAGCAGATTCTCCTGCGGAGAGTAAGTTAACATCAAGTAAATGAGATAGCCGTCAATTTTTAGACAGAGTTTAATGGAGAGCTGGTTCACTGTTGAATATGGTTGTGACATGTTTTCCAGCTCTAGCTAAAGGTTCTCTTCCACTGAGCAGATCTGTTAGCCAAATCAAGAGCAGTTGGTTTCCCACCATGGCTGTGTGCCACTTGTATAAGCATCACATCAGATTGTTTGCTGCTAAGTAGGTTAGACCACGCATTGCTTGGAAAGATGTCAGTCATTTTCCCCCAGTCTATAGCGTAGAAGCTTTTGGCACTAGATGCACTCTCTGGGGACTGGACTGAATGTTTTCCAGCTCCCAGCCATGTTGTTCCATGATACGTGCCCACAGTGTATGGTGTCCTCAGCAGTAGTGTCTTACCACTAACCTATGGTGAGTCATCAAGCACTCTGACATAAATCTGTCTTCTTTTGGGAGACCTTGTAGGTCTCTCTGATCAATAGTTCATTGTGGACGATATCCATCTGCTGGTACCATAGTTACAGGTCAGTGACTAAGAAGAAGAGGAAGAAAGGATAAGTAATATAAAAGAGATAGAGAGATTAAAGAGAAGAGGGAGAGAGAGAAACAGGAGATAATGGTCAGTTTTCTTTGTACCCTCTCCAATGCTTTGTGAATGCATTGTTCCTTCTAAGGGTCTGGTGAAAGTTCAACCATTTGGTCTGTCTTTTAATATGTAGAGTTTTATGGTACCATTGCCATTTGCATCCAGTTTTGTGTCCCCCCCCCATTCCCTCCCTTATTTTCCCCTCCCTCCCCACCCTCCTTGTTGTCTGGTCCACAAGATGCTTGCTAGGCAACTTGTGTAGAATCAGGTTAGGAACTGTAGATGTGTGAGATTATACGGCGACTATCTTTCTGTGATTGGGTGAGTTCTCTGAGAATGATCTGTTCTAGGTCCGGCCATTTTTCTCCAAATTTCATTGTGTCAGTTTTCCTTACTGCTGTGTAGAAATCCATCATGTAGATATACCACATCTTAGCTATCTATTAGTCTAATTATGGACATCTGGGTTGATTCCAGCTCTTGGCTATTACTAATTGAGCAGCTATAAACATGGTTGAGTAATCTGTCTGAGTTGAGGCATGGAGCTTTTAGGGTACATGCCCAGTAAGAGAATCACTGGGTCTTTTGGTAGCTCTATAGTCAGCTTTTTTTTTAGGAGTATCCATTTGACAAATGCCTTCACAGTCTTTTTTTTTCATAGGATTCTCCTTATAAGCTTGACCCCAAGCTTAGCTCAGTACTCCAGTCTACATTCCACAGGAAGGTTTCAGCTGCTCGCTGGGATTCAATAAAAAGTCTGTCTGTTGAGATAAAGTCTGGTATTTTCCTTTACTTTTCTCTTTCACTTTGTTTACTTTTATGGTACTGTGACTCAGACAGGAGCTCTCTCCTTCTCTTTTCCTCTCCTCTTCTGTACCTCCTTGTTCATGGTTCCCTCCCTCAGGAGCACAGATGCACACTGTACTCACCACTGTGAACTAAACAGGCACCAATTGTGACCTGGGATTGCCAGTCTTTCTATCTGGATGCCTGGGGCCTTCTTCCAATTCTTCTTTTCACCCTCTCCCCTCCAGACTTTTGTGGTTGTTGTTTTGTTTGTTTTCTTTATTTGTTATTTTTTTTTTTTTTAATGTAAGGTCTCACCCTAGTTCAGGCCAACCTGGAATTCACTATGTAGTCTAAGGGTGGCCTCCAACTCATGGCAATCCTCCTACCTCTGCCTCTCGAGTGCTAGGATTAAATGCTTATGCTACCATGCCCAGCTTTCTTCCCAGACTTTTTAACTCCAAACAAGAGACCGCTTGCCATGTGAAGTTCTCCATCCACAACTTCATGAAATTATGGCCTTCAGGACAGGGTACTAAGTGTCTGTCTCAATGGAGGTGCCCCAGCTCAGACTGTAGAAACTCCAGGAGTTTCTCACTTTCTCAATCCATGGATTATTAGAGGCTCTGGGATTCCCCGCCCATATCATTACACCAGACACTCCAAGGGTTATGAGAGTGTATGTTCTCCCTCCTAATGCTTGGGTTTTGTTTGCCATCCCTAAGCCTCAGAGATGTTCCTAATGTCAGGATCTGCCATATCACATAGTCCTTGTCCTCCAAAATAAGCTCTAAATTATCTGTTCCAAAAGACAATCTATTGGAATGTTTCAAAACTAATTTAAAGGAACTTAGACTACTCAGACTATCTGAGATCCTGCCTACAAATTATTCTGATTCTCTATTCAAATTCAGCCACAATGTTCTCTAGACAATGGCCACTGCTGGCCTGAGTTTGGTGCTTTCGATTTCAGTATTCTCATTGGTCTTGACAAATTTCTCCTACAACACTGTTAATGATCCAAGGTTCACTCGCCTGTTCTACCCCTCCTAAAACTATCTCACACACATGATTCTTTCACCTGGCCATGTCTTGCCAGGGTCTCTCCCTCTCACAACAAATTTGAGCCATCCTACTAAATCAAGTACAAACCTTTCCTCCAAAAGAAACTCTTGTCTTTATTGGGCCTCTTTAACTTCTTCTACATATGGATATCTATTTATTTTCTACTTAGTAAAATTTAAAATCACTATACAGCTTCTAAGTTTTTTTTTTTTTTTTTTTTTTTTTTTTTTTTTTTGCCGACTTCCCCTTCTTTTCATTACAAGCCACCAAATAAAAAACAACAACAGAGGTGGAGAAATCACAGTACACAAAAACGTAACCTTTATATGACTAAAACAACTAGTGGCTGCCACACAGCTAGATAAAATCAACAAAGACAAACACCAAGCTAAATCCTATAACCCCAGCCTTCTTACATATGACAATGGCCACAAAAGAAAAACAAAGAATTCAGCTTTAAATTCAGATCACTGGCTGTTTCCCTGTTAAGATTAACTCCTCACCAATTTAAAACAACTAAAATCTTTTAAAAAAGTGATGTCTCTTCATGTCTTGTGTTGTCATATCTAATTTTGGCCAATGATGTCATGTCATGTGTTCTATATTTCATGTATTATGTCTTTATGTGTGACTAAATTCATGGTCATTAATTATTCCAATGCTAATTGTCATTAAGTTTTCTAATGCTTTTATATTTTATGATGTTGTTAAATTATTAAAACCAGGTTTATGATATATTTCTCATTTTAAATTCTAAGGATTTCTGCTAAGGATCTTTCTCTACAGGTTTTCAACAATAGAATGATTCATATTGTGGTGTTGAACTACTTGCTTCTCTATTGATAATAAGATGAGTCAGTTGGGTAAAGTTTCTCTTTATTGCCCTGTAAAAATGGTTCAAGTTTTATTAAAGACAAGATGAGATTGTTGAAGGATAATATAGAAAGAGATTTTCAATAATAGATACACAGAATGTTATTTAAAAAGCTATTTAAGTGGTCAGTGCAAGTACAAAAAGATGTGAGGCTATAAACAATAAGATTGAGAAACAAAAGATGGTGAGCTGGGCATGGTGGCATGTGCCACCCATCCCAACACTGGAGAGGCAGGGGTAGGAAGATTGTCGTGAGTTTGAGGCCAGCCTGAGACTACATAGTGATTCCTAGGCCAGCATGTGCTAGACCAAGACCCTATCTCAGACAGAACTAAAAAATGACTAGTCTCCAGACAACCTAGATACTCCTGATTACAACTTCTCCCCATAGTCTGTGATGGTTTTCAGTAACTGTTAGTTTACAGGTAGACAGATCAAGGGAAATATTCTATCTTTTGGGGAAACTGAGTCTTAAAGTAAAGGTTCACTTATGAGTGTTTACTTTCCCTGATAAAGATCTCACTCTAAAAATATTAATTAAAAAAATAACTCCTTTTTATTTAAACTAAAAAGGTTTATTATCCAGTGTTTTCTCTTTAAAAACAGACTTATCAAAGATTGTTTAAGAATTCATCTGTTTTAGTTTAACAGTAAACATCTTTTATGTACCATCAAATAACTAAATAACTGTCTTATTTCTGATATCTCAAGTTCATTGCTTATAAATAAATTAACTCTTAAGCCATATTCTGTACTTCAGGGCACAGCCCCATGCTCAAACAGTGGTCTTCATCTAAAATAAAAAACTTCAAAAACTAGGGCCCTGTTACAAACTTTCCTGGATAATTGGTACCCACACAGGTATATAATGTAATCAAATAAAGGTAATATAATGTAATCAAATAATAAAAAATGCCAAAATTTTATATTGTCTTACTTGTCTTTTCTTCACAATTTCTAAATTAAATTAATCCACTTAGATTTGTTGTTAAAAATATTATTTTCAAAGCTGATAACAATTTCTGCCTGTACTTATAACTATTAGATATTAAAAGAATAAGATAAGTGCCAGGCATTGTGGTGCATGTCTTCAATCCCAGCACTTGGGAGGCAGAGGTAGGAGGATTCCCGTGGGTTTGAGGCCACCCTGAGAATACAGAGTGAATTCCAGGTCAGCCTAGACTAGAGTGAAACCCTACCTTGAAACAACAACAACAACAAAAAGCCTACCATCTAAGAATCTGTTTCTTTAATATAAGGTGGTAAATCTATTTATAGTCCCATACCTCATATTACTATAAAATAAAATTTAAAAGTACCTGGCCCAAAGTTATGTCCTATACAGTAATAAACTTTTATGTTGTTTATGTCCCATGCTACATAGTGTTTTGTACTGACACTGTGGTTTTTTGTGCTGTTTCAAGGCCATGATTTGTATTACATATTCTGGTCTGTACTAAAATCATTTTGTTTCTTCTCAACTCCCTAACACAGCTATAGATATCTATCTACTAATTAACCATTTATTCTGGCTTTAAAAGAGATTCCCCTGGACTCACGCAGATGTGAAACTAGACTCATTCTCCACTCTGTCTCTGGTGTTGGTCCTATAGACCTTAGTTTTCTATATCAATATCAATATTAATAAGGTCAAAATATTTTTAGTATCTTGTCTGTTTTTTTAAACTATATCTAAATGGGTCATAAAAATCAAAGCTACAAAGTTGATATAAACAACCTTCTGACTTACTACAGTTTCAATAATTGACCTCATAGGATCCCATAACAGACTAACTCCATCTACATGGGCCCCATTTAATTGTCCTCCAAGGCCTAAAAGTCAACAGTAGAGACCCTCACCCATTTTCTTCCACCATCCCACTTCAGTTTAAATGTCAGACTGAAACTCATCACCCATCTTCCAAAAGCTTGGCCTCTCTCTCTCTCTCTCTCTCTCTCCATATATATATATATATATATATATATATATATATATATATATATATATATGACTGACATTGGGCTTGGAGTTTGTTCAAATAATTAAAATACAGGCCAAATTTCCGTTGTCCCTGATAACATTAAAAGGGTTGTAAAAAGTTATATGTTCTGATTAAGATAACTAAATTATATCCAAATATTAACCTTATATGTTCTCCATCTAATAAAGCCTTTATTTTTTTTTTTACATGGTACACTTGTTTACCACAATAGGTTTTTTGTATGTTGTACTCTTATAGGTTTTCCTATTGTGTAAGTCTTTTATTTATTTGCTATAAACTTATTCTAATAGATAAAACTGGGCCTAATTCTATAAAATAAATATCATTATATTATATAATCAACATAATTATATAAGACATAATTTTAGTGTTTCTATAAACTATTGATAATAACAAATAATCAAGACTAATCAAACTTCTAGCCATTCAGCCTAACATACTTTCATTCATTCTTCTAAAGTTGATATTTAAACCTTAGCTTAGGTCAGTTCTTCAGCCTCCATCCTGTGAAAGGTCACAGCTCCTGGCTGTGCTTCAATAAACAGTCTCTGTCTATTGAAATCAAGTCCAGAGTTTCCTTGCCTTTTCCCTTTCACTTTCCTTACAATGAACTGACACTTCCAGGCCATTCTTCTTTTGAGCCTGCCCAATGTGTATTTGATTTTGGCATCAAATTTCCCTCATGATAAACCCTTACTTTCTGAAGGTCTGGCCCCTTGTTCAGTGCCTGTGATCATGCCTTGGATGACACTTCTTTTGAACAGGAATATTTTATAAGACAATTGGATTGGCATTGTAAAGCTGGGACTGACATAATTAGATTATTCATCTATTTTCATATTTATATTGTGGTGCTGCCTCAAGAAATTCTGTGTCTGAGAGGCAAAGGAAGTCATCAGGTTTGACAGTGACAATAAAGCAAAATTTGGAAATTGGAAGTTTATATTATAAATTTATTATTAGTCTGACAAATTCATCTGAAGCTGTTCTACTTTATTACTTTTGTTGCTTTCTTTGCTATTATGATGCTCAAGGGAAACATTTGTGTGTGCATTCAAGACTTCACAATGAATCATGGGTGAAAGTTTGATTAATTTCAATGACACTACATGACAAAGGTTAGTACTATCACATATTCCATTGACAAAGACTTCATCATTATGTTCAAACTCAGACATAATACAATCATTTATCAGATTTCTGCTTGGTAGTCTATACTGGGATTATTTTCTTTTAACCCCATGAAATTTTTGTTTGTTTGTTTGTTTGTTTGTTTGTTTGTTTAATTAAATAAAAACTTTGGATCCATCATGTGCTGGTATGATCATTTCCCTCTTCCCTGCCCCTACTCCACTGAGGGCCCTTCTTAGTGGAATGTTGGTATTCTCCATAGAGTTGTGGGTTATGAATTGTGATAGCAGCAGCCAGTCACTATGGGGAATGGGATATTCCCTCCTACTTTGTGGCTCTTACATTCTTTTCACCCCTCTTTCATAGAATTCTCTAAGCCTTGGTGGGTGTACTTTAAGTCTACTTTAGTATTGAGCTCTCACCAGGTTCTGGATTTCTGATTTGGTGCATTTTGTGTATCCTTAGCATCTGTCTCCATCACCTTGGTGAAGGTTGTCAGGCTCACAGTGGAAGTAAAACACTTCCTCATATTGTGAAATCCTCCGTGGTTTCACTTGGGTCCTAGTTGCTATGCAAGATATCATTCATCTCCTGCCAGGGAGTCAGCTATTTATTCTTGTCTTGCTGGTAGATTCTTGTTGACCTGGATTCTTGCTGCTTTCTGAAAAAGACAATCAGCTTCTCCAACAAAGAGTGAGATCATGATAGGTTAAAGGGGATAAGCATTGACAATTTAGAGAGATTTTGAAAGTTGTTAGCCTCACCTTTGGCCACAGACTAGTGAGAGCTTCTCACTGGGGTCCATAATCTTGCTCTCCATAGGATTATGACTTGGTTCCCAGTTCCAGCTATGAGTTCCTTTTCAATAAGCACATCTCTTATCCAATCAGAGAGCCACTGTGGGCAGTCTGTTGGCTCTTTTCTTCATATGTTTAACTGCACAAAAGCTTTTTAGCTTCATGAAATCTCACTGGTTGAATAATTGTTTAATTTCCTGTGCTACTGAGGTATTGTTCAGGAAGTCTTTCCTTACTCCTATATCATGGAGAGTTCCTGGGACTACCACTGATACAGTATTAGTTGCTATAATAGTCAGTGGGTAAGTATAGTTATTTAAAAATTGTTAATCATGGGTTGTAGAGATGGCACACTTGTTAAAAGCACTTGCTTTCAAAGCCTGCCAGTCAGGATTCAATTCTTGAGCCACCCACATAAAGCCTGAAGGATGTTTGTTTGTAATAGCAAGAGACCCTAGCATACCCACCACTCCTACACACACAAACACACATAAGTAAATAAATAATTACTTCAAAGAAATGTAATTGTGCTTTATAGAACTCCGAATTCAGGAAAGCAACAAAGAGGTATAAAATGAATAGCCAGAGGAAGGAGTTGTATATAATACCTCATGTTTGTTGAAAGAAGATAACGATGTTAACATCACTATAATTTATTAGTTGTAAAGAATTTAGTATTTCCACCCTCCCCACAAGGCATTGCTGCTCACACTTTCTGTGCATTCTCTGCAAAGGGAAGGTCTTGGAATGGTGGGACTGAGACCTCTTACATTGGTGTTCCACCTGCCTGGCTCAGATGGCTCAGAGTCACAAAGGTGTTCCCATGCGGCTTTGTTCATGAACGCAGACCAGGTGGTGAGCTGGCGCATTATTTCTCTGGGGATAAAACAGGCCAATGTTGGAGGACAGACAATATCACCAAAGCCAGTGCTGTTCAAGGCTATTGCATCTTCTCAAGAAAGGCACTGTTATAGAGGCTTTGCTCTTAGGATCAAGAAGAAACACAAACTGTATGTCATTGCAAGTGCTGCCTTTTGGAAAAGCCCAGTGGGATAAAGTGAAATATTTGTTTTTTGAGACTCTCAGCTCCAACCTCACAGATGTGATAAAAGAACAATCAGCTTCCATCTGACTGTCAGAAACTGATAAGTAACAGACTTATCTTACTTTCCTTCCCCTCTGATTTTAGTAACATAAAGGAGAGGTAAGGTTGGGTGTATTGGTAGTTGGGGAGATGGCTAAGCTGGTAAAATATTTGGAGCACAAGCATAAGGATCAGAGTTTGTGTCCACAGCATGCAAGTGAATTCCTATCAGGACACTACACATATATTCCCAGTGTTTGAGAGGCAGAGGCAGAGGAGCCCTGGGTTAAAAGGCTAGTTAATAAAACTGAATCAGAAATATCTGGGTTCAAGTGAAAGACTATGTCTCAGAGTGATCAAAGACTACATCAACCATCTGGCCTCCTAGCTCTGATGTGCAAACATGATTTCATGTGTACTCACATGTGCCCATAGGATTAGGAACACACATAACTATGCAAGTAAACCACCCACATATATGTGACACATTCAATGAAATAATAAAGAAAGAAAATAAAAGAAATAGGGTGGTTGGGGAAAACTGTTCCCCCAGTATTTAGTAAAATTAAACTCTATATTTTGATGCTCCATGTAATATATTTTATGTTAGGAGTCACAGCCATAGCTACCTGTACCTTTGGTTTGGTACCATACATTGGTACGTAGAGACATTGTAGGTTTGGAAACTATCATGCATATACATTTTCTGCCTACAAAAATAAGTCTCCACATTTCAGACTGTTTTAAAATACCTCCAGCAAACTTGTTCTTATAGATGAAAATGTAAACTTATACTTTAATATAGAAGCTATTCTGTTCCAGCCGTCATTATAAATAAAAAACAAGAGACACATTTAACGATTCTTAGAGATGAATAATTGAAATTGCAATAATTCTCTTGTTGTGCCTTACACATATGTTAAAAATAGTTCATGAAACTGGGCATGGTGGGGCATGCCTTTAATCCCAGCATTCAGGAGGCAGAGACAAGAGAATTGCTGAATTTCTAGGTCAGTCTGGGCTAGAATGAGAAATAATAGTTAATCACACACAAATAGGAGAACTAAGTGAAATACAGAAGTTTAAAGTGATGTGGATTAGTGCATTTCCACTTATTATTCTAATTGTCTCAAAATGTTATCTAATTCAAGCCAGGTGGTGGTTCATGCCTTTAATCCCAGCCTGCAGGAGGCAGAGGTAGGAGGACTGCTGTGAGTTCGAGGCCATTCTGAGAATACAGAGTGAATTCCATGTCAGCCTGGGCTACAGTAAGACCCTACCTTGAAAAGCCAAAAAAAAAAAAAAAAAAAAAAAAGTTATCTTATTCAAACCTTTTAGGACATTATATATTACCTTTGTCTGACCTTAGCTGCTATTTTACCTTCATTTAAGAAATAAAGGAAAGAAAGAGCAAAAATGGAGAAAGGATGAAATGGAGGGAGAAAAGTCTCACAAATATTCTAATAATTTTTCTATGTAGATTAGCATTCATTTATTGCCTTATGTATATAAGAAACTACGCACATGTGGAGTTTATTTTTTTAATCTGGCACTTAAACATAATGTTCAGTATTTTTGAGAATCTTGAAAAGGAGAAACAGAATGAAGTTTGTATCATAACATGAGGCTGATAATGTTCAATGTTTTATATTTTTCAAACAATTAGTTCTTGTTTCTCATGACAGAGCATCACATTGGGATGAATACATGTAGTGAATGATCAAGGTTATCCAGCTCTGAGTGTCTATGTGATGATAAAGTCACATTTATAACTCATGACTTATATCTTTTGGCATTTTCAGAGATGTTCCCAAGAAGTACTTTCCTTTTAGCCATCCACTAATTAGGTGTATAAATATAGGAGACAAACATAGGTCTATGAAGAAGTGACAGGAGAAACTGTGTGAAAATCATGTAAACATATATGTATATTCCATCATATCAGTGATCCCTGTGTCTTAGAAATGAGGAAATTAGAGGTGGGAGAACTTCATCATAGAAGTGTGTAAGCTTTCTGATCTCCCATTTTCCAAACCACACAAGTAGCTCTTGGACTTCAATGAAAAAATACAGGTATACCTCTATGCATGCCTAAACCCAATCACAGGTTAAGCTTCACGTATCTTAACACATACCTATGAAAAGCTGTTTTCTCTTCCTTGATTTTCACCCGCCAAATTTTAAAATGGACACTTATACCAATATAGTATATGTATGATTTCTCTAAACAAGTATCAAAACTTATTGTCATTCAACAGAATGAGATATAATAACCATATGTGCTCAATAAAACAAGATTATATATTTAAACAGAATAAAAATCATTTAAAAGCATATTTTGAAAATAATTTCAAAATTAAATAAGGACTTTTATCATTTGACATATTTGTATATGAAATCAAAATATATTTATTAATTTAACAAATTTACTTGCATTTACTGAATTTACTTAAAGTTTTTCTGGCTAAAATTAGAATTAATTCTATCATTTTGAATTATAGCCTTGTCTTTAAAATACTTCTTAACCATGGGTGAGGAGGTAACTTAGCCTTTAAAGGAACTTGTTTGCAAAGCCTTCTTTCTGGAGTAAGATTCCCAAGTACCCACGTAAAGCTAGAAGCACAAAGAAGTGCTTGCATTGCTGTTCACTTGCAGTGGCCAGAGACTCTAGTGCACCCATATTCACACATGCTTTCTCTCTTTCTCTGCCTTTCAAATAAATACAAAATTAGTAAATAATATACTACTAAAACTTATAAGCCAGGGAAGTGACTACATTTCTTTTTTTTTATTATTATAACAATTCAAAGTTTTGACTCAATTATCAACTTTCTTTAAATCCATGTAGTCCATGTGGGACTCACACTTGTCTCTGATGCATAGCATAAGTATGTGTGGATGTGTGCCAAAACCACTTTGGTTAAGGGCTAAACATATGGCTGGAACATAGATCATATGATCTATATATGGAAGCTGATTGAAAATCAATCCCTTTGGACTTTCTTCATGGAGTCAGTGTGCAGCCACAATGCAACAGAAAGGAAGAGGCACCTGAAAACAGGGAGAGGAGATGGGCTTATCCCCATGATGGCAACAGAAATGGATGCTGATTCCCTCAGTTCTGCTTTTCTATCTAGGTGTTCCTGAATTCAAATATGAGACCTCAACACTTACAGGTTGCATGGAAAGTTATAATTTATTTGATAAAGTTATTCTGTCAAATGAGCTTACCTCTATTACTATGATTACTTTCCATATTGTATAATTTAAAGTTTTACACTTGTACAAATATTTTTGATGACACAGAGACACATAAATTAATAGCACATGCTGATGCACAAAAAGTATTCTAAAAGAATTCCTACTGATACTATAACTTAATAAATCTCCTAAACTGCTTTGAAACTCATATTTTCAGAGTATTCTTTCACTCAATAGGTAATAATTGACATATTTTGGTAAGATCTGAGATTTACAGAGTAGACATAAATTCTTTTTGTAGCATGTCTTTGAATATTCTTTTGTTCCTAAGTATGATATCAAATTAATCTGACTTTTATACTTTCTCATGCTCTTAAAAATAAATTAAAACACAATTATAAGTCTATTTCTTAACTTATGTATTAGCATGGTCAGGTTGGGCTTCTACGGTAAACTACTTTATAGATAGGGTGATGAGCATGTCTTGGCACTAGTGAGATCTCTTCAGGTTGCAGTCTGCCCACTTCTCAGGATACCTTAACCTCATAGAAAATAGACCAGAGAGATTTGAAGGTTTCTTATAAAGGAATTAACAGTATCCAGAACATTCTAGGTTTTAAATAAGCATTGTTGTCTGCCTAAAATTGTGCCCTTTTAGTAATGTTCAGAACATGGGTCATTCACCTTTCCCAAAGGTTAAGTGTCCAATTTTAATTTCTAATTGACATTGTAGTCATTTATACATTCATCCTGCCCCACCACCCCCCACACACGAAAACTAGGTACATTGTTGGCTATTTTAATCCATTTAAATCACCTTTTGGTTACATGATTATATTTCTAGGTAGTAGAATGATCTAACATTCTATTTCTAAATTTCAGTAGCTTATTATAAATTAATTTCCTTCCCTTTGGCTGTTTCTTTTTCAGAATTATTTTAAATGTTGTTAGAACACAATTGTTAAAATTCTTGGACTATCTGTCTTCTTCCTGTTACCCTACACTCTGTCAGCATTTCCACTCACACTGCCCTGTTCAGCATGTACGAACATTCTCTGTCTACTTCTCTCTCATCCATTACTTGGTCATTAACTTCTATGTTGTATTAATGCCAGAAGGAATACCAAAGGAACAGTACAATGGTGAAGCTCCATTTTCTTTAGCTGGGTCACCTCACAGGCTGTCTGTGCAGTGGGGCACGCTGGGGAATGGAGTGGCATTTCTTCCTTCTTCCCCTGACATAGAGTACAGAAGGCTTGCTTACTGATATAAAGCGAGAGATTTCTAAATCTAAATACTTTATCTTCTCCGTTAATACAAGAAAGTATAAGTGTGTGTGTGTGTGTGTATGTGTGTGTGTGTGCAAATCAAACTTCATCCTCAGTCTGAAAAGTGAATTTGAGGGAACTGACATGAATATGCCTTCACCCCAACTGCTATTATACTGTAATAAAACATTCTTGTTTCTAATCCAGGAGTCCTGTATTTTTTCTAAGTTTCCATGAAACTGCAGCAGCATGTCTAGCAAATATGCTAGGTTGGGGTTTGTGTCTTAGAATCTTCAGAGTTCTTAAACATTGGATTTAAGAAATAGTTTAGATTAGGAGAAAATGAGTCTATCTCTCCATATGCCCACCCATCTGCCAACACACACACACACAGACACACACACACACACACACACACACACACACACATTCTGGTGTATTCTTCTTGTAAATGTAAACAAAAATAGTCCATAGTCCATATATCCTGCCTAATATACACTGACTAATATATATATTTTTTGCTCATTTTTATTTATTTATTTGAGAGTGACAGAGAAAGAGGCAGATAGAGAGAGAGAAAGAGAGAGAGATGGGCGCACAAGGGCCTCCAGCCACTGAAAACAAACTACAGACACGTGCGCCCCTTGTGCATCTGGCTAACATGGGTCCTGGGGAATTGAGACTAAAAAATATAACATGAAAACATAAACTAGCATTAACTTTAAATTATAGTTGATTATAATGAAAACATGTCTAAAGTTAACTATTATGAAGGAATTGCCTAGAAAATTTGTATTTTAACTTAATAAGAAATATAATAATAATTATGTAATTAGACATTACCTTGAGTTTTGAAGCCTTATTTTTTTTTAACTTGGAATATGTAAAACTACATTTTCCTTGGCCTGTATTTAGAAACAGAAATATTAGTTTTAAATATATTTGGAAGTCCAATTGCTTGTGCCAGTCTTTCATCCTTCTCCTTTCTCAATTAGAATGAATATAGTTTTGCTTATTTATTTAAATTGTGAAGTAATATATGAACTCAAGAATAAACTTATGTGCCTAGATCTTTTATCTGATGGAGACATGATGTGGAGATTCCAGTTCATTCAGGCTGTGTCTGCATTGACTAAGGGCACAGAGTATTTTGAGTGACGGGATGGTAAAGCCAGGATGGTAAGGAATGGAAAACTGCCGCAGCTCAAATCTTTTCCTGAACCTAGATTAGCTGAGTCATTGGCTGTTTTCTTTTCTTTTCTTTCCTTTTCTTTTCTTTTCTTTTTTTTCAGATATGGCTGGAACTGGATGCTTCACATGAACATGTACATGTACATGTACATGGCTTTTACCCCATCTAGATTGGTAAGAGAATTGAAAATCTCTAGTTCTTATTTCCTGTATTAATACACAGAAAAGGCAAAAGTTCACTGAAGCTGTTGACTTATCTGCATAGAAAATGCCTAGTACTATTCAGGAGAGAAGGCTAAATGTTCCACAGCATTGCAAATTTGCATAATGAAGAAGAGAGTGCATTTAATTTACCATTAACTCGTTAAACCTCTCTGTAATATTTTTTCTCTGTAATTTATTTTTATATGTATTACCAGGTAATTTAAATAAAACTGCAATAGGTTAATGGTGTAAAAGAAAAAAAAAAGAGAAAGCTATGAACTGAATTTGCCCTTAGAATATTATCTTAAAGCAACAAGATGTACATATTGAAGGCTAGTCATTGAAGCCTGATACTGGACTTCCACATGGCAGATAAAATGAGGTTTTATCAGTTGTTACTGAAACCTTCTGTGGAGGTGGAGTAAGCAAAGAGTGCAGCACGCCACGGGGAAATCTCTTACACTTTGTGTGATTTTAGGATAGCAAAAACTTCTGAAAAGAAAAAAATAGGACTAAAGAACAGAAATTGGAAATGTTCATATGGGCAAACTCATGCCAGTCTCAATATTCTAATTAGGTTGATTTGATGTATTTAGAAGCATGTTTTCAAAGTATGGAAATAACAAAAAGCATTAAGTGTTGTGTACATGATGGATTTCTAAAATTCATGTTAAGCATGTTGCTTGCCAAGTTCATTCCTACAGGTAGAGATTGATATAATGCTTTGTATTCCATACATGTAATTATTTAAAAAAAATAATCCTGGAGTTGTTTCTGCGAGTTCCTGTATTGAAATGACTGCCGACTCAGTGTGGTTTTTCTCCAGTGGCCAGGAGAGGTTTCTGAATCATCCGACGTTCATCATCCCCTCAACCCCTAGGGAGGAACCAGCAGGCCTGGTCCTTCCCTCAGCACTACCTGACCAGGAAGGAGCCCCGCATCTGGCGCCTAACATGCGGCTCTGGGACCCCAACAGACTAGTGCACCCCGTGAGAGGCAGTCGTTGAGGAGGTAATCGATGTGTGTGGGTGAGCGTACCCTCATGAGTTATGAAGCTGTCTTCATATTTAGTGCACTAACTTTGCTTCTATAACCTGTACTTACTTGTCAACATCTCTTCTTTCCCTTTCTCTTCCCCTTCACCTTCGGTTTGCTGGAGGCTTTTGTATTTCTACAGGCTTGTGCTTCTCTTTCTCTCTGTTTGGGCCTATGAAGTGAACGTCACTGGAACTGGGCTACTGGCATAAGGGCTGGCTACGTCCTGCTGCCCAGGCCCAAAAAGAGTTTAATCAATAGGGAATAATTACATAAAAAATTATATATTATATTTTCCAGGCACTTAAAGTACAGGGTATGTACCATAATTTTTGCTCCCTATTTGGTTTTTCTATAAGAAATAGGGCAGTATTTGTTGAATACCACTTCAATATTTAAATTAGTTTTCTAACATAGAAAAGTATAGTGGAATATGAAGTTCAGTACTTATATACAGTGTTATAGAATATATAAGTAAGCTGTGAGTCCTTTAATAGTATGCTGTGATGGATTAAAATACATTTTGTTAGTTTTTTTTTCTCAATATGTTTATTAGTTATCCCTTAATCTTAATGTTTCTGCTCTTTGGTGATAGTTTTAGCACATACATTTCCCCCAATAATGTAGTTTCCAGTTTTCAGTCCCCTAACTTTTAGGTACATCCATGCACATAAATTATAACTCATCAATGCAGAGACGCAAGGAAGTGTGCATCCTGTAGGTCCTTCCTTTATTAAGCCGTGTGGACATCCGGCACCTTTTCCCTGACTCTCTAACCTGAATATTATGAGGGCACAAAAAAGAGGCAAAGTTAGGTAAAAATGGCCTGGAATTTGGAAAACACATGGACAAAAGTTGTGGGGTTCCCCAGAGTGGTCCCTGCTCAGGGCTGTCTACGCGACCCCAAGAACACTCACGCAGGACGCTCTCAATGCAAACCGCACGAGGTTTATTGAATCTGATGCATTGGGGCTCAACACAGATTCCTCTAGCAGGAGGAGTGAAGAGCCCCTAGCAACGGGTTTGGTCAGCTTATATAGGCTAAAACCACAGGTATGCAGAGTCATAGGGACTTTCCAGCCGTGGGTCCCTCTGATTGGGTGGGGCCCACGGGGTGGGCTCATGTCTGGCGGCTTCAGATATGTGTTGATCGTTGATTGGTTGTGTCCAGGTGGGGAGTTATCTTAATGAGGAACTCAAGTTCCTGGAATTTAGGCATTGTATAAGGCATACAAAAGGTCAGGTTCCTCATGGTATACTTTTTACAAAATGGAGGCAGTTGCAAAATGGCGGTTCTGTGATTCAGTGCAGCAGCAAGCAAGCCATATTACAGAAGCTTAAAAAGGTGGGTTAGCAGAGCAGCTAGAAAACAGGGCAGCAGAAATAGGGCGACTTTTATCCTTTCATTTCCCCCTTTTCTTTGTCATAATTCCAATCATGGAATTTCAGTTTCTACAAGAGACTGGTACTGTTGTTTAAGTATCATGACTTGGACGGTGCTGATCCTTTCTCTAATAAAGGTAACTAATCTATTTATTATGCATGGACCAAAGGTGAAGAGGAGAATTAAGATGATGAGTGGCCCTAGCAAGGTGGAGATTAAAGTAGTCATCCAGGGGGACCTGGTGAACCAGGATTCATACCAAGACTGGTTCTGTTGTCTCTCCCGTTTGCATTGTTCTAGGCTTTCTCGTACTTTCTGCAAGCTGTTTTCTACTAATCCAGTCTTGTCTGCATAGAAGCAGCACTCTTCTTTTAGAGCTGCACAGAGTCCCCCCTGTTGTAAAAATAATAAATCTAGGCCTCTTCTATTCTGTAATACAACCTCTGAAAGTGAAGAAACCGAGTCCTTTAGGTTCTGCATTCCTGACTGTAACTCTTGTAGATATTTGTCTATTGCTAAGCTGAGCTGAGCGTACTGTTGGTTAGAGGTGACAAGGGAAGCTATGCCGGTGCCTGCTCCTGCAGTGCCCAACCCTATTATTAAGGCTAATGTAAGGGTAGTTATAGGCTCTCTCTTATTCCTAGAAGGGGTGGAAGGGCCAGAATTCCAGATTCTTTGAAAATCATCAGAATTTCTTATAGCAAGTCTGGGCAGCAAGTTGATAAGCACACAATAGTCCTTTTTCTCTAGAAAAGTTGTTTTTTCTATATAGGTAGTTAATCCTGTGGAGCAAGCGAGGTAGGCGTCCGAGGGGGCTGAAACATATTTGTAATTTTGGGAGTCTATGCTGAGAATCTGATTACAGATCTCCTGGAGTGAGGTAGGAGGCAACATACGAGGGCCTACCAGACAAAGTCCTGCTCCAGAGACAAAACTCATAGTGAGTCCCTGAGTGCCAAGTGGGGGCCGCCAGCGTAGGCCAGAGGTCTCATTGGTAAACGTTACATTTCCTGAGGCGGCTAGCCCTTCATAAAAGGGGGGGCTGGAAGAGTAACAAATCCAACATTCCTTTAGAGTATGGTTGACAGAATTAAAGATCTGAATAGAGGAATTGATCAGAGTTAGGATGAGATCGGCAGAGGAGGGGGACCTTGGGGGAACCATGGGTCTGAAAAAGGCAGAGGCAGCTGCAGTTGGGGAAGTAGAGGGGAGTGATTGCTGGGGTGGTTTAGGTTGAGCTGGGGATTGTGGGTTATGGAGTACAGGGTTGGGGCCTACACTGGCTTTTTGGGAATCTGGGAGAGTTTTGGTTAGCTTAATCTTAAAAGTTAGGCCAGGGTCCTTCCATGACACGTATAAGCTAAGGCCCCACTCAAATCCTCTAAGTCCCCAATCCTTGGTTTTTGCATGTTCAGTGAAAGAGATAGATATCGGGTTACACCATTGTCGGCAAGCAGGTTCAGTTGACCATCCAGGGGAAGTGAGGGAGAATTTAGATGGGGTTTTTCTTTTAACAGTAATATAATCCCATTTAGAAGAGGGCTTCCAATAGGCATCCCCAGTGGTCTCACATCCCCAAGAGGCACAAAAATAATCAGAGGAATATCCACATTTTGAGTTTAAGGTCTGATCCCTGTGGGTCCCTGGACAGACATATATGGGGGCCATGTTGAGTCCCGTGCGTCCGGTCTGGCTGTCACATCCAGGAAGGGAGGAGGACTCAAGGGGAGAGCGAGAATTTATGGGTGTGGCCTGGGGCAAAAAGTGGTCAGGGGTGCCCCAGGATGAGTCCGCCCCTAAACTTACAAAGGTCTACTTCTAAGATTGGCCAGGGGGTAGATGTTGACAGTTGAGATGTGGAGTTAGCAACATCTCCTGCTTGATTAATGATTTGCCAGGTGTAATTGTAAAGTTGATAGGGTGAAGAGGATAGAGAACAAGGCAACAATATAGTTAACAATGTCCAAACCTTAAAAAACTTCATCATGATTGACAGAGACACGGCGAAGACGCAGTTTAAGGGGGTTATCAGTCTTTGTCAGCTGCCAGCGGGGGTCAGGTGATGGAGCTGGTTTCACATGAGATGCGTGGATCCAGGCAGCTATCCCGTCTACCTTCACGGCGGTGGGTGTCGTCAGGAGTACCATGAAGGGCCCCTTCCAACGAGGTTCGAGGTTTGAGGGTCGGTGTCGCCTTACGTAGACTGAGTCCCCCGGCTGGTATGAGTGCAGGGCTGGGTCCTTAGCAGGTAGATAGCTCTCTTTCAGTTTTGGCCATAAGTCCTTTTGGAGGACATATAGTGCCTGGAGCCTGTGGTTCAGATCAGAGGAAGAAATTATATCTGGGTTCTGCATTAGCAATTTATTAAGTAGGGTTGGGACACCAAATAAAATCTCAAAAGGAGTTAGGTTAAACTTGTAAGGGGTGTTGCGAACCCAGAAGAGGGCCCACGGAAGGAGCATCGTCCAATCTGTACAGTCAGTCTCTAAGGACAATTTAGTTATGGTCTCTTTTAATGTTCTATTCATTCTTTCTACCTGTCCTGAGCTCTGGAGTCTATAAGCACAATGTAATTTCCAATTAATCCCCAAAGTTCTGGCCACCTCCTGACTTACCTGGGCAACAAAGGCAGGACCGTTGTCTGAGCCTATTACCTGAGGTACCCCATATCTGGGGATGATTTCTTCTAAAAGTTTTTTGGTTACCATTGTGGCTGTCTCTTTCTTAGTGGGGTAGGCTTCCACCCATCCAGAGAATGTGTCTATAAAAACTAGAAGATATTTATTCCCATAGCGGGCAGGTTTCAGCTCGGTGAAATCAGTCTCCCAATACAAGCCTGGTCGATCTCCGCGAAGTCTCTTACCAGGGTCCGTCTGGGAGGTCTGGGCATTTACTTTTTGACATGGGATGCATTGTTTTACCAGCTTCTCAGCTATTTCTTTAAGTCTTATTATGTGATAATCAGTCTTTTTGAGAGTTTCTATTAATTTTCTAGCTCCAAAGTGAGTTAGCCTATGTAGCTGTTGCAGAGTGGATTCTGCTTGTTGTCTAGGTAGGATATGTTTCCCTTCTTCTGTCTTCCATCTTTGGGTGTCCTTATTAAATTTCTTTTGTATTCTAGTCATATCTTTTAGGTCCTGTTCAGTATATTCTGAAGGCTGTAATTTTGGGAGGCCAATTTATTTTTCAACTAAGGGGAGCAGATACATTCCTTGAGCAGCCTTTTTGGCCTCTACATCAGCCATCCTGTTTCCTCTTGCCACTAGAGAGTTTCCTTTTTGGTGCCCCAGACAATGGACTATAGCCAGCTTGGCAGGCCAATGCAGGGCATCGAGTAAATCTAAAATTTCTTGTTTGTTTTTGATTTCTTTTCCTGCAGAGGTTAATAATCCTCTCTGCCGGTAGATGGCACCATGCACATGTGCAGTTGCAAAAGCATACCGTCTGTCTGTATATATGGTAGCCTTTTTCCCTTCTGCCATTTTTAAGGCTTGGGTTAATGCAATTAATTCAGCCTTCTGGGCTGAAGTCCTTTCAGGCAGTTTGTTAGCCCAGATCACCCTGTCAACAATTGCCGCCCCCACCATCCACTTACCTTCAAGGAGGTAGCTACTGCCATCAGTGAACCAGGTTACCTTGGCATCTGGTAGTGGCTGGTCCATCAGATCAGGTCTCATTCTGGTAACCTCAGCCAAGATGTCCCCACAGCTGTGAATTACTGTGGAGTCGGGATCTGGCCAGAGGGTAGCCGGATTTAGTTGAGTGGGGGGTGCAAACTTGACTCTGTCCGAGTTAAGGAGGAGACTCTGGTAGTGGGTGATTCGGGCGTTTGAGAGCCATTGGTCTGGAGGCTGATGGATGACACTCTCCAGTGCATGGGATGCAATGACTGTGAGAGTCGGCCCCAGAGTTAATTTATCAGCATCCTTTAAAAGTAAAGCCACGGCGGCAATAATCTTGAGGCAAGGGGGCCACCCAGCGGCCACAGGATCCAATTTTTTGATAAATAGGCCACTGGCTTTCGCCAGGGCCCTAGTTTCTGAGTCAGTACTCCTTTTGCAATGCCTTTCTGCTCATGTATATACAAGTAAAATGGCTTGGAGGTGTCGGGAAGGGAGAGAGCAGGTGCCTTTAAGAGGGCACGCTTGATGTCGTCAAAAGCCTGTTGTTGTTCCTCTCCCCATTGGAAAACTTCAGACGTCTTAGTCAAGGGGTAAAGGGGGGCCGCCAGGGCAGTGAACCCCGGTATCCACAGTCTACTTAAGGATACTCTATTAGATTTATGTAAATGTCCTTTCTGTTGCTTTTCTCTATCTTGGATATTGTGCTACATAAATGCACATAGTTCTTTTTATAAGTTATAAAATGGTGGATGGTAAATTCATTCACATTCTGTTTAGTTTGGATCTGAAATGCCCTCCATGTTTGAAGTCAGGATTGGATTAGGAGATAATAGCCCCTTTAGGAGGAAGAGTCTAATAGCAGGAAGTAACATCACCGAGGAAAGTGACTTCTACACTTATACTATGACCTCAGCCTCTTCCTCTTGTCCTTTTTGTTTCCAGACTGCATGAGATCATCAGATTAATTCTACATGTGTTATTGTTCTAATAGACAGTGTCACAATAGCCCACCAAAGCATGGTGACATGACCATAGACTGAAAGTTCTCAGGTGGTGAGCCAAATTACCCACTTGGCCATTAAGTTGGCAGTTCATGATGTGTGTCAAAGTGAAGGAAGCCATCTAGTGCATAGTCTTAGGGTCACAAGCTTTTGCATGCATTGAGATTCAGTGAGGGTCGGAGAGATGGATCAGCAATTAACTGTGTTAGCTTGTAAAGCCTGCATGTCTGGGCTCAATTCTCCCTCTCTCTCCTTGAAAAATAAATAAATAAGAACACTAACAAAAAAATCATCAGGCATGGTTGTGCATGTCTGTAATCCCAGCACTTGGGATACAGGCAGAGAACAGTTAGCATGACCACAAGGAAACCTCATATGTCTAGTCTGCTTAAGGTCTGACTGGGCTACAAATTATAGTCATATGTAAAAATGTAAATCAATGTTTATTAGTATCACACTACATAATTATTTGAGCATGCACTACCTGTTTTATACTAATATAAAGCATCCTAAATGACCAGAAAGGGCTCAGGGGAAATAAATTAAATGTTCAATTGCTTGCCTTACAAGCACAAGTATCTGAATTTGATCCCCAGCACACATTTGTAAATATGCCAGGCACTGTGACACACATTCACATTTCCCATGCTGGGATGTAAGAGACAGGAAAATCTCTGAAGCTCGCTGGCCAGTCAGTCGACCCTAACTGGTAAGCTTTAGGCTGATGAGAAAACCTGTTTCAAAAAATGTGGACTGTGTTTCTAAGGATGTCAATGGATGTTTTCTGGCTTCCATATACATGTACACACTCATACAAACACACACTCACCTAAGCATGTGCACCTTTCTCCACACTCACGCAAGACTATCTAATCTCCAGTGCTGTCCAGAAGTAAGATTACATCATCATCATTTATGAAGGGAACTGTTAAGATTTTGGTTTACCATAAATGGGATAACCATTATTCCATTATGTTTTAGAGAGAATTTAATAGGTGTAGGACCTCTTGTAGCCCATGATTGCTGGGAGATTCATAATGAAGAGTGGGCTCATTTTTGGATATGGCTCTGACTTGTTCCCCAGCTCCAGATATGGGTTCAGTTCCACTGAGCAGATCAGTGAGCCAAATCAAGAGCAGTTGGTTTGCCTCCGTGGCTATGTGCCACTATTACACTTGTGTGAGCATCATGTCAGGGTGTTTGCTACCAAGTAGGTTAGACCATTAGTTTCTTGGCCAGATATTGGTCAATTTCCCCCAGTTGCTCATGTAGGACCTTCTGGCACTAGATGAGCTAACTGTCTGGGGCCTGACTTTCTTCCAGATTCCAGCCAGGTATCTCAATGTTCCATAACAAATGTATATGGTGTCTTCAGAAGTAGAGTCTTACTGGTGAGTAATCAGATTCTGTCTGTCTTCTTTTGGGTACCCTTGTAGGTCTCTATGATCAATAGCTGATTGTGCATGTTAGCCACATCCTGGTACTGGGAGTTACATTTTTGACTAAGAAAAGCCTTCACTGTAGTAGAGGAACTTACCCAGAATCTTCTATTTTCTTTATATATACTTTTGTGAAAATACTTGCACATCCTCACATACCTCATTTATTTTGGAGATTATCAACTGAACTACCTCAAATATAGCATTATGCACCAGGAATGTTCAAATGACCAACCAGTCTTACCCTTTGTCCCAATGTCATTTGATCCAAGTTGAGAATTTGTTAAACTCAAAGGGTAAGAAATTATCAGTTTAACATTATCATGGGAAAAGGGAAGGTATCATGAATGTTCAGAATGAAGTACACTTTCAAGGAGTATATAACAGTTAATCTCATTGCTGAGACAAAATTCCTGACCAGAAGCAGCATATGGGAGGAAAGGATTTATTTCAGGCTTATATAGTATTGATGGATGTTTTGTCAAGATGGAGAAAAATATGGCTCACTCCATTCCACAACTGCAGAAGAAAGAGAAGGGGAAGAATAATTTGGCTTTGAACATTCAGGAGAGCTGGACCAGTCAACACTAATGCCTACTCCCAGAAGCATATCACCTCAAGCAAGGCATCACTTAGCAAAGGCTCTACCAGCTGGGTAACAAATAGGAATTTTACTCATAAACAACTAAGGATATTGGCGATGTTTTATTTTTAGACCACCACAGGTTCTATGTGGGCTGAATAAAATCTTGGCATTCTCTCTGATGAATGAATGATTAATAGTTACTTTTCTTTTATTTCTAACTTGTAAGTAAAGACAAAATTAATGAAAGCAGACAGTTACTAACCAAGTATTGATCAATGTGGGTGATTACAATACAGATCATTGTGTAGATTCTTGGATAGTGAACTGTAGTTACCAGTCTGACTTCTTACAAATGTGATTTATAGATAGATTCTCTTCCAGCCCCCAGCCAGGTCACTCCATGTTACTTGCCAACAACATATGGTGTCTTCAGCAATAGGGTCTTACCACTAACCTTTACTCTCTCTCAGAGGATCTGCTTCTCTTTTCCAGATAGACACAGTTCCTAAGAAGAGAGCCACCCCATCACACCTCAAAAGGGCCCCAGCTGAAAGTAAGAGTAACTGGGGAAAGAAGCAAGAGTGCTGTTTTCTTGATGAACCTTGTACAACAAAAGGGTGAAGGAGATTGACACAGAAAACAACTCCTACCAAACCAGATATCCAGACACACAGAGGCTCCCAAGACCTCATCACTGAAGCAGACCCAAAATGAACCCAAAGTGGTTCAGGGAAAGTTGCAGAAGGGATGGAAAGAATGTCAGAGCCAGATGTTGGGTCATGATACACAGAGACATTGCCTCCCATCCATAACTTGTGGCTAAGCCCACAATGCAAAACCAATATACCCTAACAAAGAGGGTCCCTGTGCAGGGGGAGGACAGGGAGGAGGCTAACACTGGTACCGACTTGACTGTATTCACTGAGTAAAAAACTAACACATATATATTTGTTTATGAGTCCTGCAAAGCTCTCAGATAATTTTCTGAAAAATCTGTGGCAAAACAAATACACACACAATAAAAGAAAGAAAAACAAGAAAACTAGAGCTTTAGATTCTGAAAAATGATACTATTCAATGTGACAAATAAAGTATATTTAATGCTGAACAGCCATATCAACCATCTTCAATGATTAATCATAAATGTATGGAATAATCAAATCCATAATAAGCAGTAACCTAACAAAGAGAACACAGCTATCAAAATGAGAATGTATGACATAATATATAAGCAAGACACAAGTAGATTTGCCATCAATTATTCCCTTTGGGCTCTGAGTAATGGAGATTGAAGGAGTAGAAAAGTTTGTATCTTAGAACCAATGAGAAAGAGTTTCTGAAATATGAGTTCAGCCAATAATGCTGCCAATATCTTCAGTCACTAATATAGAGTGAAAAGGGACAATGAAGAGATACATACATGTGTGTTTGTTCATGTGCATGCCCCCAGAGATGTTTTTCTCCCTACATGTTTTAGATGTATTTTAATTACTCTGCAAATAGAAGTCTGATTTTAACTTTGTGTAATTTAAAGGACAATAAAGTTAAATAGACTGCGTTGCAAAATATAATGATAAATATATATAAATATATATAAATATAATGATAAAATATTAGGTGAGATAGAATGTGATGAAGACATGTTTTTTAGGTAGAATGGACTTGTATTATGCACTATTATGGAGAGAAAATGAGATATATCCAGATTATAGACGATAATTTATTTTTGAGGGACTCAGAGAATGTAGGAATCTGTAAAACAAATGGCACTGAGGTGCTCCTTTACCTCACAACTTCTGTCTTATGTGCTTTCTCATTTTGGCTTATAGATGAATAATTTTTCTGCTTGTTTATGGGGAGAATGATCCTTTTGTAGTCCTAATGTAGGAACTGTTTATATTCTACAAAAAAATTGATTTTCAAGCTGGTAATTCTGCTTCATGCATTTAATCCCAGCCCATGGGAGGTAGAGGTAGGAGGATTTCTGTGAGTCTGAGACCATTCTTGGAGTAAAGAGTGAGTTTTGTGGGATGTGGTGGTGTGCACCTTTAATACCAGCACTCAGGAAGCTGAGGTAGGAGGAGCACCAGGAATTAAAGGGTGGCTGGAGACTATATGGTGAGTTCCCGGTTAGCTTAGTAGCTTAGGCTAGAGTGAGACTTCTTCAAAAGAACTGCACACACATACACACACACACACACACACTGGGAAAATTAGAGAAACTTGGATTTTCCCTTTTCATTGCACTTGTTTCCAAGTTTTGCTATAGATGGATTTATGTCTATCTAGCATATATATATTATATGGTACATGTATCATATGTATATGTATGAGAGACTTTTCCCCTATATTTGAATGTAAAATTAAGAATATATGCTATCTTTCTGTTTTCAATATTTTACCTATGACTATAAATGGATTATAAATTGTGTCTAGATGGTAAGGAAAGGAGGAAGGTTTGGGTAAAGAGTGAAACCCAGTCAATACAGAAGTGGCATAACCACTATGATTTTGGTCTGACATTAGTCTAACTTTAAAAATGTTCAATGGTAAACCAAAGCAACTCAAAATAAACAACCAACCAAAATAGGTGTCATGGTGTGCTCCTTTAATCCTAGCCCTCAGGAGGCAGAGGTTGGAGGATCACCATGAGTTTGAGGCTAACGTAGAGCTATAGAGTCAATTGTAGGTCAGTCTGGACTACAGTGAGACACACCTCAAACAAATATTAAACATTAAAGCAAAAGACTGGCATCTGCAAAGACAGGAAGGTGTATGTATGCATAAGTCATGTGTGTGTGTGTGTGTGTGTGTGTGTGTGTGTGTGTGTGTGTTTGTGTGTGTGTAAAAATTTTACATAAGGGTGAAGCAGGGTGGCACTTGCCTTCAATCCCAGCACTTGGGAGGCAGAGGTAGGAGGATTGCCATGAGTTTGAGATCACCCAGAGACTACATAGTAAATTCCTGGCCAGCCTGGACCAGAGGGAGACTCTACCTCAAAAAAACAAACAAAAAAATCTTACATAAGGTCATAAGCACATATATGAGGTTTTGGCACATATATGTAGGCTGTGTGTGGATGGTTGTGTGTGCATATGTGTGTGTGTGTTTGTGTGGGGGGTGGGGTGTGTGTGTAGGTAAGAAGATAACTCTGGAATTACAGTCCACCACTATTTAAGACAAGGTCTGTTATTGGCTTAGAATTCACCATCAAGCATCAGACATGTTCTGTTTCTACCTCTCCATTACTGGGATTGCAGGCATCCACTGTGCCATTCCAGTTTAACGTTCTTCACTTTCACATACTAAGGACTGAACTCATGATGTCATCCTCATGGGGCAAGTAGCTTGCCCCTCTTTAGGCTATTTTACCCACTCTGTGGTTTTATATTTTTTTCTGACATTATTGAGTTGTGAGATCTGGCACAATTTGGTTATCTTCTCTGTTTATCCCTTCTGTGTGATATTGAAAGGAAAAAAAAATTACTAAATTTCAATAAGATCTAAATACTATGATTTAAGAGGAATTTCACAATGTAGTAGCCAAAAAATCTCTGCTCTTAGGCATTGTTCTGGATTCTTAAAGTTCTGTGTTTCCATATGTGAGAATGATGCCCTTAAAGAGTAAGAAAGAGTAAGAAACCTCACCACAGTTCAGAACATTCCATTACCCCGCTCAGACAGGGGCTGCATTACTAACCTTTTTAGCTTCAATTCTTATTTAGTAATATGGTGCTGATTATGTGCAAAGTACAAACCATGAAAGTAAGTATAAAAGGCCCCAACATGATACCTAATAATACCAGTATCAAACAGACTAGCATTAATACTATGCCTACTACTAATCAATATGACAGCAATGGCCATTTCTGTCTTATTGGCAGTCTGAAAACTAAGAACCAAAAATGTGAAATTATATATAATCACCGTGACTTATTTCTATAGGCAATTCCATAAAAATCAATAAATTCAACAAGGCACTATAAATTTAAATGGAAAAAAATATATGAAAGCACTTTGTTTGTTGCCATCATTTCAGAGGCGTGTTCATTTGATCAGGTCACAGCAATTTAAATTCTTTTAAAAAATTAATTCCATCATGTAGTCAATACTAAGAGACTTAATTGTCCAAAAGTTTGCAATAATCTCATCATAGATATTTTCTATGTATTTGAAAAAATAAAAATCTAAACATCTCATATATATTATAATAATTCTGACTTTGATCTTGTTTGAAATGTTTGCATTTATAAAACTATCCATGAGTTTGGTCTACTTACTATTCTTCCTTTATCATTTACCATTATGGGTCCAAAATCACACAAACACAATGGGTCAGAAAGATGACGCAGTAGGTGGGTATGGCTGTACCTGACTGGACACTCTGTAACGTTACAACTGGTAGAGGCTCCAGGTCTTTTTCTTTCTTTCCTTCCTTCTTTCTTTCCTTTCTTCTTTCTTTCTTTCTTTCTTTCTTTCTTTCTTTCTTTCTTTCTTTCTTTCTTTCTTTCTCTCTCTCTCCTTCTTTCTTTCTTTCTTTCTTTCTTTCTTTCTTTCTTCTTTTATCCTTCCTTCCTTCCTTCCTTCCTTCCTTCCTTCCTTCCTTCCTTCCTTCCTTCCTTCCTTCCTTCTTTCTTTTTTTAACTTTACTCAAGGCTAAAACACAATTTTGTCCATGAGTGCAATATCAAAACGTTTTTTGATCAAAAATACTGTGGGAGTTATATTTTAACATGAAATTTGGGGGATAAGCCTCATAATAAACTTATTTGTCAACAAAAGAGCTAAGTTAATGACACAGATTCAGAATTGGAACTTGCTCTAAATTCTACCTAAAATTTATAGACAAAATTCATTTAGATTTTAAACTTGAATTATTGTAGGTGTAGTTTTAGCCATTTGCAAAAGAATATGATTCTTCATTGGAGGATACAAAAATTAACCAAGAAAATAATGTTATCCAGATTGTTTTTCAAAAGTTATAGCAGAATTATTGGTTGAAGTCAATATGATACCTCAGGACATTTTCAATTATTTATCTAGATATAACTGCACTTTTCAGTTATTCTTCCAATGAAGAATCATCATTCAATTGATTTTTCATAATTAGAATAGTCCACATTTGAGTGGTTCTTATAATAATGTATACATAATCTACATAGTATAGAATGAAGTCATATTCAGTCAGATGTTTAAATGGTAATAGGATTTATTGACTAATATTACATAGTGGTTCCTTATTGAAGAAAGAAATATAACTATTTAGTGAGCTTGAGAGATATAGCAAAATTATTAGTGTCTCTACAGCTTATGAGGAAACTCATGAGACTTGCAACAAAATAGGTAAAAAGGCGGACACTTTAATACCTGAATTTGGACTAATTGGGCATGCCAGGAATCAATTTTTCCTGCACAACTTTACTTTGCCTCATTTATGATTTGATGTATATTTGACATTTAGTAGTTTTACTCTTCTTTTTATTTTTAACAAGTTTGAACAGAATCAAATTTTAATTTTAAATTTTAATTACATTCTTTCATACTTGATTATTGTAAACTTTGCATGGGGATCATTACCTTTTAGAAAATTCATAATTTGATAAAAATTCTATTTTGAATTACTTGAAGCAGCTGAATTTATGGGAAAAATAATGAAAACTAGCTCCATCTTTATTTGACAAAGAGGTAACCCAGCTCTCCAACCTCACATAACTTTGCTGTTCAAGTAATCCAAGATCAATTTCTTTTAGATATTGTTTTGATAGATTTCTTCATTGTGTGTTTTGATTAAATGTCTGGATGATTGATTGATGGAAATTTTCTCATTGAGCTTAATTGATTGTTAAGTTTTCTGGACTAGAACTACCATGTTGATAATTTTCTGAATGGATTAAACTGCTGCTTCTTTTTATGTAGTTTATAGGAGATTAGCTGTCACTTTGCCATTAGGATTTCTAGGATATGCTCCAGGCCCATCAATTTCATTAATAGTGAACTTAGTATTTATAATATATTTTTTATGTCAAATTGAAATTTAATATCTGACTATGAAAAAAAGTGTTTTAAAGATGGAAGAAGTATTTTATTATTACAATAATTTTAAAAGTTAAATCAATAATGATGACCTAACATGATTCCGGTTCTAATGTTAGCAACACTGATCACCAAACTCAGGACTTTGGGTACACCGGACAAGATCTCTAGTACTGATTTACATCCAGTCCAGTTCTGACTTTTTAGACAAAAAATACCTTACAAATTAAACCCTTTTAAAAAATGTTTATTTATTTGAGCAAGAAAGAACAAGAAAGAGAGAGAAAGGGAACAGGGCATACCAGGGACTCTAGCCATTGCAAATGAACTCCAGACATATGTTCCACCATGTGCATCTGTCTTATGTGGGTGCTGAGGAATTGAACCTGGTTCCTTAGGCTTTGCAGCAAGTGCCTTAACTACTAAACCATCTCTCCAACCCAAATCAAAACCTTTTAATCAGCATGAAACCAACTCAAAAGAGCTTTTCATCTCTTCTGAACAAGTTATAGTAATTGGCCTAGTTGTATTGAGTAATCCTTTCTTGAGCAGATTTTATTGACTAGATCTTGAAATATAGAAGAAAGAATATAGGTTTGGGAGACAGAACTGGTGGGATAGGCCAGTAATTCTTGCTACTTGGAAAGCTGTGGCCTGCCTGACCTATTTGAATATACGAAGGCATTTTATGGAAAAGTGAGCTCAACATAAAAAAGAAAAAAAAAAAAAACTTGAAAATTCTTCCTATTATGTATAGGATCATAGTTTTAAACTCCAGTGGAATGAAAGAATATAAATAAGTAAGTAAAGAATATAGTTTTGAAAGACTAAAATCAGAGTAGGCACATGGGTTTTGAAATCTTACTAGTACTTTTAAACAGGTGTAGATCTGTGGCCTTGAGACATGATACACTTTTTAAATTCCTTTGAGGATTAGCAGTAACAGTTTCTGAATAAATGAATGCTTTGATTATATGCACTAGAATAAATGGACCAGAAAATTCTAACAAGAGTAAATTTGAGCTACAATGAGAGAGAATGAGGTTTTTGAGTTTGTTTTTCTTCACGATTGTTTTCTCAGTAGTCACTCTGGTTCTTTGACTTCCACTGGAGTTTTCTACCTTGTCATGTTAGCCCCTTCAACAGGTGGCATACATACTCACTGGATTCCAGTGGCTCTTGAATCTCAGTGTTTCTCTGAGTCACTTGTGGAGATGGTAGAGAAAAAAGAATGCAGAGTGCACTGTTCGTGGCACCTGGGATTCAGCATTCTGTGGAAGCTAATGGCGATGATGACAGTGTGAGATCCTAGGGGATGAAGAATCGTACTCAGTGAAGACCAGAAGGCTAATGCTATTCCTACATGTAGACAGAAATTATAAATAAGGTTTTGAGACACAGCTTAGAAGTTAGGTATAGTTCCTGTGCAAGCCTGAGGGCCTGAGGGGGATTGAGACTGCCAGTGTTTAAATGTCCCGGTCCTATGTAAAAGAGCTACATGAGACCATACAAGCCTGTTATCCAAGGACCACAGGGAAGCAGTGAACTGAGAATCACCAGAGTGAAGCAAGCTCTAGAATTATTAAAAGAGATGCTGATTCCAAATAATGACCAGGCAGAAAAGTTATGGAGCAGGACACCATAGGCTGTTCTCCAGCCAATACAGTTAATTCCCTGTCCCCAGACAATCATTTGGGGCTCTGTAAAGCACAAACATGTGTCTACACCTCATACATATACACACACACACACACAGAAGGGGTGGAGGGAGGGAGGAAGAGAGAGATAACAATGAGTCTACTATTAAATAATAAGTGTTTTTTATAGTAATTGCTAGGTAGACTGTAATAGATGATTTGCAATAAATAAAACTTGGAAAATAAATTTATATGTTTTCCTGTTTGAGAAAATTCCTCAAGAGGTTTCCTTTACTGTCTATTAGACTGACTTTTTTGTTTGTTTGTTTGTGCATTCTTGAAATTCAATATGTAGTTCACTTAGTTGACTTCAGATAGGCCATCAACAGTGATGGCTAGATGGCTATCAGCTCAAGATTATATAAAATCTATAGTAAGCTTGTAGTGGTTTACACCTTTAATACCAGCACTCGGGAGGTAGAGCTAGTAGAAGAATCACCATGAATTCGAGGTCACCCTGAGGAAACATAGTGAATTCAAGGTCAACCTGGACCAGAGTGAACCCCTACCTCAAAAAACAAAAACAAACAAACAAACAAAATCTATTGGAAACTAATCATTAAGTTCATTTATAAACACAGCAAGCTATTAAAATATTGCAATTAGTCTTAGAAATGTTCATGAAACTGTGGTAATCCTCAGCATGAAAGAGGCCAAGTCCAATGTCTTAGCCGGTTTTCACAGAAAAGTAATATAAGGCATTTACAAAAATATTTTCTTATTGAAGCTATAAAATATGAAGTTTCTATATTTCAAATTTCAAGAATTTTATAAGCATTTTATTATCTTACCTTAGAATCTTTTTTTCACAAGGGAAATGAGTTGCCCACATTATAGAAGTAATAATGATTTTCAGTAAATTCATTAACTACCACAGGTGTAAACAAAGGAAAGAAATTTTTATATAGGCTTTCGTTTCTCTCCTTTTCCAAGGTTCATTATTTATTATTTTGTTGTTTTATCAAGGTAAGAATAAAAATTTGTGAGATGGGAAACATGAACATATGCATATATTTGCATATGTCGTTATAAAGGAAATGGTTATCAATGTTTGGCAATATTTTATAATAGTATTTATCCTAAATAAAGGCAATATTTTATTTAAAAATAATACATATCACAGAAAAAAATTAGCTTTATGACCTTAAGATATATTTCACTTTTCTCCTATAGAATGAATTTTTAAATTGTGGCATTGGGACCAAATGCCTTAGCACTTAGGGATCGATCAAGTACCTATTTGTACCTACTTGATGTTACATGCTATTTCATTAATTTCATACTATCTTATAAAACTGAGACATTGTTGGAACATACAAATTAGTTTAACCAAGAAGAAAACTCACCGTATTAGTACATTACAATATTCCAATAAAATGTCACAAAGGTTATACTTTCACAGAAAAAAAAAAACATAATAGGAAAATATGTTGTTTATAAACACAAATGTTAGGAAATATATTATTTCCATTAAGAGACAGAAAAATGAGTGAAAAGTAAAATGATATTTTTTCCAGAATGGTGATTTATAGCATGTGTGAAATCCAAAGAATAAAATCATTTTTATGTATTTTTATCTATTTATGAAAAATATCAGCAAAAATTTCATAAGCCTAATAAGGGCATAATGTCCATAAGATATTTAAATTGCCATAAAAAATAAAATGACTTATACAAATAGTACCATAAGTACAATATTTTTAAAAATCACAATTGATGTATTGAAATGTATTAACAATTATACCTGAAGTTTTGAATAAATAGAAAATAACAAGATCGCATTGCCCAAGCTCATCGATGGAATGACATGGCAGTTCTGCTTCAGTTCCTTTATAGAATACAAATTAACATTAATGAACATAAATGTGGGCACACCAGGACCTCTTACCACTGCAAACAAAATCCAAATGCATATGTACCACTTTGTTCATCTGGCATTAAGTGGGAACTAGGGAATCAAATAAATCGGGCTGTCAGGCTATGGAAGAAAGCACCTTTAACCAATGACCTACCTCTGCATTCCCTGAGTGGCTTTTGAATTGACTAGACCCTTTATTTTCATGTCCACCTTCCTGCTCTTGAGGGACATTTCTCTCTGTCTTGTTGCCCTGGCCCATAGTTTTTAAAGGTTGTTTTAAAATTTGCTCAGTCTGTGGTTTCCTGACTTTTCTACACATATAGCTGACAGTAGTCCTAAATTTCTCAACCTTGTAAACATTTTGTTGAATATTAGGAGTCACTCATTTTTTACAAATATATTTGATGTGACTAGAAAAATCACTTTGTCTTCTTTTCTGTCAAGATTTTTTAAGTGTTTTGTTTTATTTTTTAATATATATATTTTTATTAGTAATGTACACAGTGTGTATACATCCATGTTGGTACAATCGTTAGCCTCCCCTCTGTCCTCCTCCCAATGTACAGACTCTCCGTGTTGGGGAATGTGGGTTTCTTTTAAAGCTATAAATTTTCTTTATATGTGTCAACATCTTGTCATTATCACTGATCATAAAAAAAGATTTGCTAGATGTATTATAAATAGGTAAAATTACTGTTTTGTAAATTTATAATTTTAAACTTGAAAAAAGCAAGATATTTATATTTTGTTTATATAGCTACCTCAGTATTTTTTTTTTCTTTTTTTGGTTTTTCAAGATAGGGTCTCACTCTTGCTCAGGCTGACCTGGAATTCACTATGTAGTCTCAAGGTGGCCTTGAGATCACAGTGATCCTCCTACATCTGCCTCCTAAGTGCTGGGATAAAAGGCGTGCACCACCACGCCTGGCATCCACCTCAGTACTCTTTATAGCAGCTGTATGGCTTCAGGGAAAACTGGTAGGTATTGTCGAATGTAATAATCATCATTAGGAACACAAATATCTCAGTCAGTCAACTTCAATCCTAGCCAACATAGCCAATGAGACCCAGTCTCAGGCACATTGAATATGATTAACACATACATATAATTATCTATATAGTGATATTACTTGCTTAGTAGACATCAGCTACATTTTGTGTTGCTTTGAATCTAAAATCACGTTGAATGACTCTAGAAGTTATGCTTTTAAATTGTATATTACATCTAGCAGTTCTTTTATCCCCTCACCCCCGCTCCCGTTACCCTGGCATTATGCTATTCACTGTATAGCATGAAGGCCTCAGTCAGTTTTCTTTAGTTTTAAAGATTCAATTATATTACTTATAAATATGCTTACAAATTATACCACATTGTATAAATAAATAATTATTCAGTGTAGAGTGTTCCTCAGGACTTATAATTCATTTTGTCAATTTTTGACATTCTCAAAAGTTGGAAGCTTTCAGAAGTGAAATGGGTTTAGGTGATCCTTTATGGCCCTAGTTCCTGTCCCACTTTAGTCACTCAGTAAGTGTCTGCATGACTGTACCATAAAGTATGCAAATGTACATTTGCTTAAATATGTAAACATATATGCATTTGTGTGTATTACATATTTTATGTAGATCTAACATATAGTATACACATCATATATTATACAGCGCATGATATCTGTAGTGCTACCACTAATTCATGTAGTCATTTTTATTTTTAATATGGGTTCTGTCATGTACAATCATTGATTTACCTCAAAGAGATAGATGAGACTTTCAAGCACAAAATTGCAGTATATTTTGAGTTATATGTTCACAGAGGAAAACATCTGGTAATTGAGAAATTAAGAGCTTGATAAGGTGATATGTTTATGATCATTCTGCCACAGTTGATATCTTCTGGCAAATGGGAACTTCTACAGTACGTACAGGAAGCCATTAGGGTTTTTGTAAGGGAAGCATATCCAGTGGGATATGTTTAATCTTTCACCTTCAGTCCAGATTGCTACTGAGGGTGACCCACACTTGGAAGATTAGTGTCTTTGGAATTGTCATTTAAAGAAATAGTCACCTATGGATCCTGCTTAGAAAACTCAACTTTCTCCTTTTACAAACTTAGAACAACTCACATCTTCTAAGATTTCTGTGAACTTACTATTGATTATCAATACTTTTTTCTGCTTCACAATCAAAGTAAATTTGATGTAATGTGAAAAGATCAATAGCACCTTTGATGCTTTCACTGTAGCAAGAAAAAGGCCATATATTCTGTCTCCTGTTGTTTTAGAGTAGAAGTATTTTAAAAATAACCATTTACATATTTCTTTAAGGATATTTTTATATATGCCTATGATTTCAAATATTCAAATTTCAGGAGACAAAAAAAAAAAGATGATTCACATTTCCAAGTAAGGAAAACACAATTTTGTTAATGTTTCTTAAAGCAGTTTTTAAACAAAATCACAGAAACATGAAAACACACCACACACAAATGTATTAATTTACATATATCTATCATCGATCTGTCTGTCTATCATCTATGTGCTCTTTCACACCATGTTATATTTATGAATGCTTCAAATCATAAAACCTGTTTTAACCAATAAATTTAACAGTATGCTTACATGGTTAAATATTTCAGTACAGTTATGTTTAGAACCTTTGCTTTCAAAATTGCTAAATTTTACTCTGTAAAATAGAATGATACCATTCATAATGTTTTATAACTATTAGAATGAAAAATTGAGTTTTGGATATATTTTTACTTAGGGCAGACACATAGAAGTATCAAGGATATGCATGTATTTGTCATATTTGTACACACGTCTGTTTGTTATCAATGCATTGCACATTCTAAGTATGTGAGTATATGTTGGTACAACATAAATAGATATGGTTTATTTAGAGTGTACATAGTTATCTGCACATATAAATGAATAAGACTCTGCTTTTATATCTTAGGTTAGGTTCTTGTAGACTTCCTTTGAGAGGAATCCATGTGAGGAAAGAGAAAGCAGAATTGGTTGTCTTCAGTGGTTTTTAAATAAGACAGACTCTTACAGAAAGCAGTAGATCTGCAGTGCTCACTCAGGTTGAAGGTCTCTTCCAGAGTTAAGCCAAGTGGACTGATCCATGTAGAAGTACATCAGTTAGGCACTAATTTAATCCCATCACATGAGGGAATGACATTGTTTTTGAGTCAATTTCCTGTTTTTGAGTCAATTTCCTGTGACTAGGGTTAATTCATCAAGTGATGCAAATGAAAGATTTGTCAGCTGATCTTTTTGTTTGTTCTGTTTTGTTTTGTTTTTGAAAGCAACAGAGAAAGAGGCAGATAGAGAGAGAGAATGGGCACGCCAGGGCTGCCAGCCACTGCAAACGAACTCCAGACGCCTGTGCCCCCTTGTGTGTCTGGCTTACGTGGTTCCTAGGGAATTGAGCCTCAAACTGGGGTCCTTAGGCTTCACAGACAAGCGGTTAACCGCTAAACCATCTCTCCAGCCCTTGTCAGCTGATCTTTACAACAGAATGAGTATGGATGTGCTGTTACAGTGTTGTCTTGTGAGACAATGAGAGCCCTTTGTAGCCCACAATTTGTACCATTCATGCATTGTGGGCAAGTTCCTGGCTCTTGGCCAGAAGCTTAAGCCATCTCTCCAGGGCACACATATTTCTTTTAAAACCCTAAAAAAACTATTAGTTTTAGCGGGGGCATGGAGGCACACCCTTTAATCCTAGCACTCGGGAGGCAGAGGTAGGAGGATCACCATGAGTTTGAGGCCACCCTGAAAATACAGAGTGAATGAATTCCAGGTCATTCTGGGCTAGAGTGAGCCCTTACCTCAAGGAAAAAAATAAATAAATAAATACACACACACACACACACACACACACACACACACACACATATCAAGCATGCACAGACAGACAACTCAATAAGAAGGGCTACATTTAGCGTGAAGTGTTCTCCCTTCTTCTACTGTGTACCATATGCAAAGTTAGGAACTGAATTTTCATGTTATATAGTAAATAGCTTTAAATATTTTCCACACTTACAGGATATAATTCTGTGAACTGGAAGATTACCACAAAATAAAAATCTAATATCTCATTAATTAGAACTGATAAATGCACACACTTCTTTTTTCACAGGTGATACCACATCTTCACATGATTATGCATTAATGTTTGCTGTTTTTTGTTTTTTTTTCTTGTACTAGCATTGTGCATTTGCTAGTTTCAACTGAAAATTGTAAGGACTGCAAAGCCTACAAAGTTTCTGTCTAAAATTATAAATCATTGAACAGTAGGTTTAAATCTTTTCGTCCTTATAATCATCTTATTTAGGACCCCTGCATCTTTGAAGGGTTATTTGCACTGAGCCATTGACTGCTGTGTGGCAATATCTTCACAACAGAATGAGAGAGTGTACTTGTATGCATTTAAATTTGCTTGGAATTAGGAATCATGACACAACTTAACTGATGACTAGAAATGTACTCACAAGGTTTTCTAAGTTTGTGTGGTTGTTAAGAAGTTTTAGGATTTTTGAAGACTGTCCAATGAAGAGTTCCATTTTCTGTTCAACTGTTGGCCAGATGCCTCCCTGAGTTCCTGTCAAAAGGCAGCACACATCTCATCAATGCTAGCTGGGGAAAGGAAGTATCTCCACCAATCTAGGTGCTTTGATTTTAAGCAACATAATGTTACACATTAAATTATTTGCAATCTGTCATCTTTTCCATATTTTGCTGGCTAGTAGACAGATCACAAGCCCTGTGCACTATCAAGGGGTGGTGACTCTGCAGTTGCTCCATTGCCTGCAGGTGGGCTTACGGGTGCTCTCAAAGTGTTGCGTTCTCTGCAGCAAGTTTGCTTACTGACTGTTCTATCATTTTACTTCTTCTAGATTATCAGGTTGTCAAGACAGCACCTTGTTTTAATGTCCACTGAACTGAATAGACAGTCAATATAAACTTTTATAAGAAATTTAAAAGACTTGTATAAGCCTAAAACTGTATAGCAGGTCCATATTGTTTGCCCTTTGCTGTTATGAAAATAGATTATTATGTTGAATACTAATATTAACACCTATGTGCACATTCATATTAGCACAGGGCACTTAGCAAATTCCAGAACCTATATTAATTACTTTGTCTTTCCACGTCTAACTGAGCAGATGGAATAGAGGCCAACACCTCAGTATTTGCCATAGCCCAATGTCAAGGACTATCCTCTCACCTGTTTAGTACTGGCAGGCTAGTTATTTTAATTAGTTTTGCTTGTAGCCCAATCCCATGCTATGGAAGATTTCAAAGGTGATATGAATCTCTGACCCACTTTGACCTAGCACAGACCCCATTTATCCTCACTCTAGGAACTAGGTCATGATGACACTTCTCATTCATGTATATGGATGCCAATCTGTTCCTAAATTCTCCAAGTTATTCCTTTCCTCAACCTATGTTTAATATAATGACGGCACATTCAACTTCTGGTGAAAGGACTATGAGATTTACCACAGAACAGAGTAATTGAGCTTTCCAAGTTCCTCCCTTATTGAAGTTTAGCTTCTCATTCAGCTGGTGTTTAATAAGTTAAAAACTATCTTATTTTTACAGCATGAACAGGAGGTTATTGCTTTTGGAACTATCTTGTGCTTTTTCTCATTACCATCAGATTATTATGGCTACTCTAGTAAACATAGTATCTTAAAGCAACATTGTCTTATTCCCTAGGGTGTCAGGAGCTAGAATTCTGGAATCACTTATATTAGGTAGAAACTAATGTTCCTGCCAGGATTCCTCCCCCAGGAAGTTTCAGGAGACAAGATCTATTTGTGCTTTTCCCTGTTTTTGAGAGTTTTATTCATTATTTCTGGAATGATGGGGCCTCTTTTCTCACCTTCACATTCTCACTATGTGTGTTTCTTCTCTTCTGGAGTGAGATTTATTTCTGTTTTCTTCTTTTTTTATTATTAATTAGTTCTATGCTCAGTGAATACAGTCAAGTTGTTGCCATTGTTAGCCTCCTCCACGCCCACCCTCCTCCCCTTTTGCCCCTCCTTGTTGAGGTATATGGGTCATGGAGTTAGCTCAGAGTTATGGGTGGGAGGAAATGTCTCTGTGTATCATGACCTAACATGTTGTTCTGACATTCTTTCCACCCCCTCTTCCACAAAATTTACTTGAGCCATGTTGGGTTCATTTCCGGCCTACTTCAGTGATGAGGTCTTGGGATCCTCTCTGTCTCTAGATCTCTGGTTATCTGGTTTGGTAGGAGTTGATTGTTCTCTGTGTCTATCTCCTTCACCCTTGGGCTGGTACCAAGTTCAACAAGAAAACATCACTCTTTCTTATTTCCCCAAATATTCTTAGTTTCAGCTGGGGCCCTTTTGAGGTATGATGGGGTGGTTCTCTCCTTAGGATCTGCATCTATCTGAAAAAGAGAACCAGATTCTCCAATGGAGAGTAAAGTTAGCACCGGATAAATGGGATGACCCTAATGTTTTTATAGAGAATTTAATAGGTATAGGCCCTCTTGTAGCCCACGATTGGTGGTAGCTTGAGCTGACTCATTTTTGGATATGGTTCTGACTTGTTTCCCAGCTCCAGCTATGGGTCCTGTTCCACTGAGCAGATCAGTTAGCCAAATCAAGAGCAAATGGTTTTCCAACATGGCTGTGTAACACTATTGCACTTGTGTGAGCATTACAACAGGTTATTTGCTGCTAAGTAAGTTAGACCATGAGTTGCTGGGACAGATATTGGTCATTTTCCCCCAGTCACCCATGTAGCACCTTCTGGCACTAGATGCACTGATTGTCTGGGGACTGACTCTTCCAGCTTCCAGCCATGTCACTCCATGTTACGTGTCAACCGCATATGGTATCTTCAGGAGTAGGGTCTTACCACTAGAAGAATGGATAACTAAAATGTGGTATATCTACACAATGGAATTCTACATGGCAATAAGAAAAAATGACACAATGAAATTTGAATAAAAGTGGTTGAACCTGGAACAGATCATTCTCAGTGAACTTACTGAATCACACAAAGATAATCACTGCATAGTCTCACTCATCTATAGCACCTAACCTGAATCTACCCAAGATGCTGACATACCCAGCAACCATATTGAGGACCCAACAATAGGGTGGGTGGGGAGGGAGGAGAGTACAAGGGAAGAGGTGGGGTACATAAATCTAGACACAGCAGCAATAGCACCAAAAAGTTCTACATCCTAAAAGGCAGACCAAATGGTTGAACCTTCACCAGGCCCTTAGAGGGTCCACCTGAGTCATAAGGCAGAGAAGGTGCAATGAACACTGACCTTAACTTTTTACAGCTTCTCTCTCTTTCTTATCTCTAACTCTTTTATGTTAGTTATCTTTTTATTCCTTCTCATTCCTTTTTTTAAATTAGTTATATACACAGTTTATACAGTCATGTTAGTACCATCATTAGTATCATCCTTGAGGAATATGGGTCATGCATTGTGGGGTTAGCCATCAGTTATAGGAAAGAGGCAATGCTTCTGTGCATAATGACTCATCTTTTGGCTCTAACAATCTTTCCATCTCCTCTTCTGCAAATTTCCCTGATCCATGTTGTGTTTGATTTAGATCTACTTCAGTGATGAGGTCTTGGGAGCCTCTGTGTCTCTGGATATCTGGTTTGGTAGGAGTTGATTGTTCTCTAGGTCTATCTCCTTCACCCTTGTGCTGGTAACAGGTTCACCAAAAAAGCAGCACTCTTGCTCATTTCCCTAATTACTCTTGGTTTCAACTGGGGCCCTGTTGAGGTGTGATGAGCTGATTCTGTAGTCTGGATGTGCGTCCATCTGTAGAAGACCCAAGGAACCCTCAATGTCTTGCTTTACCTTCCTCGGGAAGTGTGACACAATTATTTCTAATTTCTGAAATCATGTATCCTACAATTTTTATTACTTGTATAATTTGGGGGTCATTATTCTTTCCTTATAACCATCCAGTAGATGCCTTTTTGATATTTGTGTTAATTTCCTATCTATATTTTTTGAAGTACTCTGCACTTAACTAATCATGTCCTTATATACGGATAGGAAAACCCTGGATACCACTCTGTTATTATGTAATTGACACTCGTCTTGTTTTTCTTGGTCACTCTATAATTTGGCTTCCATACTTTTAGCATTGTATTTTCTATGTTGCCCTCAAGTAAGTTTGTTCAATAAGAGTATTTGATATAATTAGTCTTATGGAGACCAGCCAATTTTGAATAACTCAACATTAATTTTAAGGCACTGCTCATTTATCTTATTAGTTTCAAAAGAGAATATTCCTTGAACTCTACTATTTTATATACATAGTTATCACAAGGGTTTGCAACAAACTTATCAAAACTTAAATGCTTTCTATCAACAGCTTATAGTTCTGGTACATTAACATTTTACTTGAATTAGTGTGCAGTACTAACTTTTCAAGGTTTCAGGGTGCTTTTAAGGATAGTTCTAGCTCTGGTATTTGCTAATATGTCAAGATGTATGTAAACAAAAACTGATAAATAAACTGTTCCTATCAAATGCGTGCATCCCATTATACTTATCATGCACTTCAGAACCAGCCCCATGCTTATTCTTTCTTTCTTTCTTTCTTTCTTTCTTTCTTTCTTTCTTTCTTTCTTTCTTTCTTTCTTTCTTTCTTTACTTATTTGTATATTTATTTATAGTTTTTTTCAAGATAGCATCTCAGTCTAGACCAGGCAGACCTGGAGTGAACTATGTAGTCTCAGGGTGGCCTCAAATCTCAAATTCACAGAGCTTCTCCTACCTCTGCCTCCAAAGTGCTTTGATTAAGGTGTACACCACCATGCCTGGCTCCTCTAGCATTTTTTAAAATTTTAATTTAATTTTATTTATTTATTTGAGTGTGACAGACAGAGAGAGGAAGAGGGAGATATATACATATATATATATATATATATATATAGAGAGAGAGAGAGAGAGAGAGAGAGAAAGAGAGAGAGAGAGAAAGAGAGAGAGAGAAAGAGAGAGAGAGAAAGAGAGAGAGAGAGAGAATGGGCACACCAGAGCCTCCAAAATGAACTCCAGATCCTTTTATTCCCTTGTGCATGTGGCTAATGTGAGTCCAGGGGAATCAAGCCTCGAACTGGGGTCCTTAGGCTTCACAGGCAAGTGCTTAACTGCTAAGCCATCTCTCCAGCCCTCTTCTATCCTTTTGACAGATGATCACTCCAGTGGCCAGCAGTGTCAAAACGCTCCTACTTGGTTAGTACTCACAAAACCTAAAGAGGACTCTCATGGTAGACTCTTAAGCAGAATGAATTATGATAGAAGATAAGAGGGAATTTAGCTCATCAACTTGGTCTTAAACTAATGTAAAGACACTGTATGAAAGAATTAATAAATAATCCCCTTATAAAGAAATAAAATATCAAAAGAAATCTGAAAATATACATGTTCATATGTGCTTATGTGCAAGTGTTTAAATGTATGCCTTTGCACATGTCTTCCTCTTCCTCTTCTTCTTTTTCTTCTTCTCCTTCTTCTTCTTCTTCCTCTCCTTCCTCTTCCTCTTCCTCTTCTTCTCCTTCTCCTTCTCCTTCTCCTTCTCCTTCTCCTTCTCCTTCTCCTTCTCCTTCTCCTTCTCCTTCTCCTTCTCCTTCTCCTTCTCCTTCTCCTTCTCCTTCTCCTTCTTCTTCTTCTTCTTCTTCCTCTTCTTCTTCTTCTTCTATCTCTGTCTCTCGCTCTTTCTGTCTCTGTGTGTGTGTTTACATGCGTGCATGGTGATGTGTGGATAGTGCTGGATGCTTCTATATACATTTTATTAAATGACTTCATAGTTTCACATATTGTTCCAAGATCAAATTTTTTGTTTTATAATATAGTATAATTTCAAATCTATCAAGAGCATCTTTATAATAGTAACATAGTCCTCTGATTCTTTCTAACATTACTTGTGAATCTATATAGCTTCTACTTTAAATATACACTTATTTCTTTTTTTTTTTTTTTGCTATTTGAATCTTTAGAAATATTTTATTTATTTATTTATTTTTTTATTTTATTTTTTTTTAATTTTTATTAACATTTTCCATGATTATAAAATATATCCCATGGTAATTTCCTCCCTCCCCACCCCCACACTTTCCCGTTTGAAATTCCATTCTCAATCATATTACCTCCCCATTACAATCATTGTAATTACATATATACAATATCAACCTATTAAGTATCTTCCTCCCTTCCTTTCTCCACCCTTTATGTCTCCTTTTCAACTTACTGGCCTCTGCTACTAAGTATTTTCATTCTCACACAGAAGCCCAGTCATCTGTAGCTAGGATCCCCATATGAGGGAGAACATGTGGCGCTTGGCTTTCTGGGCCTGGGTTACCTGACTTAGTATAATACTTTCCAGGTCCATCCATTTTTCTGCAAATTTCATAACTTCATTTTTCTTTACCGCTGAGTAGAACTCCATTGTATAAATGTACCACATCTTCATTATCCACTCATCTGTTGAGGGACATCTAGGCTGGTTCCATTTCCCAGCTATTATAAATTGAGCAGCAATAAACATGGTTGAGCATGTACTTCTAAGGAAATGAGATGAGTCCTTTGGATATATGCCTAGGAGTGCTATAGCTGGGTCATATGGTAGATCAATCTCTAGCTGCTTTAGGAACCTCCACACTGTTTTCCACAATGGCTGGACCAGATTGCATTCCCACCAGCAGTGCAGAAGGGTTCCTTTTTTTCCACATCCCCGCCAACATTTATGATCATTTGTTTTCATGATGGTGGCCAATCTGACAGGAGTGAGATGGAATCTCAATGTAGTTTTAATCTGCATTTCCCTGATGACTAGTGACGTAGAACATTTTTTTAGGTGCTTATATGCCATTCGTATTTCTTCCTTTGAGAACTCTCTATTTAGCTCCTTAGCCCATTTTTTGATTGGCGTGTTTGATTCCTTATTAGTTAACTTTTTGAGTTCTTTGTATATCCTAGATATTAATCCTCTATCAGATATATAGCTGGCGAAGATTTTTTCCCATTCTGTAGGTTGCCTCTTTGCTTTTTTCACTGTGTCCTTTGCGGTGCAAAATCTTTGTAATTTCATTAGGTCCCAGTGGTTAATCTGTGGTTTTATTGCCTGAGCAATTGGTGTTGTATTCAGAAAGTCTTTGCCAAGACCAATATGTTGAAGGGTTTCCCCTACTTTTTCCTCTAGCAGTTTCAAAGTTTCCTGTCTGATGTTAAGGTCTTTAATCCATTTGGACTTAATTCTTGTGCATGGCGAGAGAGAAGAATCTATTTTCATCCTTCTGCAGATATTTATCCAGTTTTCAAAACACCATTTGCTGAATAGGCTGTCTCTTCTCCAATGAGTATTTTTGGCATTTTTATCGAATATCAGGTGGCTATAGCTACTTGGGCTTACATCTGGGTCCTCTATTCTGTTCCACTGATCTACATGTCTGTTTTTGTGCCAGTACCATGCTGTTTTTGTTACTATGGCTCTGTAGTATAGTTTAAAATCAGGTATGGTGATACCACCAGCCTCTTTTTTGTTGCTCAGTATTATTTTAGATATTCGAGGTTTTTTATGATTCCAAATGAATTTTTGGATTGTTTTTTCTATTTCCATGAAGCATGCCTTTGGAATTTTGATAGGGATTGCATTAAATGTGTAGATTGCTTTAGGTAAGATTGCCATTTTCACGATATTGATTCTTCCAAGCCAGGAACAAGGGGTGTTTCTCCACTTTCTAGTGTCTTCTGCAATTTCTCGCTTGAGTGTCTTAAAGTTCTCATTGTATAGATTCTTTACTTCCTTAGTTAGGTTTATTCCAAGGTATTTTATTTTTTTTGATGCAATTGTGAATGGGAGTGATTCTCTGATTTCATCCTCTGTGTGTTTGTTGTTAGCATATACGAAGGCTACTGATTTCTGTGTATTTATTTTGTATCCTGCTACATTGCTGTAGGTTTTGATCAGCTCTAACAGCTTGCTAGTAGAGTCTTTAGGGTCCTTTATGTATAGAATCATGTCATCTGCAAATAATGATAACTTGATTTCTTCCTTTCCAATTTGTATCCCTTTTATGTGTGTCTCTTGCCTTATTGCTATGGCTAAGACTTCCAAAACTATATTAAATAGTAGTGGAGACAGTGGACACCCTTGTCTTGTTCCTGATTTTAGTGGAAAAGCTTCCAGTTTTTCCCCATTTAGTAATATGTTGGCTGTAGGCTTGTCATAAATAGCCTTTATTATATTGAGATATGTTCCTTCTATTCCCAGTCTCTGTAGGACTTTTATCATGAAGGGATGTTGGATTTTGTCAAATGCTTTCTCTGCATCTAATGAGATGATCATGTGATTTTTGTCCTTCAACCCATTTATGTAATGTATTACATTTATAGATTTGCGTATGTTGAACCATCCCTGCATCTCTGGGATAAAGCCTACTTGGTCAGGGTGAATGATCTTTTTGATATACTCTTGTATTCTGTTTGCCAATATTTTGTTGAGAATTTTTGCATCTATGTTCATGAGGGAGATTGGTCTGTAATTTTCTTTTTTTGTTCTATCTTTGCCTGGTTTTGGTATCAGGGTGATGCTGGCCTCATAGAAGGAGTTTGGTAGGATTCCTTCTTTTTCTATTTCCTGGAAAAGCTTAAGAAGCAATGGTGTTAGCTCTTCCTTAAAAGTCTGGTAAAATTCAGCAGTGAATCCATCCGGGCCTGGGCTTTTTTTAGTTGGGAGATTATTGATAACTGCTCGGATCTCCATGTTTGTTATAGGTCTATTTAAGTGATTAATCTCATTTTGATTTAATTTAGGTAGGTCATATAGATCAAGGAAATCATCCATTTCTTTCAGATTTTCATACTTTGTGGAGTATATGCTTTTATAGTATGTCCCTATAATTTTTTGAATTTCTCTGGAATCTGTTGTGATGTTACCTTGTTCATCTCTGATTTTATTAATTTGTGTCTCTTCTCTCTTTCTTTTGGTCAGATTTGCTAAGGGTTTATCAATCTTGTTTATCCTTTCAAAGAACCAACTCTTTGTTTCATTAATTCTTTGGATTGTTCTTTTTGTTTCTATTTCATTAATTTCTGCCCTAATCTTTATTATTTCTTCCCGTCTACTACTTTTTGGTTTGCCTTGTTCTTCTTTTTCCAAGGCTTTAAGGCGAAGCATTAGGTCATTTACTTGCGACCTTTCTAATTTCTTAATATAGGCACTTAAGGCTATAAATTTACCTCTTAGAACTGCCTTCATTGTGTCCCAGAGATTTTGGTATGTTGTGTTCTCATTATCATTTGACTCTATAAATTTTTTGATTTCCTTTTTGATTTCTTCATTGACCCACTCATCATTTAGTAGTGTATTGTTTAGTTTCCATGATTTTGTGTATGCTCTTTCTTGCTACTGATTAGTAGTTTAATTCCATTGTGGTCAGATAGAATGCAAGGAATTATTTCAATTTTCCTGAATTTGTTAAGATTTGCTTTGTGTCCTAATATATGGTCTATTTTAGAGAATGTTCCATGTGCTGCTGAAAAGAATGTATATTCTGCAGCCTTTGGATGAAATGTCCTGTATATATCTGTTAGGTCCATTCCTTCTATGACCTCATTTAGTCCAGATGCCTCTCTGTTTATTCTTTCCCTGGATGACCTGTCAATTGATGAGAGTGGGGTGTTAAAGTCACCCACCACCACCGTGTTTGGTGTTATCTGTGACCTTAGTTCTAATAGTGTTTGTTTGACGAATTTGGGAGCCCCCATATTAGGTGCATATATGTTTAGGATTGTAATGTCCTCCTGTTGTAGTGTGCCCTTAATCAATATAAAGTGACCTTCCTTATCTTTTTTGACTAACTTCGGACTAAAGTCCACCCTGTCTGATATTAGGATAGCAACCCCTGCTTGTTTTCTAGGCCCATTTGCTTGAAACACCGTCTTCCAACCTTTCACCCTAAGATAATGTCTATCCTTTGTAGAAAGGTGAGTTTCTTGAAGACAACAAATTGTAGGATCCTGCTTTTTAACCCAGTCTGCAAATCTATGTCTTTTCGTTGGGGCATTGAGACCGTTGATATTAAGAGATATTATTGAAAGGTGTGTATTTATGTTTGCCATTTGTGTGTGTGTGTGTGTGTGTTACTTGTTCTACCTGTGCTCTCTTCTGTTAACTTGTATTTGAGTATTGCTTGTTTTTTCTAGGTTCCTTATATGTGTGCTTTTCCTTTTGTTCAGCATGGAGGATTCTATCAAGTATTTTCTGTAGAGCTGGTTTTGTCTTCAGATATTCCTTTAACCTGCTTTTGTCATGGAATGTCTTTATTTCTCCATCTATTTGGATGGATAACTTTGCAGGATAAAGTAACCTTGGTTGACAGTTGTTATCTTTCAGAACTTGGAATATATCACTCCAGGCCCTTCTGGCTTTAAAAGTTTGTGTTGAATAATCTGCTGTAATCCTGATGGGCTTGCTTTTGTAGGTAACTTGATTTTTCTCTCTAACTGCTTTCAATATTTTTTCTTTGGTTTGTGTGTTTGGAAGTTTGAGTATAATGTGGCGAGGAGAGTTTCTTTCTGGGTTTTGTCTGGCTGGGGTTCTAAAGGCTTCCTGTATCTGTATTGGCACCTCTTTCCCAATTTGGGGAAAATTTTCCTCTATGATTTTGTTGAAGATGCCTACTATGCCTCTGGAGTGGAATTCTTCTCCTTCTACTATGCCCTGAATTCTTATATTGGATCTTTTCATAGTGTCCCGAATATCTTGAAATTCCCACTCATACTTTTCTATAAGTTTGTCTTTCTCTTTGTTGGACTGCATTAGGTCTGCCACCTGATCTTCTAGCTTAGATATTCTGTCCTCTCCCTCATCCATCCTACTGGTGAGATTTTCTACAGAGTTTTTTATTTCATTAACTGTGTTCTTCATTGCTAGTAATTCTGACTGGTTTTTCTTTATTATTTCTATTTCTCCATTTATGTCTTGTATTGCCTTCTTTATTTCATTAAATTGGTGTCCTGCCTCTTCTTTGATTCCTTTGATTTCCTCTTTGATTTCCTCTTTGATTTCTTCTTTGATTGTTTTCATGTGTTCTTTGACCTCTTTGAACATATTTATAATTATTCTTTTGAACTCTTTCTCAGGCATTTCCTCTAACTCTTTCTCACTGGAGGACATTTCTGATGCATTAATACTTTTAGGTGGATTTATATCGTCTTGCTTTTTAGTGTTTCTTGTGTTATAATGTATATATTTTTGCATCTTGGATTAAGTTAATGCTTGGATTTTCTAGCTAGCTGTGTATTCTTAGCTGTATCAATTGATTTGATGTAATATATTTTCAGGGTAGGACCTTAAGGTATTAGGTGTGGCTCTTAAGACTCTCAGAGTATCTACAAAGATGTTCTTAGGGGTTGAGAATCCCTGCTATAGGAGTATTCAAGCAGGCTGAGTGGAATAATATACTGGTAGATTCTAAAATTTAACTAAACACTGTACCCATTCCATCAAAAACAGCCCCGAGTATGTATGCAAGAGTAGTTATTATAATGACCAGATCCTCTATCAACAAAGAGGTTTAGATTTCTGGTCTGTTGAGGTATCCAAGTCAGCTTGTGACCAAGTGAGACCCTTCCCTGGTGCAATCCCAGTTACCTTGGGTGATTGTGGTCTCAGTCAAGTTGCTGCCTGGGTCGTCGGGCTGCTGTTCTGATTTCTGGAGCTGGGCACTTGCTTTTCCTACGGGGCAAACTGAGTCGCTGCCGCCGCCTCTGCAGCTGTTGTAGCTGCCACCCCCGGAGCCCCCACCGCTGCTGAAGCTGCCGTTGCCGTGTCCACCGCTGCTGCTCACCCCGAAGCCGCTCCTGGGTCCGCTGCTGCTGGGGCCACTGGTACCGGTGCTGGAGCCGCTGAAGTTGCTGCCGAATTCTGCTCCTGCTTGGGTCCCGCCGTCAGCCCAAGTTGGCGTGGCCGGGTCCCGGGCCGCTGCTGTGTTCGCTGGAGCTGGGTTCAGGCGGCGGGGGAGGGGAGGGAGCCGCGGCTGCTCTGATTGTATCGCTTCTCCACGTGTGCTTTTACCTCGCGGTCTGCTCCTCCCTCCGTTGCTCGCTGCTGCTCTCCCCTCACGTTTCCCGAGTTGCGGAGAGCGCGGTGTGAGGGGAAAATCCCGCACCTGGCTTGTCCTGTGGCTCGAGCCGAGAGTCCGGCGGTTTTCTGCCGCTCCGCGGTTGCGGCGGGTAGCCGAGCCGCCCCGGGGCCGCTGTTCCCGCCTGTGCAGGCTCTGGATGCTCTATAACTCTTCCACTTCTCCGCTGCCGCCTCAACTTCCTATACACCTCACTTTTTAGTAAAAGTGTGTATTTTGCTGAGTTTTTTTTGGTCTTTTCCCCCCCAGGCTGCTTTGGCGTGTTACCTACGCCGCCATCTTAACCGGAAGTCTACACTTATTTCTTATATAAAGTATAATTTAATAATGTCAAATAGTGAGATGTGAATATTCAAAATAATAATATTATATTACAATATAATAAAAAAGTTATTCCTCCCTTTGTAATCCATAGTAATAATAATAATAATAATAATAATAATGTAGCTTAGTCCAATATTAAAATACATACTGACAAATTGTTGGAGGAGTACATGGAGCTTCCAATAAAAACACATTTGTAAAATCAAATTTCTGAATATGTCATACATTTCTTAATTTGTAAATATAAAAGTTTAATTCATCTAGAAAATTCAGCATACTTTGAAACTGAATAGAGTCATATCAAGAATATAGATTTGTTATTGTTATCTTGTTCAAGATATTATTTCCTGGAAAGGTGATATGATATAACAAGGTTTATTCAGCTTGGTCTTTTACATCAGAATTCCATATCAATAACTTTCATTCATATATTGTACACTGAGAATGGCAAACAAAAGAGATTAGGATTTAGAAGTTAAATTGTCTTCTGAAAACACATAGTAGAGTAGGGGATTTTTTAAAAAAGTAATTGAAACAAGTATACAGAAGTGGAATGAGAATTTTCTGTCTAAAATGAAGGTGATCTCTTATCTGTTGGTGGTAATTCTGGTGAAATTGGGATCCTTTTGGATATAAGTCCAGGTCAACAGTTTTATTTATTGATTGATTCTTTCTCAACTCAAGAAAAATGTAGCAAAGAAAATCAGAGAACAACAATACAGCACTTGAAAATGGGAAAGTGAAAGTATAGTCTAAGGCTTAGGGCTGATCTTGTAGGTATTTTCAAGATGTCTCCCTTCCATTATGATCCTAATCTATGCAAGGAAGCAGCTTGTTACTTATATATTATTGATGAAAGAAGTAATAGGACTTATTGATAAAAATGAGCTTTATAATGACTATGCCAGAAGCATTATGTCAAGAACAAAGTTCTACCTCTATTTTGTTATATTTTTGGACAATTCTGAAAAATGGGAAGAGAGATGGGATCTCAGTTAAAATTGGTTTAGTTTCAAATATAACTGGTGTGTATAAAGGTGATAAGGGAGAACATGGCATTTCTGTGTGGTAGCAATAATGTTCTGGGTTTTATAGTGCACCATACTAAACAGTACTGCAGAATTTCTGAAATGGTCACATCTCTACCAAATTTATCAATGAAGCTATGCCAATGCTTTCCTTGGTATAGCTGCTCAATGTATGTGGCAGGGTCACTGTACATGTTAAAAATCTCCTGACAGTGTTGCTGGGATTTTATTATTACATTATACACAAAGTCATACCCAAGGCTCCTTTAATGCTTCAATACATGCATATATATATATATATATATATATATATATATATATATATATATACACACACACACACATACACACACACATATATACTTTATTTCTTTAAGCAACACCAAGATAGTAAACAAATTAAAATAAAATAATTTTCTGCTAATTTTTAACATTAGAATGAAATAATCACACAAAAATAACTAAATGCTTATGTACACAGTATAGTTTTTTAGATATCACTGTTCCACTGGGATTGCTTATTCTGTTTTCTCACTGAACTTCTTCAATCCATTTCTAGTCTTCACTCTCACTCTTGAAGAATCCTGTTCAACCACTTCATAACTCCCTTTCTCTTTATAGGGTAGGTGTTGTGGTTTGAATAGATGGCCCCCAATATATTCAGTTGTTTATTTGTTTCTAGTTTGCATCCGCTGCCACCTGGATGGAGGCAGTGTCACTGGGTGGACCTTAAGGTGTGGTGGTGGGTTTCAGATTTCAATCTAAAGATATGCAAAGTGTGCCTAGCTGGAGTTCCTGAAGTGTGCTATGGCTTTCCACGTTTTTAGTTTGTGCTTCTCTCTCTGTCGGCTTGGGCCTGTGAAGGCAGGCCGGCTTCTTCTACCATTATGGAACTTCCCCTGGATCTGTAAGCTTCAATAAATATCCCTTCCTCAATAACTGTGCCTGGTCTGCAAGTTTGTCTCAGCGAACCTGAATCTGTCTGCTGCAGTAGGTAATTCAAACCCTGATAGAACTGAGTTTTTTCTTACTTTCTTATTTTTTTCTTCAGATTAAAGCACCCTGTCTTTTTTTAAAATATTTTTTGTTCATTTTTTATTTATTTATTTGAGAGTGACAGACAGAGAGAAAGGCAGATAGAGGGAGAGAGAGAGAATGGGCCTGCCAGGACTTCTAGCCACTGCAAACGAACTCCAGACGCGTGCGCCCCCTTGTGCATCTGGCTAACGTGGGACCTGGGGAACCGAGCCTCTAACCGGGGTCCTTAGGCTTCACAGGCAAACGCTTAACCGCTAAGCCATCTCCCCAGCCTTAAAGCACAGTCTTTTGTTTGTAAGTCAATTACTGATTTAAAAACAAAACAAAACAAAACAAACAAACAAAAAAATACTAACAAACAGCATTTCCTTCAGGGACACTGGAACTATGACTTGTGAATACTGTACATTACCCGGGGTATGTGTAAGTTATTCTTTAGAGGAGGGGGAAGACAGGGAAGAGGCTAACGTTGTACTAACATGGCTGAATACACACTGTGTACATAACTAATAATAATAATAGTAACCCCTAATTTTTAGTGTGAGTGTGCTTGTGTCCCTGTCACCCCACATACTTGAACGTATGCAGTGCACCCCATGGAGGCCAAAGCACAACTTCCGGGTGTACCCACATCTTTCATCTTGGGTGAGACCTAGTCTCTCACTTTTGTCCACTAATTAGTTTGAGAGCTTTTGTGAAAGTCTCCTGTTTATACCCTTTCCTCAGCAGATGCACTATAATTAGAGAAGCCCACAGGTATCATGACCCAGACTCAGAAACTCAGAATAATGGCTAATGCTTCATTTAATAAGCCACCTTGCCCACCCCTAAAATAATTTATACCTATTTAAAAAATAAGAATTCTGTCTGTGATAAGATAAATTAATTAATGCAAATATCAATAAAATAAAAATTATTATTCTTCCTAGCATACAAAGAGTTTGAAAAATATATTTTTTAGAGAGAGTGAATCATTATTCAACCAATATATAGTCTCTCTTAAAATATTTTGATTTTAGCTGGGTGTGGTGGTTCACAATTTAATCCCAGCACTCAGGAGGCAGAGGTAGGAGGGTCACTGTGAGTTCGAGGCCACCCTGAGAGTACATAGTGAATTCCAGGTCAGCCAAAGCTAGAGTGAAACCCTACTTCAAAAAAAAAAAAAGATTTTAAAAACAGTTCAGCTATTAAGTTATGCAAAGTTAATATTTAGCTGTGTGTCTACATTTTTCAGACTGGGAATCTCTATAAAGATGGCAGCTTATTTGGAGGTAAAAATAATGAAGAATGGATGATAATAATAAGGGAAATTTTATTTTTGTAGGCTTAAAGTAAATATAAAACACAAGTATTCTTTAGAGATAGCAAACAAAGAATGATAAGGAACTATTTTACATAAAAAATAATAGGTATATTCTATTCCTTGTACTAGACTAGGTCCTTTAAGTGAAATATAATTTAAACTTAAGAGAAGGTTTTTGTGTCAAAATATTTCAACCATATTTTTTCAGATATATGTTTATAACAAAACTTCAGTGTTCTTTGAAATCTCAAATTTATTAGTAATAAACAAGCAGATTATTTTTTCTTGAAAATACTTCTAGAATGATAGATAGCCAACAGCTGTTTCTTGGTAAACAAGTATTATTTTATTTACTTTCTGCATTATGAAATATTAATATGTCATGCTTTTGATAAAATGTGCTTAAAGGTTTCTTATGTCATATTAATCTGATTTACTTTTTATACTAGCCTTATGCTGACAGATACTCATTTTTATTTCTTTATTGCACTTAGGTACAGTATAAAGTCATTCTAAATTATTTATTTTATATTCTAATCAAGTATGCCCTTACCATTTCCACCAAATGTGTGCCGTTTTGATTTTCTCCTCTGGTTTGCTGCAGTTCATATACTGTATTTTGGTATCTGTACCTTGAAGAATAACTGTTCTGCCTTCATACCAACATCTGTCAAAGTGGCTATGTACTATGGCCTGTCTAGTGAGAGTTATTCAAGAAAGAAAAAAAAAAGTGACTGAAAATAATGTACAAAGCTACTGATTATTGCTCAGCTAAATCTTTCATTTTAATAACAAAGAGGTCCTAGGCAGCTATGTAACAGTACATTCCTATGAAACTGTTGTTCACAATGTAGCTTTTGCTCAATAGTTCCTGTGAGATCTCAGACTATGTTTAGAAAACTTTTGGAAGAGGTCTAACAAACATCTAGTAATGAATTTATTCATGAATTACAAAAATAGTAAAAAAAAATAATAATAATAACCTCATAGGCACTTTTATGGCATCTCTCCAGAGTACATTAAGTATCATTTTCAACATGATTTTTATATGCATTTTAGGAAGTGTGTCACTGACCACTTTCAAGAAAAAAAGCTATAGAATTAATAATATTTAAGTTATTGATTTGAGCTGTTTTTACAGCTGTGATCTCAATTTTGTAGTATGTAATTTTGAAGAAATGTTTCTTTTAAATATTTTTATTTATTTATTTGAGAAAGAAAGAAAAATGGAGAAAGGATGGGCAAGTCGGGGTCTTTTTCTATTGTAAATGAGCTTCACATCCATGTGCCCATCACTTGGTGAAACTGGGTTTATTTGGGTACTGAGCCTATAGACTTTGCAAGTTAGCCTTTAACTGCTGAGCCATCTCCTCAGTCTCTTTTGGAAAAAAAAAAAAAAGCATTAAGCTAAAAACATTTATTGACTTCTAAATTTAGTGAAATTATTGAAAGTTAGAGGAAGAAAAGAACATAAACCTCTATTGTTATTTGTGTGATTTACCAATGATTAAAAAGAAAGCTAGAGGGCTGGAGAGATGGCTTAGAGGTTTCTTGCTCGCCTGTGAAGCCTAAGGATCCTGGTTGGAGGCTCGATTCCCCAGGACCCATGTTAGCCACATGCACAAGGGGGCATATGTGTCTGGAGTACGTTTGCAGTGGCTGGAAGCCCTGGCGTGCCCATTCTCTCTCTTTCTCTCTCTCACTCTTTCTCTCTCTGTCGCTCTCAAATAAATATAAATAAACAAAAAGAAAGCTAGAGAGAAGTTGTGCACATTGGGGAAATGCAGACAGAAATGGAAAGGCAGAATGATACATTGATTGGTTTTCCTTCCAGATTTAAGTAAATGATCAGATCGATGCAGTTCCAGTGTCAGCTCCAATACTGAAACCAGTGAACATAGATCCAAGGGTGAAGTGCTGAGACAAGTAAAAAGAAGAAATTTAGAATGGGCATATTTCCCCAAACTATTGGCTAATATGCCTATTATCTATAATTATGTCATTAAACTATCTTTCTATTATCTATCACCTGTCTAAAACAAAACAAATACCTATATATTTTTGTATAAATCTGGTATCTATCATCTGTATTTTCTCTCTTTTCTTCCTATCTCATAAAACTAGAGTTCTTTCTTGTCCCTCTCATCTACATCAATGCATCAGTCTATCATATTATCTTCATTTCTACTTACTTTATAGTATGTCCTCCTACTTGGAAGTTTTTAAAAATAATAATTTTGAAAGAAAGAAAATCTGCTCTTGGTGACACATTTGGCCATGTCCTAGCACTATGTTCAACTTTCCACAATTGGAGAGTAGCTTCTGCCACCTCAGGGTAGTGACCAAATATGGAATGTATAGAAGCAATTTACAAGTAAACATTACTTCTTTCAAAATGCAAATAGTGTCAAGACTGAGGAACTGTATAGTAAAGAAATATTTAGGTATTGTTAAGAACTTATCATTGGAACCAAATGATATTGCTGAACAAGACTCCATAATTCAAGTTATATAGTCCATGTTAAAGGGCTATGTAGAACTATATTCCTCTCATGTTTTAGTGTAAGTGAACTATATGTATGAATGCAGATTTAAAATAAATTTAAGTTATTCTAGGATTTTCTATTTTAAATTGTTAAAGATCCCTTTTATTAAATCATAAAGGAAAATTCCTATGCCATTAGCTATTCTAAATTCATGATGATGTAAATAATATGAGGAACTATCTGGAATTGAATGGGTGTCCATTTTTAAAACATGACAGTGTCTCTCAGTAACAGCAAGTGCATCAATACTTGAATGTACTTCATGTAGCAAATGAGTTTACTTAAATTCAAAAATTAATACTAAAGGATATTTTACACCATTTGCTTAAATATCAATATATACATTTATATCCTTCCAGAAGAAAAATACAAAATGAAAATAAATGGAGTAGAAAATATATTAGAAGAGAGAAAACAAATATAGTTATCAGACTATGCTGTTGTGTTGACAACTGTGAGGAGAATATTAGGAATTGTCTTGAAATGCTATAGGTTTAAGCAAAGTTTGATGAGGCCAATAGAGAATTCTCACATTCAAGTGTTCCTTTTGAGACATTCTTCATCTTTCAAGAACATGCTTATGTTAAAATCTCCACTGAACAATTAACAATGAGGAACCATGTCCTAAGAAATCTTACCTCACCATGAATTCAAAAATGGGTCCAGTGAAGCTACAGTGGATCTTGTAAATTCTGCTCTATGTAGGAAAAGGTATAAAGGTCCATTTTTTTAATCAGTATATCTCACAGGACAAGTTGGCAGAATGTTCACAACCCTATTTTCTCAGATAGGAAATATTTAGAAACTTATTAAGAATCTGACATATAGAAAGAAATGAGATACAGAGCTGAGATGAATAAATGAGAATATTTCCATATATCTCTCTATTTGCTATAATATTTTATTATAGAAACACTAACAGAATTGTGTTTCAACAATCATGTCAGTTAGAGATAGTTCATTTTGCAGTTATAAACTTATTAATGACCCATATGCATTTACAGAAAAAAAATGACTGAAGTTTTTTATAAGGATAAATAAAAAGATTACTTGAAAAATTACATCTGATTAACAATATTTCTAATAATGACATCAATTTCTGATATGTAATAATTATATAATAGCAAAGCTTATATTAAAGAGTTTAAAGTATTCAAACTTTTCATTTGTTTAACTTGAAGGCGAGTTAGAAATGGCTTTGCTCTAATAAAAATGAGACTGCTACCCCCTTGAATCTGCCAATCCAAAACTTAGCTGAGTTAGGTGTCTGGTCACAAGTTTTATATAGCAATTTGACCCAATTTGGTATAACTTCGACTTTTATAGTAGAAAATATTTCCACACTTTACATTTTTTCCATTTTGTAGCTCTTCTTTCCATGAATGTACTTTTAAAAATACTTTTCAAAAATGACAGAAATATTCATGAATTCCACAGGTTGTACTAATCTGAATCAAAATGCATCCATCATGTGAATTAACTCAGGCTTTACGTATGAGCTGAACTTCTTTTAGTATTCATTTCTAGATCACTCTACTCTTGCTTCATCATTTGAACCAACAACTCCTATATTTGAAGTGGATGTGCTATTATTCCCTATTGAGACAAAGATTTATGCCAGAGTAAAATGAAGCAGACTTGTAGTTTAGGACCTTAGATAGGTAGATAAATTCTGATACCTACCATTTACAATCAATTGCCACAATTTGCACTCTTGAATTTATGCTTCTTCAAATGCCACATTTTGCTTGCCTTTATTCTAAGTTATCTTATAACTAGTAGGCGTATTTTAAAAGGGGAATAACATAGCTCAGATATTCAGTATGCACTATTTTAAGACTTCTTATGCAGTTATGGCCATATTCCTTTAAAATAACCAGTCTATTTTTATCTAAGCTTTCTGAAAAGATATTAGGGCAATGTGTTTACACACCTTACTTCAACCTTAACTTTCAGCACATTGAAAAAGAAAAAGTGAGGTAATTAAAGCATAGTCATAAGAAACTGAAAATCAGGCCTCATCTTCCTTATTTCCATAACCTATGAACTTTGAGAATGTGGTAAGTGCTCTTCCCTTTAGAGCTGCAGCATGCATCTGACTTTCCTGTAGAGATCTTTGCAGCTAACTTCTTAGCACTCTGCAAAGCAGCTCCCTGGAGGGCTTGCTTTCAGCAACTTTGGCCTTCCTTATTATTTTCAAAATGATTATTTTCTGTTTTTAATCTTCATCAGTTTTTGTATGAACAGATTTCATATATTTACATGATGTGTTTTGATCCTAATGCCTTCCTTTTCTTTCTCAGTCTCTCCTCTATTACCCTCTTTTACTGAATGCATCGTCTTTCAACTAGTTCCCTCTTACATTTTTTGTCTTCCTCCAGCAACCATGACCAGATGTTCATGGGTACATAGCCTCGGTTTATCATTCTGTTTATAGCCTAGATCTATATAATATTCATATTTTAATATTTTCATTTGGCTATAAGAAAAGGATGTTATTAATAATAAATATTCTATATATCACAACTATTTTAGCAGTACAATTTGCCTTGGAATTAGTGCCAGGAAACATGAAAGAGAAGGATGTAACACAATTTGAGGTACATAAATATCATGTTATTGAATCAAATGATAGTTTATTAGTTACTTTTTCCCATTGCCATGGAACAAATAGCTGGAAAATGTAACTTAAGGAAATAAAGATTTATTAAAGATCATTGTTTGATGGGCTATAATCCATCATTGCAAAAAGTCATGGCAGAAGGCATGTGAGGCAGCCATTCACTTTGTATCCACTATCAGGATAGTTTGAAACTAGTGCTCAGCTTGTTTCCTACTTTTTATTCAACCTGGAAACTGGTGATCCCCACACAGTTAGGGTAAATTTTCCTACCTCAGCCCAGTTGATAAATCCCTCAGAGCTATGTCTCCTAGAATTTCTGTATCTGTCAAATTGACAGAACTAGCCATCACATAAAGAGGTGGAATATATGCATTCTATGGTTGACCATAAATAACATTCATTTTTTAGCAGTGTTTTCACAACACACTTCCACAAATGAACATCTCAACTCTACTTCACACCTGTTAAATGAAATATTATTGATATACACCAGCTTGGATTCTTTGATATAAACACTCAAGACTTTAGAGTACTAGGGAACTTGTAGGTTGAATTTCCTCAAGTCAGGTAGCTTCCCATGTTCTAACCATAAGCGCAATAGAGCAGATCCAATCCACAGCTAATCACGCTAACAGAAAATTAGCATTACTGGATTACAAATGGACTGAGCAGCAGGCCAGCAGCTGTTGTCTTAGGACCTGTGTTTGTCATGCTTAGCTCACTGTCTATAATAAATACAGCCTTTAGGTGGACTTAAAGAGAATCACTAGAATGTCCATTATATGTGCAGCATTTTAATGAAATTTTTTCTTTAATTGCTATGGTTTGTTTACTATCGACCAGTTCAGCTTGGAAGAAAGCTCACTAGAATTTGATCAAAACTAATAACGTTTTTCTTCAATTAGATTAATTAGACATTCTGTACCCTGCAGCCATTTTTCTTTCCAACATGAAAGCTATATGTTTGATGTATGAGAAGAAACATCATTGAAACTGAGCCAAGCCTGTATTTAAATGAAAATATGCATTGATATGTTTAAGTACAAGGAAGTGTATAGAGTACAATAAGAAAAAGCCTCTTTTATAATGCTGGAGGAAAAATTGTGATTTGTTTTGTTTTGATATTTTTTTCTCATTACATGCATGCCTACTTTGATCATTTCAGATAAATATATCCAGTGAAAAAATTCATTAACATTTTGAGATTTTAAATATGTTAATACTAATCCATGAGGGATTTATACTAAACAATTAAAAGCTGCTGATTATTTGGTGTGTTTTGCAAAATGTCTTAGATTCAAGGGAAAATGGGCAAAATGATAGTGAGATCTGCCTAGCATTAATAGATTGTCACATTGGCAGTAAGAACATCTGATGTGAGGTGACAAGAGGATACTTTACTCTCCTATATTGAACACCAAGCCAACAATAGCAATCTGACCTGGAGAAAGCACTATAAAGAAACCCAAATTGAAGGGTTCACTGTAGAATTCTTTTCTGAGGATGATCTTAACCTTTTTGAGATTGTTGCTGCTGTTTTTTATTGTTTTGTTTAATATCAAGTTCTATGAAATAGCCACAGTTATCCCCCAAGAAATGACAGGATGTGCTAACTGAAGGTGATATATAACACCAAAGATCAGAAAACAGTCATTAGAGAAAAGATCTAGGAAAATCCTGAATTTAGTGTGAGGTTTAAGTGTATTAACACTATTCTTCTAATGTGGAGGTTTTATTCATGACTAAAATTCAATCTAAGTCCCAGAAAATCATGTGTGTTCTGAATGGCAAAATGGTAAAGCAAAAGAAACCACTACATTGTCAAGTAGGATCCTTGGATTTTCCCATAAATGAATGGAATTGAATCCAGACTGCATCTGTTATACCATCAAGCATAAATATACCCTGTGATAACTTTAAAGGTATATTTAACTTTTATTTTATTATAAAATATGACTTTCAGCTAGAAAGTAAAAGGAAACAACATGCCAGTACTCTTGTGTGACAACCAAGGAGCCATACACTATTTTTGAAATTTCCAAGAAATCCTATATATTTCTGTATAGCTAGAAGTTGTGTTCCACACCTTAACTGTTATGAATAGTGCTGCAATAAACATTGATGTACATATATTTCTATTACATGTTGACTTGGAGCCCTTAAGATAAATGCCTAGGGACAGTATAGCAGGGTCATAGGTGGTATATTTATTTTTTATTTCAAAAACCTTCGTACAGATTTTCACAAGTTTTCACAGTGACTTGATTACAATAAATTCCCACTGGCATCCTTACCAACATCTGCTTTTTTATTTCTTATTGATTTCCATTTGACAAGGATGAGTTGCATTATAGTTTAAATTTGAATCTCTCTGATGGCTAATGATGTTTAACTCTTATTTTTTCATGTCTTGGCCATTTGTACATCTTGTTTTAGAACTGCTTATTTCATTACCCCTCTTATTGATTGGGTGTTTGGTCACAAAGAAGAATGAGATTATGTCATTAGTAGGAATATGAATTCAACTGATGTTAATTATATCAAGAGCACTGTGAGTTGCAGACAAATATCTCTTGTTTATATTTGTGGAATATATATATATTCATGCATCTATGACATGAACGTAGAGGCAAAGTTTCTAGGGAAACAATGGGCTAATGGGAGTGAAGGAAGTGACAGTAAATGAAGTATGTCAACATATGCTCAAAATCCATTGTATGCTTGCATGAAGATGGGCTAATAATATTTAGTACCATGTACAATGAATATACGGCACTAGTAATATTAAATAAAGAATAATCCCTAAACAGCTATAAGTTTTTCTGAAAAGCTCACCATATTTGTTGATAATTTTGAAATGTGAACTCAAACCCATTCTTTCAATGCCTGAGACCTGTGAACTTTTAACATAACAAGTTTTATAGAGTTATGAGTTATTCTTTCTTGCCTTTATGTCCTTGACTTGGAAATTCAAGTAAAAGACAGATATTCATCCTCCCTTTGGTATAGAGAGTGAAAGTTTCCATCTCTGGATGGGGACTGCTGTAGTACAAAATATGTAACATTGAACGCCTGCCTGGAAAGTTTATGGAGATCCCCTTATCTGAAAGATCTCCAACCAAGCCCTGAGAACCTTTGGAACAACATCAACAGGGATTCTCTGAAGTACTCATTTTGAACATGATATTTATAAATGTTTTGATTTTGATGATTAGAGCTGGACATCACAGTCTGCTCCTCATAACTGTGGTGTCATTTGCTGATTCCTTTGCTGCATTTGGGCTCTGCTCTCTTTTTTTTTTTTTTTTTCTATCATTGCCTTTAGTGAAACTTTGTTGCTCTTATTTTTTCACAATTATCTGACATTTTTTATGCAACTCATTGGTTAGGAAGATCTGATTTTTGGATTTTCCTTGCTATACATTATTCCACTGTGACCTGACCATGTGATCCAAGGACATTATGACTCAGCAAAGTTCTCATGATGTGATGGTGGGCATTGTTATAAACTATCCATACAACAAAAGAATAAAATAGGTTACATGAGTTTAAAATAGTACTCAACTATACAGAATACAGGTTAATTTTTACTCCAGTTATATTTTCACTGACCATTAGTTTTACAAGTGGAATTTAAAACATAAAGTCAAATATGACATGATTTTGCTTACTTGTGAGTCTTTATTTATTTATTTTTGTGTTTTGTTCTGTTAGAGAAAGCAATAGTGCAAGAGAAAGAGAGTGAGAAAGAGAAGGAGGGAGAAAATTGGTATGCCAGGGCCTTCAGCCACTGCAGTAATACTAGAGATACATATACCATCTTGTGTGACCTTAAATGTTTGTGTCATCTTGTGTGTCAGGCTTATGTGGTATTTGGAAAGTCAAACATGAGCCCTTTGGCTTCATAGGTAAGCAACCTAATCATTAAGCAACCTATCCAGCCCCTGATAAACAAAATTGCATTTGTGTAAATTATGTGAAACCTAAAGCCAAATTACGTATGGGGCAAAGAGATTAATAGGAGTTTAAGGTGTCAGAATGGTGATAGTAGCAGACTATGGGTTTAAATATGTCCAAACACATTATACATTTGCATAATGGTACATGAAATTCTGCTGGGTTCAGTATCACTTTTGTCTGAACTTTATTATGCCTCTGTTACTCCCTTTTGGCAGCAGCATTTTTACTCTCTTCCATTTTACAGTAGAAATGCACAAAGTATGTTTTGATATTACATGAGTGTTACAGTCAGGTTCCCACTGCTGGCAGAAATCACCCAATCAAGGGCAGCTTGTGAAGAAAAGGGAGGGGATTATTTTGACTTACAGACTGAGGGGAAGCTCCATGGCAGGGAAAATAACAACATAAGCAGAGCATGGACATTACCCTCTCACCAACATCAGGTGGACAATAGCAATAGGGATGTGTGTCAAACACTGGCAAGGAGAAACTGGCTATAATACCCACAAACCCACACCCAACAATACACTGCCTCTAGGAGACATTAATTCCAGAATCTTCATCAGCTGCGAACCTAGCATTCAGAACACCAAAGTTTATGGGGGACCCCTGAGTCAAACCACAGGAAAGGGCTATGGAAAGAAGATTTTCTCAAAGTCTCAATAGAGACTTTCGAGATTTTAATAACGTTGAGGCTACGAGAAAACCTGGTGTTAGGCCATATGCACTTCACATAATGTGATGGGTATGACCCGATTGGATGAGAAATTATCCCCCATCAATTCATACTTTTGAATAATTGGTCCTGGGATTTATGTGCTACTTTAGCAAGTTACAGAAACTTTAGCTCATGGGGCCTATCTGGTGATAGTGAGTTTCTTGGCAAAGTCTTTTTGAAGTATATGTAGTCTAGCCCCTCTTCTCAGCTCAATCTCTGCATTCTAGTCTCCCCGCCATGGGAAAAGCAGGAGCCATTCCCCACCACAGTGGCTCCACTACTCATTCACCAATGTAATGGACTATCCCCTTGGAAATCATGAGCTGAAATAAACCTTTCTTCCTATAAGTATTACTTTTAATTTTTCTATCACATGCACGGTCACAACCATGAGAAAGGTAAGGCATCATATTTTGGAATACTTCTTTCTGAACTCCATCAATGCATGCTCCCATTGTTGGAGCCAGGGTAGGAAAGGCATGGCATAGGATGTGGATGATGGATTCCACTGTCTCAAAAAGGCGCCACTTATCCTTTTGCTGACATGGTATGAGTCAAAGAGAAAGTTATGTGGTCAGGACTGAAATCTGGTAGAGGGGAAGGGCATTTATTTCTCAAAATTGCCACACCTAAATGTACACCCAGAGTATGATCTAATTCCATCCATTGTCCTACGAATCTCATTGTATCAGTTTTTCTTCCTGCTGAGTAGAATTCCATTGTGAAAATGTACCACAACCTTATTATCTATTTGTCTAATGATGGTCACCTGGGTTGGTTCCAGCTCTTAGCCATTATAAATTGAGCAGAGGGGTGGAGACATGGCTTAGCGGTCAAACCCTTGCCTGTGAAGCCTAAGGACCCCGGTTCGAGGCTCGATTCTCCAGGACCCACGTTATCCAGATGCACAAGAGGGAGCATGCGTCTGGAGTTTGTTTGCAGCAGCTGGAAGCCCTGGAGCACCCATTCTCTCTCTCTCTCTCTCTCTCTCTCTCTCTCTCTCTCTCTCTCCCTCTTTCTCTCTCTGTCACTCTCAAATAAATAAATAAAAATGAACAAAAAAAAATTAGAAATAAATAAATAAATAAATTGAGCAGCTATAAACATGGTTGAGCAAATAACCTGTAGTGAAACATACAGCGTTTAGAGTAAATGTCCAGTAAGGGAACACCTGGGTCTGTTGGTAGTTCTATATCCTTTTGTTATTGTTGTTTTGTTGTTGTTGTTTATTCTTACTTATTTATTTGAGTGCGACAGAGAAAGAAAGAAGCAGAGACACAGAGAGAGAATGGACACACACCAGGGCCTCCAGCCACTGCAGAGGAACTCCAGACACGTGCACCCCCTTGTGCATCTGGCTAACGTGGGTCCTGGGGAATGGAGCCTTGAACCGGGGTCCTTAGGCTTCACAGGCGAGCGCTTAACTACTAAGCCATCTCTCCAGCCCTCTATATTATTTTTCAGTAATCTCCACATTGACTTCCATAGTGGTGGAACATGTTTGCATTCCCAGAAACTGTGAATGAGGGTTCCACTTTCCCTACATCCTCACCAACTTTTGTTGTCATCTCATTTTTTAATGATTGCCATCCTTACTAGAGTAATGTAGCATATCATAGTTGCTTTAATTTGCATTTCATTGGTGGTTAGGGATGCTGAATATTTTCTTAAGTGTGTGTTAGCCATTTGTATTTCTTCCTCTGAGAATATCAACAACCCCACTGATGAGGGCCCCCAGCAGTCTGGGAGCAGGGCAGAGGGAAAAAATGATATCAACACATGATGTATCCATACAAAGTATGTTCTTAGTAAGAACATAATATACACCCAGAAAAGCAACCTGTGATAGGTTATTATAAATGTACTTTTCTGATCCCAAACATCCTATTCATTCCTTTGTTATGTCCTCTTCTAATTCTCAGGAGAAATAGAACTCAGTTATGGTTTTTGACTCTAGGATTTGAGAATAATTTCCACAATAAACCTTCCTACATTTGAGAATAAGATAATATAATTCTCAAGCAATTGGCTGTTCAGAATTTTCACTCTCCTAACACAGCAAACACTTGTACAGCAGCAATAAATACTCCTATCTCAGATGATAAAAAAAAAAAAAAAAGGGATTTGGTCAGCATTCATTGGTTCATGATAGTTCTGATATTATACTTGGCAGTATTTTGAAAGTTTCTTTTTAAAAAACATTACTAGAAATATTAGTGCTAATGTGAAAGAAAAATGTAGATTCTTGTCAAAATGTATGATGTGAATTTACTGAAGTCTACGGAAATAGATAAAACATTATTACAGTATGTGAGAGATCTGGAGCTCAACTAGTAATTCAACAAAGACAACCAGACCTTCAGATGGCAGTGAGCAGAGTGGAAGAGAGGAGATTGTGTATCACAATTGAACAAGAATCTTGCTGATGCAAACTAATGACTTAGAAATTGAAGATTTTTAAATTGTTTAAGACGAGGATCTTTTTCTTCTACTAAGAGTTATCAGATGTCAAAATTGGAATTCTTAATCAACTGACTTACCCAGACTGTATGTGTTTGAATATATAATTTTTAGCTGCTGTTACTCTTTAATGTCAGTGGAGATTGCAGGAGGGGAAGACTTGCAGAAAATGTGTGTCATTGGGGGTGGCCTTTGAGTTGCTATATCCCAGTGGTATGTTGTATTTTCTTTCTTTATGTATACTTCTCTCCTGAGGTAACCAGCTTCCTGTTCGAACCATGCATCCTCCAACTTGATGGACTCTCCTGTCTACAACTGGGATCCAAAATAAACTCTTTCCTTCACTTGGTATTTGTTCAGAGGAAGGAGAAAGTAACTGATGCAAGGAGTCTTTTAAAGACTTTGCTACTCACATCAGGAAAGGACAGGGACCAAGACCAGAAGTAGGCTGTGAGGAGCCTTACTGTTGATGTCAGTCCAAGAAAGAATGTTACCACATACATAGTCTCCCCCCCTCCAAATAGGTATTAATAATAGTTCAATCATTAATACAGTGATATAATTGTGACTCCATAATTGATAGAGAAATAGTTTTCCTGAAGTTTTACATACATGAACTAAAAGCTATGTGATTGTTCATCTGTGGTTTGGCTTGTGCCTCAGTGGTTCATGGGTTGGAAGTATACTCTCAGTTCAGTGATGTTGGGAACTGAAATGCCCTGTTAGGTGATGGAAGAAAGCAACTAAATCCTTAGTGTGCTCGTCATTAGAAGAGTCTGGTACTGATTCCATAAAGAAATATTTGATTATTTTCTACTGCACAAGGCTATGTCTTATCTTTTGTGTCATTCTGTAGCATACCCTGTGATTGAAGCTGCAGTAGTAAATCCACCTGATTTAAATTTTTCAGTGTTGAAAATTGTGAGTAAACTAAATCTATTTTCTTTACAAGTTACCCAGATTCAGGTATTTGGCTATATCTACATAAATTGGACTTACACAATTTCTGTAAGTGAAATTGCTGAAACAATATTACAAACTCTTCTGACCCTTTTATAAACTTGCTTTTTAGGAATGTAACTTTGACAATGCTGTTTTGTTTTCTTAAAATGCTGTTTCTTTGATTTTCAACTCGAGTTTCTGCTACTCTTTTGCCTAAATCACTGTTTTGTTTTCCTTGTCCCTTGTGGAATGCAGAGCATCACCTCCCATCAATTACAAGCTTCTCTTTTGAGCAGTATCCCAAAGGTATCTTAGTCTTTGTTCTTCAAACTGAGATGTGGTTCATACAAATTCTCGTTTAACTTGAAGATGTTTTAATCATTCAGTACTCTCTACTCTGCATATCTCTGCTGGATGTTTTCTCTCTACACTTCATATTGTTCTGTTCCAATTTTTAAGGACTCTTGTTTTGATTTTTTTCTGTGTTTTTATTCTTAATCCATCTACCCTATTTTACTGACAGATGCTTCTGGCTGATTTGTGTGAGATGGCATTCTGGGAGGATGAGGAATGTAGCCAGAAAGGTTTCTCTCTGTTTCCATTAGGCAGCTTTGAATTGGAAAAACTCAACCTTGATCTCAGAGGAAATCTTATTGCTGGATGTTTAAAATGCACCCTAGGGAAAACTGAGAAGTCCAAGTATTGCAGCACAAACACCTGGGCAAGATGCAGAGGCATCTGTCATGTCGATTGCAGTGCATTTTCAGCAGCACCTTCAGCCTCTATAAATATACACCTTAATTTCCTTCTAACTACTTCTTAAACCACAAAAAATCTGCAAATGGCACACCCACTATCCTGTGTTCTACAGCCAGGAAACTTGCAAATATTTTCTGGAATTGTTCTTTCACTACACTATGTTAAGATCTTTTAAATACTGTTCACATCTATTGCCATTTTGACCATGTATAGGTCTGCTCATGCATGTAAATTATTACACAATTCTTTCAACACAGCTGCCTTGGATAATGAAAAAGCCAATTTGCTTAACTGACATCTGGATTGGAAATATTTATCAATATCTCATTTACATCTTCTTTGTTTCCATTTGAGCTACCAATGCTAATGTAGCCTCACAGGAGGAGCAAATCAAGGTAGAAGTCAAGGCCCCGAAGCTAGCTCATAAGTTATTTCCTTCAACGATTTGCTTAATCATGAAGACTCAAAAGGTTTATCCCTCTTGTCCTTATAACACAAGTTTAGGAACCAGAGTTCTGAAGGCAAGCACCATGGGGCTACTTGGTGGGTGTGTCTGCCTGCCTGGAATTCCAGCATTCAACAAGCAGAGACACGGGCTTTCCTGGGTAAACTGGCTAGCAGGACCAGCTCAATCAGTGAGTTTAGGGTTAACTGAGGCACCCTGCCTTAATAAATAAGATATAAAGCACGTAAAGACATTGAACCTAACTCTAAATATTTGGCCTCCACTCATACCTATAAACACACACACACACCAAAGATTACTTTTAAAAAAACAGCAGCCAGTGGCATAGATAGATAGATAGATAGATAGATAGATAGATAGATAGATAGATAGATGGATATAATGCCAGACCCTACCTCTTTTTATTTTATTTCTTGCTCTTGAGATTGTTCTTACAATGCTATGAGCAGTTATTGATTTATACTCAACACCATCTCTGGGTGTTTGTGGTTTGAATAAGATGTTCTCTATACACTTATGTGCCTTGAATGTTCAGTCCCCAGCTGGTTAAAGGTTGGAAGGTGGAGCTTTGACGGAGGAGTGTGTCACTGGTGGCGGACCCAGATGTTTATTAGTCTCTAGTTTTCTAGTGATAGCTCAGCTCACTCGGTTGCTGCTGTTTTCCACCTGCTGCAGCAGAGTGGCATCCCGCTTCATGTCATGCTTCCTCTGTGATCAGGAAGCTTCCTCTTATGACTGAAAGCCAATATAAACCTGTGCCTCCTTCATTTGTGTCATTTATGTCCAATGTTGCATAATCAAAGCCTAAGGAGGCTGATAAATCCCAAAGCAGACAAAATTTTACCAGTAACATAAAACTCCCACCATCCCGAGGCAGTGTAGTAAGGAAATCACCTTTGCTCAAAACCTTGCAGAAACAAAACAAAACAAATAAAGTAAACCCAAAAAGGACTGACATAATAATCCTATGGCAGCCAAGATATTTTTTTCTTATTGTTCTGTTAATCCCCACCCAACCAACGCTATGGATCTACTATTTCTCAATGACAGCTCTCATCTTATTCTGCAGATTGGAAACAACCTTTATTCATGAAATATAAATAAAAACCATCTGTGTTTGTTGTAGTTTTGTCCTAGAAAAACTGAAACAAATCCCAGTTGATTTTTTTTTTAAATTAAGAATATACTTTGTATGCACAAGTCATGTGCTGGTATCATCATTTCCCTCCTCTCTGCCCCTATTCCACTGAGCACTCTACTCAGTGGGATTGCTGGTATTCCCCATGGGGTTGTGAGTTATGAGTTGTGAGACCAGTAGTCAGCCATTGTGTTGGAGTCAATGCACTCTCAACCTATGGAATATATAATCTTTCTCCTTTCTCTCTTCAGCAAAATTTCCAGTGCCATAGTCGGTGTGTTTTAAGTCTAATTCAGTGTTGAGCTCTCAGGAGCATGTAGATTTTTGCTTTGGTATGCCTTGAGTATCCTCAGCATGTGTCTCCTTCACCCTGGTGCAGGCCATGGAAGCAGCACGCTTGCTCATCTCACCAGCTCCTCTGTGGTTTCATCTGTGCCCTGGCTGATGTGTGAGGGGTGATTAATATCATTCTTTTCACTATCTTCTGAAAAAGATAAACAGATTCTCCAATAGAGTGTGAAGTCAGCATAGATTAAATGGAATGCGTGTTGTTAGAGAGATTTTGATGGAGAGATGATTTAACAGTTAAGGAACTTGAATGTGAAACCTAGGAACAGAGGTTCGATCCCCCAGTACACAGTTAGCCAGGTACACATGCATCTGGAGTTGGTTTGCAGTGACTAGAATTACTGGCATGCCCCTCCCCCCCTTCTCATTTCCTCCTTCTCTTTCTCATAAATAAATAAAAAGGATGATTAGACTTTAAAGATCTGTTGATGGTACATATTACAGGACTGATAAAATGGAAAATGTGATGGCACGTTCCTATCTTAAGGGAGCTTTTAGTGGGTAGAAGGCAGTGGTATGATATTTTTACAATGTTTGCAATCAGAAACACCATTTTAAAAAACTTTTTTGTTCACTTTTATTTATTTATTTGAGAGCGACAAACAGAGAGAGAAAGCAGATAAAGAGAGAGAGAGAATGGGCACACCAGGGCCTCCAGCCACTGCAAAGGAACTCCAGACACGTGTGCCCCCTTGTGCATCTGGCTAATGTGGGTCCTGGGGAATTGAGCCTCCAACCGGGGTCCTTCGGCTTCACAGGCAAGCGCTTAACCTGTAAGCCGTCTCTCCAGCCAAGAAACACCATTTTCCCACCTTAAGGTGATAATTGTGCTAATTCTGTATAGAAATAATTATATATGGAGTAGCCATCTTAAGGGGAAAATTATAAATACGCTATATTGAAGGGCTGTTTCTCTAAATTCACATGATTCCATTGTCTTGCAGGACCAGAAACTCAGACACAAATGTACTCATTAAAGGTCATAGTATCCCTTAGATATCCCATTAGTTATTTTCTCTTCCACCCTCTTTATCCCTTTCATTTGAAGTTTCTGACTTCCTGTCTTCCTTCATTTTATATCCTCCTTCTCCTTTGATCTTTTTTTTTTCTTCCTGTCCTGCATTTGAAATGTGAATATACAAAAGCAAGCATTTCATTTAGCACAGATAAGGAACACAGTTAATTTAATTAGAAATGTGGTGTTATTTGGCATCAAAACAGCCATAATCAAATTATAATGCACTATAGTCAATGAACAGAGCAGTTGAACTGGCTGGTTACCCTGTAGCCCTTCGCTGCTTCCTCTCCAGTATCCTGCTTATCCTTCCAGGATATCCTGACTCAACTCTGCCAAGTCCAGTTGCATATTCCCCAGAATACATGTGACACAACATCTGTGTTGACTTCCACTGAGATTTATTTTTCCAGATTTTCATTAAAATATCAGCTGAATTGACTCAATAAAATGTTGCTTATCTTAATAATGTTCTTTGAATCTTTGCAAATTTGCATGTAAAACTCCTCAGTGTTATTAGAGCATTAATAGTCTGTGCCTGGAAAGCAATAAATATTTTTACACTTGCTACTTAATAAAGGTAACTTCATATCCCTCCATTTTCATGCAGAGTAGGTTTTGAATATATCAGACAGAAAAAAAGGAAAATAGTCATATGACAAATGTGGTTGAGTCTCAATGAACCAGTTGGGTCATTTTGGAAGGATAGTATACCAAAGAATGCCTATGCATCCTGCTTGTCTTACATTCTATATGCTTTTAAGCTCCACCCCCAAGGCAACATTCACTGAGTCTTGGGCGCAGTGATAGAAATCTCCTTTAATGTTAAGCCTCTTATTTTCTGCTTTGTTGAGTCTCAAGTTTCCTCAGTGTCTGCCACCATCTGCATGGAGAAAGTTCGCTTCCCCATCTATGAGCATAGCACTCATATTCATTTTGCCACTTCCTCTGCAATGTTCCCTGAGTCCTGGAGGGTGTGAAAGAAATGACTCATTCAGAGTTTTCACGACTTTGATGTTAAAATAAAAAAAAAAAGGCCTTGTGCTTTCTCTTATATTTTGTATATTTCTTTTCTGTATATATAGCCAAGCAGAAACAATTTATCATACTGACATAGCTATGGTACAAAATATTATTTTCTCCAAGTGGGGTCCAATTTTTGTAGCAGCATTGGCATGGTTTGACAATGATTTTAGTATGTTTTCCAAAGTGACACTGATCTCCAACAAAGCTAGGCTGATAAAACACAAATTTCAATCTTTAATGGGTTAATCAAGGTATCCAGGTCATAGGGATTCACCCTTATATGGAATTAATGCTGGATAATGAGTGGATTAGCTCCTGTATGAGTGTGTAGTATGAGAGAGCCTGCATCAGAAATCTTTCTTCTATAAACACAACTCAAATCTCCTGTGCATATACCCAGTAGATTCCACCTTGTGACATCATTTGATAGGATGGTCCTCACCAGAAATAAGCAGGTACTGGAGCCAGGCTTATAGTCTTCCAAAAACCAGGAGATTAAAAAAAAAAAAAAAAAAAAAAAAAACTCTTCTTTTTACATATTACCCTGCTTATAATCAAGAGAAAATTTTATAAGCAGACATTTCTTACTTTTTCTAATATCAGGTTGATTTGTAAATGTAAAGGTGATGTAAAAACTCAAGGCTTAAAGTCCAAGAAGTAACTCACTTTGACCTTATTAGTTCTTGTTAACTTGGATTGATTTATTCAATAAGGAAATGGAGATAATGATACTTTTTTTGGAAATATTAATTCTATATATAGCTTTAAAATATATTAGTGACACATGGAAACATTTTGCAAGTTATTCCCATAATTACACAGTTCCTTAAAACTGACTGGTCTATTCTTGTCTTTGTGGACATTGCTTCCCAGTTTTTGAATAAGAAGGAATACAATTGTATAAGGCTGTATCAGATATGTTTGAAGTTCAGGAAGTATATTAGACAGCTGAGGCTGCATAGCAAATTTGTATAAGGGGTGGTTTCATCATCAGAAGAGTACCTTGTATACTTATGGAGGCTGGAATATTCACAAACAAGGTGGCACTGGACAATGTTTATCGATGGAGTGTGCTCATATGGCAGAGAGTATAAAATGTATAGGTAAGCTCTAAGATACTTCATTTCATAAAGTCTCATAAGCATCCCACTTCATAAAGTCTACTTCCTCAAGGTCCTGTCGTGTTGAGAATGATGGTTTCAAAATATAAATTATGAAAGTAAACAAATACTCAGTACTGATTAAAAAGCAAAAATTGAGATGTTTATTTTGTAGTTGTAACTGGTGCAAGGCTATTTGGAAGGTATATTCTGTTGAGGTGATGGATATATTTGTAGGTAAAAGTATACTCTTGAGTTTCACATTAGGTCATGAACCCCAAGAATGGTATTAAAAGTTTGAGGTTGAGTCTAAAAGACTATTATTTTTGTATAGTTGTTATTGGTTATGGTCATGATATGGTCAAGATGGAAACCTGTGTTTTGTTGCTACTAAAGTCAATTCAGAAAAAATCAGATTATAGCTGATGTAATTTAGATGTTTTGTGGTGGGGGATTTTCTGATAGCAAAATCTAATATATGTAGCTACCAAAATGGAAAGTCTTTCTCAGGGGATGACCTGCATCAGGGAATTTATTTTTCAATGTGGTGATACTGACACCAACTTTAAAATGGATTCTTTTTTTTCTGTAAGTGTTTCTTTTATTAGAAAGGACTAAGTTTTTATACTTAGCCTTAGCTAGGATTTGTTTTGAGGAAAAGATGACACCATTTCTCTTTGTACCACCACTGACTTTTTACTGAATCAATGTCTTCAATCTTTTATTCATTGCTTCAGTTCCACTTTGTTAATGGTTAGTCCATGAAGGGAACCTTGACAGGAATGCTAACACTGGAGAAGTAATCAGCTTTTTCCTTCTCATTATGCAGAAAAGAAATCCAGAGTTTGGGGATGAATAACTTACTGCAAGTCACATTGGTATAGAAAGTGAAATTCAGTAGGTCTCCACATACTGTTCCAGCTTAGGCGTGTTATCACTAATTTACAAAGACAATTCACAGGGGCTGATTTTCCCATTGTCAGACCGTGAAGATGCACCCTTTCTTGTTTACCAGCTTAGAGTCTCCACAGAAGCAAGCCAGTATCTCTAGGTTTGCAAAATGGAATTTGCCATAACAAGTTCTAAACTCTGTTTGGAATACAGAGGGTTGCATTTTGCTTGTTGGCTTTCAGAGAGCCAGCCCTTGTTATTTCCAAAACCTTGAAAAGACATTTTTATTGAGAACACAATTCTTTGACTTGCATCATAAGAAGTGGAATGCCAGGCATGGAGAGGGAAAGGAGTATGACTGGGCACCTTCCAAATTTTAGGGAAAGGTCTTAGCTTTTGCAAACATAGCCATAATCCTGTGGTACATTTTGTGCAGACTTTCTCAAACTTGCTACAACTTGTCAACTGCAAACTTGGCTTTGGAACTCATTTCTCCTCTCTTTTTTACATGTGTCATAAAAACAAACCTCTATGGCAGGTACAACTACGTGAAAGAATCAGCCCACATAATTAAATACTTTAGCCCTATATACAGGATGTGCAGCTTCTTGGCAGTCACTAACTTCTTGCAGTTGATGTGAGTAGTTAGGTTCCCTGTCACATTTATGGAGCACACTGCAGAAATGTTTCTCAGCTGTACCGTGTGTTCTTCTTCATTACCCACATCTGTTCCTAATGAATTAACTCATCTTTTCAAAAAGTTATCATCACGAACTCTTAGATGCCACTTCATTTGAAAACCGATGCTCTCGATACACTTACTATCATTTAAGAGACAGAAATAAAATCTTAGAATAGAATTCTAAAAATACCCCTCTATATTTCAGATAAGCTCCCTTCCTTTATAAATTTATTTCTCAAATTGGCTTTCTCTCCAAATTTCCATACAACTATTACTAACTTTCTGAATTCTGTTTAAATTTAAGGACCTGTTTCTCTCCAATTTAGTCTTGCTAGATGAGCTCATCTCTTTACTTATGGAGGGAATAATAGGAGATAAGCTTCTCATTTTTTGGTATTCAATATTATGAATTAATACCTACTCACTTAAATTTATTTCCCATTAGAAAGGGTTATTCTTCCCCTCACATACAGATTTTTCATTTATTTTCCTAGTTTTTCCTCAATGCTCTTCCCCATATCTCCATTCTGCTCTTGTATTTTCCTGTTACATGTTTTCCATTATCCTAACATATTCCCCTCTGCTTCCTTGCTCAAGATCTTTTCCTTCTTTCTTATGGTCTTCTTCTACAGTAATAACATGCATAAACACACACATATATACATATATACACATATATACCTGTACACATCTCTACCTATATGCATATATGTGAAAACATGTTTGATTAACATAATGATCTCCACTTGCATCCATTTTCTTGCAAATTTCACAATTTCATTTTTCTATGTGCTGGAATACATACCATACTTTCTCCATTCAACCACCTGTTAATAGTCATCTCAGCTACTTCAGTTTCCTGGATATTGTGAATAGTACAGCATAGGAAGCATGAGTGTGGTGAAAGTTTCTTGGTCACATGTAGACTTAAAGTCCTTTGAGTATAAACCCACAAGGTATAGCTGGAGCTCTATAATTTCACGTATGCTCTTTTAAAAATTCAATTTCAGGGATTTTTCCACTCCTGATTGAGTCTCAAAAAGCTCTTGTGCATGCCTGTATCTTAAAGTGTTCTACTTCTTTTCCTTTAGTACTTTAATTTTGGGGGCTTATACTTGATTATTTTTTTTTTTATTTGAGAGTGACAGACACAGAGAGAAAGACAAATAGAGGGAGAGAGAGAGAGAATGGGTGCACCAGGGCTTCCAGCCTCTGCAAACGAACTCCAGACGTGTGTGCCCCCTTGTACATCTGGCTAACGTGGGACCTGGGGAACCGAGCCTCGAACCGGGGTCCTTAGGCTTCACAGGCAAGTGTTTAACTGCTAAGCCATCTCTCCAGCCCACTTGATTAATTTTGAATTGATTTTTTTTTTCTACAAGGTCAGATCTAAAAACCTAGTTCATTTTTTCTACAGGTGGACATTATTTTTGTAGCTTACTGGTTGAATCAACTTTTTGTTGATTGTATTACTTTGACACCTTAGCAAAAATGAAGTGGTTGTGATTTTATTTCTGGATCTTCTTTGATAATCCATTAGACTATATGTCTATTTTGGGTCTCTTTTTCTATGGGTCTGAAACATAATGTGAGATCAGTTATTGGAATATCTACAGCAGCACCATTTCTGCTTAGGATTACTCAGTTTATTTATAGTCTTGTATGCCCTATATGGATTTTGGGATAGTTTCCTGTAGATCTGTGAAGAATGCAGTTTGAATTTGATGGTGATCATACTGTGTCTGTAGATTTATATTTTGAATATCACCATTTCTACAATATTAATTCAGACAATCGATGAGATTGGAAGATTTTTCTTATAGCATCATCTTCATTTTATGTTTTCTTCATTGTCTTAAATTATTCATTGTAGATGTGTTTTCTCTTTCTTTTAATTTTTATCTTTTGTATTTTTATGACAGAGAGAGAGAGAGAATTAGTGCACAGGGAACTCTAGCCACTACAGTAGAGCTCAAGACCCATGCATCATCTTGTGTGCATGTGAAAACTGACACTTTTGTCACCTTGTGCATCTGGCTTATGTGGAACCTCAAGATTTGAACACGGGTCCTTAGGCTTTGCAGGCAAGTGCCTTAACTGCTTAATCTCTCTAGCCCTCAGCTCTTTCTTAAGGTTTATTGCTAAATACTTAATTAGTTTAATATATTGAGACTTGGAATGTTTTCTTTATTTCTCTTGGCAAGTTTATTATTGGCATATAGGAGGCTGAATGATTTTTGTAGTTGATTTTGTCTCCTACTACATTGTTGAAAGACTTTTTTTTTTTCTTGGAAGTAAATAAGGTGCTTTAAGTGTAGATCTTATGCCATTGGAAGCTAAGGATATTTGACATGTTCCTTTCCAATTTTACATGTTTTATTTATTTATTATATTTCATTAATCTGGATAAGTCATTGGGTACTATTTTAAGCACAGAAAGAGTGGACACTATTTTCCCCTCACTAATGTTTGAAAACATGCTTACAGTTTTTAAACTTCTTATATTACATTGGCTATAGCCTTGTTGTATAGAACCTTTATTAAGTTTAGATATAGTCTTTATTTTCCAAAGTTTTTCAGGGTTTATGAGGAAGGGGTGTTGAAATCTTTCAAATGTCTTTTCTTAATATATTGATATGGTCATGTGATTTATGTCCTTAATTTGACTCATGCATTGTATCACATTCATTGATTTGTTTATACTGAACCAACATTGTTATTTCTAGATGAAACCAACTTTGTCATAGTGTATGATCTTTCTGCATATTGTTCAACATGGTTTAAGGATTGTATCAAAAAATTGCATCTATGTTTAGCAGGAAGTTTGATCTACATGTGTCCTTATCTGATTTTGGAATCAGAATAACCTATGCACTATAAAAATTAATTTTTGTCCCTTCACATTCTGGTATGCATGTATGTATATATGTAATGCAATGTTTATATGGCCAGGTATTTTGAAGGTAGCAATGGATGCTGGTGTTCTTGAGAATAAAAGCTAGAGAGGGATGATTTACCAGCCAGCAACTTTAACCAATGAGCCATTTTCCTATTATAACCATTACTATTTCTGTGGAAGATTAGCTTGAGAACTAGTGTTCTTCATTATAGATTCCAAAGATATCAGCAGCAAATTTATCTAATGCTTGGTTTTTCCTTGTGGAAAAACTACTTTCATTACTTTTGTAATGTTATTGTTTATTATGGCTCTGTTTAAGTTGTTAATATCTTGGTGAATTTGTAGGTTATATTTATTTATGAATGAATTCACTTCTTCTAGATTTTTTTTTTTGAGGCAAGCCCAACAGACAGACTTTTTTTTTTTTTTTTATGTGAGAGCGAGAGTGAGAGAGAGAGAGAGAGAAAGTGAGAGAATTGGCACGCCAGGGTCTCCAGCCACTACAATCAAACTCCAGAAGCTTTTGCCCCCTTATGTGCATTTTCAACCTTGCACCCTTGCATCACTTTGTGCATCTGGCCTACAAGGGACCTAGAGAGTGCAATATGAGTCTTTAGGCTGCACAGGCAAGTGCTTTAACAGCTAATCCTTCTCTCCAGTCCTAGAATTTTTGAGGGTTTTGAAATGTAAATTTTCAAAGCATTTCCTAATTCTGTTCTGGAATCCATTATAAACCTTTGTGCTTTTTTCATCTTAATTTTTATTCATTGAAAGAATCTTTTTTTTAGTTTGATTTCATCTCTCAACATTGTTGAAGACATATTTCCCTTATGTTACTTCCTTTTCATTTTCATTTTATCTACTATCAGCGGTTAGGATTCTACTTATTTCCTTTTACCTTACAGAGATCTATAAATTCAGTAGCTTATACATTTCATTGTTATAGATGTACAATTGAATGGAGAGTTGATGTGAAACACAAATGAATAATGAACAAAATTTTTATAATTTTGGAACTTAGTTTGGATTTTTTCTATTTCTACTTTGTCCACACACCTCATATGATGAAATCATTTCTATTCAAAGTATAACTTTTTGTGTGGATTTTTAGGGTAGGGTCTCAGTCTAGCTCAGGCTGACCTGGAATTCACTATGTAGTCTCGGGGTGCCCTTGAACTCACAGTGATCCTCCTACTTCTGCCTCTTAAGTGCTGTGATTAAAGGAGTGTGCCACCACGCCTGGCTCAAAGTATAACTTTTATAGGTTCGTATTTGTTTATTGCAAGATCAAACAGTTCCTTATCTCAGGCAAAGATATCTCCACATTGCTACACATGCTTTACTCATCAGCCAAATCAGCACACTCATTCCATTCTCTCTCCATCTTCTTTATAATCTATACCTGACCAATAAGTCAGGCAAAGGACACTTTTTCATTCTATGGTCAACACCTTATAAGCAGATCAGTCTAGTATTCCTCTCATCCATTTTCTGTTTTGTTGATAAAATGATATTTCTCAGAAGAGAATCTAATGATACTTTTATCCCAGCTTGCTATTGACCTTCGTGATTGTAAATCTAAACCCTTCCCAAGGATTCTAGAAATTAATGAAACTCTGGCTTCCAATTATCTTCTTTAGCCTCTGGCCATGGCCTCTTCCAAATATTATTTCACATACTTATATTTCTTTTAACTATGCACATGGATACTGTTTCTCTTTCCTCTTCATTGAAGCATATGGTACGCCTGCTTCTTCAGGTTCATTCTCACTCCTTATTCATTTATCTATTTAAACACCTTCTGAAAAGCTGTACTGTAGTCTCAATTTATGAAATACACGTCTTCTCCATGTTTTCCCATTGGTAGTTTATATTTCCCTCTAATGCTGTGATGTAATTGCATGATTTTTGGTGTGTAGGTGTGTATCTTTTGTCTTCAGATTAAAATGTCAGTACTATGTAATACATTTATACTCAAGCCATAGGATGAACATCTTTACTTCTATATGAACTAGGAGCAGGGTTTTTATTTATTTATTTATTTATTCATTCATTCATTCATTTGCTTATGCCCAGTATGTGGGATAAGGTTTTGTGGTTTATGTGGTGTACGCATACATATGTGCTGGTGCGACATCCCATGCAGCCCCCTCTGTGCTCACCTGCAGCAGTCAGAGAAGAAAATTAAATATCTCCTTCCATCACTCATCCACATCTTATTTCCTCCCAAGGGAGTATCTTCCTTATTCTTCAGTCGTTCAAGAACCCCAACAATTCTCTTGTCTCTCCTTCCCACAGGATCTGAATTACAGATGGTGTTATGCCATGCCAAACTGTTTATGCTTGTTCTGGATATTTGAACTCAGGAGGTCTCAGGCCCTCTCATCCCCTCATGCTCACACATGAAGTGCATTTAGCTGCCGAGTGATCTTTGTAGCCATCTAGTAGCAATTAAATATCATTGGAAATAAGTGAATAAAGTCACTAATGGAGTCTTAGCCCAAGATATCTAAAATATTATCATTACATCATCATTATCATTAAGTAATCAGTGTGAAATTTTTATGTAGACATTGTTAAGCTCTTTAGTTTCAAAGTAGAATTTACTTTATAATTCCCATGCATCTCAATTTAGAATCACTTTATTTCAATGTTCATTAGACATAGGTGACCTTGTAGATACTTTAATACTTACTTTGTTGTTATGGTCTTAAAATTTTCTTAAAGTTGCTAATATAGAAATCTTAGTTGCTGAGCATGGTGGCACATGCTTTCAATCCCAGCACTCGGGAGGCAGAGGTAGGAGGATCGCTGTGAGTTTGAGGCCACCAGAGACTACAGCATGAATTCCATGTCAGCCTGAGCTAGAGTGAGACCCTACCTCAAAAAAAAAAAAAAAAGAAAGAAAGAAAGAAATCTTAGTCATGTTGTTCCATAACTGTAAGACCATGGATTTCATTAATATTACTCATAAAACCAGCACCAGAAGCACATCTATAGTGTAATTTACTCAACATCTATGTCACACATGGTCTTCCTACATTCATTTCCAACACTGGAAAATTGAAATATACATTAACTCAACAATAACCATGGATTCATAATTTAAGAAGGAAGTGTAATGATCTTCATCATATCCATTATACCACAGTGAAGCTTTTTACCCTTTTTTTTCTGGGTTCTTATATGCCAGGTGAATCCATGACTTATTAAATATATTGTACCCTTCTTAGGGTAGCTACCTGACAAAGGCATTTTCATTAGGACAAGTTACTTTGTAAACTCAGCCCACTTTTATTATCATTGTGTTTGCAGTGGGAATGGACATAACCAATGAAGGCCTAACTCACTCCACTGTGCATTAACAATGTATTTCTCTAAACTGTTTCAAACTCTTTATTTAAAAATGCTCACTGACATCACCTGTTCTCCCTGACTTACTGCAAATAAGGAATTATTATTTTACAAAATCACTAAAACATGCAGTAACAAGCACTATTCAACTTCTCTTTCTCAAAAATACTGATTTACAAACAACCCAATTAAAAACAAATGGGCTATGGAACTAAATAGAGAGTCTTCATCAGAAGAAACACAGATGGCATATAAACATCTAAAACATTGTTTTATATCCTTAACCATCAGGGAAATGCAAAATAAAACTACTTTGATATTCCATCTCACTTTTGTCAGAATGGCTACCATCAGAAAACAAATGACAATAAATGTTGGCAAAGATGTGGAGAAAGGGGAACCCTTCTACACTGTTGGGAATGTAATCTGGTACAGCCATTGTGGAAATCAGTGTGGAGGTTCTTGAGGCAGCTAAACATAGATTTAGCATATGATCCAGCTATATCACTAATGACTTTTCTCACTACCTTAGAGATACTTTAACAACCATATTTAGGGCTGCTCTATTTACAATAGCTAGGAAATGGAACAAGCATAGATGTACCTCAGCAGATGAATTGATAATAAAAATGTGGTAAATTTATACAATGGAGTTCTATTCAGGTCTCTGTTCCCTCCAAAACATTGCAGGCTATTGCCAAGACCCTTGGTTTCCTTTGAAAAAGAGATGGAAGTCCCTATTGCTGAAGACTTCACATGCTTGAGTGACAAAATCACTGAGAAATAAAGCTGGTACTGTAAGCCTTCTCCCTGTAGACAAGCCAACTGAAAGCTGGAGAAAGATGTGCTGTATGCAGCCCTATGGGAGACAGATGTCATCAGCAGTGAAGACAATGGACACTTGAACCCTCAAGTTTGACTAGATAGGCCAAATGACTGAACAAGTGCAATAGAGGCATGTCTGCTCTGAGGGAAACTAACTGCTCTCTAATTGGACTGAAGGCCAGCTCTATGAGAGGGAATACATGCTTGGTACCAAAAACCTAATCAAAAGCCTATGGCAGGGAAGGTCATGGGTGTTAGGGGTATAAAGCTTGCTCTTGTTTGGATAAATGTATATATTATTCTCACCAAACTGCCCTAAAAGCACTATGCTTAATGTTCATATTCATATATATTATGCTTGTCAAAAATATGAATAAATAAATAAAAATTTAAAATAGTACTTCTTCTGAGACATGAAGAAGAGTTAGATATATGTGTTTTATTAAAAAAAATACTGATTTCCCTTTTCATTGAAATTTCTTCTAACAGAAAAATCTGCTATTTTGCTGAATCTTCTCTTCTTGTTGCCACAGTCCTCTGTGGAGCCTTGGCATTTCCCTCGTCTCTTAGTCTTCGGGTTTTACTCACTGTTGTTTTTTCTACACTAAAGGTCTGGTTTGCATGCTTTTGACATAAACACATGACACCTACAGATCTTACTTCACTCAGGTTCTTAAGTGATTTAACTTGGTGTCATTGCATCTCTTGAAGATTCATTATTCTCATTTCTGTAATCATAAACATATTTGTGGAATTTTCATCCCCATCATTCTACTTTTCAATCACCATCCTATTTCTGGTTCTCTCAATTTTACCCTTTGTGCAAAGGAAAGTACACCCCGTTTGTATTTTTTCAGACTCCTTTCTGTCTTTCACTAGCTACAGTCTTCCTAGTAGGCTAAGGAATTTGTGGGACCCAAGCAAAGTGTCCTCCAGGAGCCACCCACCTAGTGCTTTGGAGGCTACATGGTCACCTGTTATCCTTGGGGAAAACCTCATGTGGTTTGTGAAGAATGTAATTTGATATCAGCATGAGGAGTAGGGGGCCCATACATAGGTTTAAGTGTCTGTGTCTGTGACTGTGATTTGGAGCTGGTGCTGGAGCTGAGAAAAGCCGAATAGAGATCAGAGCAAGTGAAACATCTTATAGTCCTGTGAAACTGCCACCTTTCAGGGTTTTATTAAAACATGAAGTTCCTGGGCATGGTAGCTCACCCCTTCAATCCCAGCACTCAGGAGGCAGAGGTAGGAAGGATTGCCATGAGTTCAAGGCCACCCTGAGACTACATAGTGAATTCCAGGTCAGTCGGGGCTACAGTGAGACCCTACATCAAAAAAACAAAAAAAAAAAAAAAATGATGTCAAGGTAGTATGAATGATTATGTATTAAATGTTTGTTATCTTGCATTATTACTAAAATATTTATGCATTTGATAAAAGAACCCACACTGATATTCTTGTCCTTGAACTTTCAAATATAAATATAAAGTGCAAGCCTACCACACTTACATTTAACTTCTGTTCTGATTGTTATTCTGTATATATATAGTGTGTGCACATGTGTATGTAAGTCCCTGCCCCAATATATATTCCAGAAAATTTATGTACAGGTGCATTTATCAAGCTGCCCACTCTGGTGATATTGCCTGTCTGTTTAACTTTATAGATTATTTATGAAATTTCTTTCACATTGTAACTTCCATCTAATGCATATAACCAATAGCCATCCTTTTATTGAAAATCTCAGAGAAAGATAACATAAAGAAGGAAAGTGTTATTTTGGGTAACTGTTGAAGGCTTCAGTTGAGTACAGTGATTCTTTTGTTTGGGGTCTGAGGGCAGGGAAAGGATCATGGAAGAGGTAGATTCTGTCTTTATCAGCTCCCATTGTCCCCAGTTGTCAACTTTCAGTTAGGACTATCCTTCTGTTGTTTATGTTCAAGCTATGCCAAGAACTTGCTGCCTTTACTTATATTCCATCAATGCCTCTGTGCATCATCAGATCATTTTCTTGTTCTGAATATTTTATTCCCATCTCAACCTGTTAATCTCAAGTCTCAATTTCAGCAGGAATATTACCTAACGAGACTTCATTGACTCTTCCAGACAAGAGGCCATCTATCATGGATCTATAATCCTGGGCCCACTTTCACTTTAATAGGTGTTAACTTGCATTTCAGAGCAAGTTGTCCACTTAAAGAGTCCAGTTCAAGAGCCTTAAATTTCAAAAAGCAACAACAAACCTAAAGAAAAACCTGGGATAAGCAGTATGTTTTGCACTATCACAAGGATTTGGAAAAAAGCAATTACCTTTCTTAGCTAACATTACTTGTTTTCGAAGAAGTTATTTCCTTTGTTAGTTTATCACAAGGCTCCATATATAATTCCTGTATCTCCATGTATTAGACATTCTATGAATTATATAACTTGTTTTCATACACTATCTGATAAGCAAACATTCATTGAGAGGCTAGGATTGCATCATATCAGCAATAGTAGTAAGTTGAATGTTACTTTTCAGAGCTAAAAAGCCCTTCACCTATCATGTTAGAAATATATCCCTGACTCCTTTTCTGCCTCTCAGGAAGCTCCAGTTCCTGCTTTGATCATGGGATCCACTATGTTCTCTTTGACTCCCTCTTTTTGTGGGTTGTTATCTTGTGCATAGCAATTTATCTATGAATCTGTAACAATGCCTTCACAACTACACACTTGCAGTTTCTTAGTCTATCCTTGAAATGCTTGACTTCCTTTTTTGAACAAAAAACTTATTTTTTTTTTCCAAAACGGGTTGTTAGAACATAATTCACCTTCACATTGGATGATACTCATGAAGTAAGTGTCATGTGGGGGATTAGAGTCTCCTGAGCTCAAACTTCCCAAATGATGTCATTAGGTGTTTAGGTCAATTTAAACTCTTCTCCAATTTTTACTGATAAAATCTGTATAATGTTAAACAAACATTTTAAATGAAAAACTATAAAAACAAAAATCACAATAGTTGAAGAGTATTTTCAAAAATTCAACTCATGTATTATAAAGTCATCTAACTCTACCCAAAATATTTCAAGATTTTAGAAGCTTTACTCTAATTTATTTTTCTCCCCTCATACTGAATGATGAATTGGTAAGATTTGTATAAACCCTGAGTCTCTGTTTCACTGTGATTAGTTTAGAGCCTTCTATTGCATAGTTACATATACTATCCATACTCCATAATCACATATCTATGAAACTCAAGAAATCTTTTTGGAAAAGTTTATGATGCCTTTTATAATATTCTGTTAATAATAATAACATAACGTTAATGAGAAAATAATAAATACAGGACAATAAAAAGTGGCAACAATTATTTAGAGTAGTTTTTGGAAATGGGGAGATGACACAGTGGGTAAAGTTGCTTTTTGTAAAGCCTGAATATCACCATCCAACGCTGGGAAACTAACGAGCAGGAAAGAAGCTTAGCTTAGGCTCAAACTTGACTTCTACGTCAACAAATCCTCTGGTGCCCCTCAAGCACCACAGGCTATTGCCAAGGCTCGTGTTTACCTACTAGAACTAGACAACAAGAACATATTGATGATGACACTGCATGCTTGAGTTTGCAGTTCACTCAGAAATCAAGCTGAAGCCTAGCTGGAAGCCTCTTCCTTGCTTATAGTTGTCAAGAAGTTGGAAAGTCATCAAGAGTCTTAACAAGCAAAGGACCCTCTAAGACTCATGATTATATAGCCAGGCAAAATATACCCACTGGTGTAAGGGTAGCACACCTGTTATGGGAGAAACCAGCTTCTCTTTGTTTGGACTTGAGTCCCATGCTACCAGAGGGAATTTATAATGATATTGAAAATGTAATCAAAAGCATGTGTATATATATGTGTGTGTGTGTGTGTGTGTGTGTGTGTGTGTGTGTATTTCCTAACAAACTACCATCTAAATGTTTAGGATTATGCCCATTTATTAGTTATTAATACTACTCTCACTCCTATTTAGAGAAGCTTCTCTTTTCATTTTGGGTTGGCCACTGAAGAGAATAAAATCTCACCAAACTACTGAGATGAAGTGACAGTAGTGTGCTCAGCACTAAATGAGGCATCTCTATAACAGTCTCCAAGGCTCAGGAAACATTATGAAAAGGTGGCAGAAAGAGTGTAAAATCCAAAAGAAATTGAAGAGTTGCTCTATAGTTATAATCTCTGACACTTGAATTCATGTTAACAAGAACTTGAAAGAGCATGACTAGTGAGTGTGATCTTTTAAAGAAATAATATGTCTGCCAGGAATATCACTGAGTTAGGCTATGGTTTAGTAAAACAAAAACCACCAGCTTTACTAGGAAATAGTGTGTATTCATATAATTTGAAGAGTGAACAACCAAGAGTTAGCTGCTTGTATTTCCTTACTTATCATAAACAAAGAGTGCAGTCTTGGAGGATTCAGAGGTCCATTAGCTTATCTCAGAGCCAAAGGTCTCCTTTTCGAAGAGGATGATAAACACTTTCAGACAGATTTACCTACTAATGTACTTCAGAAAAGATTTTGCATGTTTTCCATTGGAACAACAGTAGATTGAGATCATCAGTATTTTAAGGTTCAGAAAGTAATTAGAATATTTAATTCAACATAAAAAGCATAATTTATTCCAAAATATTACCTCAATATAGCTTTAATTAAGTCGCAAATATGTACATTGCAGTGTTAAGAGTCTTTGAGAGAAAAAACTGCATTTTTCTCCTCTTCATACCTTTCAGACATTAGCACTTCCAATTTCACTTAGTGGGAAGTTGATTGGTATTCAACATCATTGTCATCTTGAAAGCATATCCTTAGTGGTATTATCTATTCTGCTTCTGTCTGTCTATCTATCTTTCTATCTATCTATATCCAAGTAGCAAGACAATGATGTATCTAAACACTATGTCAATAATTACTCCTAAATATTTATTTATATGTATACCTTGATAAGTATGGAGAATTTTAGTTTAATGTTAAGGGAAGTCTTTATGTGAATCATGAATTTTTAAATCTGCTCACTATGGGTCTTTTCAATCATATTTTTCTCAAATCTTGTTATTTTTCAGTTTGCAAATGGCCTAGCAGAATGGTGCCAAACCACTAAAATAAGCAGCATTTTCATGAATTTCTGGCTCATAAAGTAGAGATTTGGACAAAATGCAGGAAAACATTTTCAATATATTTTGTGTTTTGATTAGCCACATATGAAGATATGAATCCTCACATGCCGGATACCCTCAGCAGACAGTAATGTAAGGAGGAGCTCCTGCATACCACTAGCTAGTTTCCTTGCCAACTACTTCTCTTGAAAGCTGCTAATGGTGTCCATTCATTTCACTTGAAGTTTTTTTCCTTTTTTCTTTGATCAACAGTAATGTCAAAATAGAATCTAGAAGTATCTTTAGAGATGGCCCAAAACATTTTTTTTAAAACCCAACATTATAGTGGCTGTTGTCATTTGTGGTTATTTTAGTTGCTTTGTAATAGTAGGTGACACATTTGTGTAACTATTTTGTGGTAGCTTATGAGAAATTTCTATGTAAAATTTCAGTTAGGTTTTTGTCTCATCAGGCTATAAAAACCTGATAATGAAGCTCCATGAAGAGCATGTAAACATGAGGAGTTACGTGTGCAACTTTTTCACGGGACATAGTGGACAGCACCCTATGTGCCTGGCAGTATGAGCTCGTGTGTAAAAGGTAGATTCATCAGCACTTGCCTCTCCATTTCCTAGAAACCACAGAGTATCAAACACATGGTGCCATAAAGTTTATAGTCCAAAAGGAAACTTCTATTTTTTTTTTTAACTTTGTCTCTTTCAAAACAAACTTGGAAAACACAAATTTAGATAACACACTTTTAACTTGTTTTCAGTTACTTGAAAACATGTATCATTCAATGTGCGACAATTATACTTGGTTTTCTGTATAGGTATGAGGTTGAAATTGAAAGTAATGCAGTCTAAAGCCTGATCCTTCATGATGTAAAAAGTTTATTAAATGTGTAAGGAGTGGGGAATAGATATGCTAGGATCTAGAAGTATGTTAATACCCCAATGAAATGAACTACCCTTATATAATAAAAAATTGCAGGACTTAATGTGAACTTCTTAGAAGACGCTTAAGAAAACAAGTGTTTTAAAGAATAATTGTACAGGCTAGATAGATGGATCAGTTATAAAGCGTACTGCCTGCACACACATAACAACCTGAGGGTTGTGAAACTTGCCAGATTTGAATCTCCAGAACCCTTATAAACAACTGGGCATGTCACATGTGCGCCTGAACACCAGTTCCTCAACAGGGGGCATCAGACTAGGAAATCACACTGGCACAGGAAACGTAGTGAGCTCAGGAAATAGTAAGATACTGCAGCTGTAACAAGAAATGGCCAAAGGGCTGTCAAGCGGTACTCCCATGTTCTGCTCTAGCCACAGTAGTAAAGCACCCCTGTTGCAGGCGAGTGCACAGGACATGGAAAGGGAACATACGTGTGCCTATGCCACACACCTCCACACAACCCGCCACACACTCACACACATGACATGTATACAAACACACATTACATGCTCATGTACACAAGCAAAAAGTTACTGTAAAAATACAGAAGGGAAAAATCAGTGCTGGATTAAAAACATTTTGACAGTTTCTTGACAGCAAGATCAGTACCAAGCAACAGTGAATCACATTAACAGCATGAGTCATTGCATGCAATACTGCCAAGAAAAGTCATTCTCATCTTTGTTATGTTGATCGACATACAGGATGTGAAAAGTGATAGGAGCACAAAGCAAGGGGAGTGACAGTGCTCTGCCTCTCCCTAGGTGGAATCTCTGTGCATTCCTTCAGAAGTGCCAGAACTTAAGAGAGATATTGACAAAGTGGATGGCATTCAGAGCTGGAGACCAGAATTGTGAAGGGAGTTGACGGTGTGACAGATGGAGCGTCCTTAAAGAAATTGTGGATATTGAATCTGTAGAAGAGAAGACTCAAGGGGAATTTGAGAGCTCCTCTCAAGTAGGCCAAGAGCTTTCATGTGCAAGAGGCCTTTGATTGGTCCTTATGCCCATGCGATTTAAAGCTGAAATGGAAAGTGGAAACTCTAAGGAACATAGCATTTAGCTCAATGTGGAGAAGAATTTTCTAATACTCCCAGCTGTCTTCACACACCTTACACTGGCTCTGCGGAAGCCGAGGCTCACTGAATGAGCTGTGGCACAGCCTAGACAAGCAGATATCTGACAGGGAGTTAGGGAAGAGATTCAACATCAGTAAAAACCAGAGTAAGCTCCCCTATCCCACCACTGTGAGCTGTGAGCAGCTGCACAGACTACAGTTCTCTTTGGCTCACTTCTGAATGCAGATGTTCATCTTTCTAACTTCATTTTTTTCCCCCAAAGTTAAGTTTTTGTTCCTGTGTAATTAATTTATAACATTACAACATTTTTACTTAGCAATCTCAGAAAGAAAATTTTATTTGTATACATTCAAGTATATTCATATACATTATAACAATAATTTATTTCACAAAATTTCATGTAGAGTTAATTAAATATAGAGATGTCAATAATTAAAGTCTTAGAAAGTACAACCAAAAAGGAAATAGGGAAATAATTTTTATGATAGTGCAAAAAGCATGCATCCCAAATCAAAGAAGTCAATAAATCTGAAGCCATGGAAAATATTAGTAATTGACTCTCTTTTGTTCTTAGATCTGAGGACAAAGCTTCCTTCAAAACAGGAAGTCCTGTGTAGGAGCCTGGATGGCATTATGTACACATTGCCATTAGGAACTTCCTCTGCCACTTCAGAGTGACTGTGTGTGTTTCTACAGCAGTGAGCTTCGGCTCTTTTAGAATCAAGTCCTTCAACAAACAAGCAGGTTTCTACTGTCTCAAATATGTCTCCACAGAATGTGACTTCATATGTTGAAGAGATGGTATCATTTGAAGTTTCTTCCAGCAGTAACTCCCAGTGTGCAGGAAGGGCTAAGGACCAGCCTAACAAACAAGCTTGGAAACCACGTTTCAAAATAGTGCAGGGGCCATACCCAAGGGGTCCACTGTAGCAGCCTCTTTATTTTGTTTTGAAATGAAAGCTACTTATTTTGGTTTATAAGCTGGAGGGGAAGATCCATGATGTCAAGGAAGAATGTGGCATTGGCAGAGGCTGGACATCACTTTCTGGCCAACATCAGGTTGCCAACAGCAACAGAAGAGTATGCTAGACACTGTCAAAGGAAGCTGGCCATAAGCCTGCCCACAACAACACACCTCTGTTGGGCCATGAAAGGCCTGGATGTGAGGCCTAGTGGAACTTCCTGAGCCTAGCTGAAGTTTGGTGACCTGTCTCTGGCCAGCTATGACTCAGCAGGATGCCTAATGGCCTCAGGCCTGCTACTTCCGCATAGGAAGTTGGAGTTCTCTCCCGCATGCTTAGAACCAATCATCTCCAAACTCCTGGTATGCTATGGGCCCTTACATCTCACCCCATCCTAAAATTCCCACCCTCATTCTCAAAGCTATATAAACACCTGCCTGTTACAATAAAGTGAGTTCCTGTTTTGACAAGATTCCCTGCTAGGTGGTGTGTTCCTGCCCATTGACCCTCATCCTCCTCCTCAACCCCTTGGGAGGAACCAGGGGCCTGGTCCTTCCTCAGCAGTACCTGACGGGAGAGCCTGGCACACCTCCAGAAAGATCTCAGCTCCCAAATTGCCATCAGCAAGGTATTAAGCATTCAGACCACATAAATTTTGGCGGGGGGTGGGAGGGCTTGAATCAAACCACCACACTCAGATTAAGATGGTAGAGTTTGAACCATGAGACTGATTGTTTTTCTTTGCTTTGGGGTAAATTTTGGTCATTATTTATTTGAATTTCACTTTTTCCACACTACTTTCCTCCTGTCATTTTGGAGCTCTGATTACTGTAGTGAAAAGTTTTATATCTTGCTCCACTGGGTTTGAGTTCTTTTTTTCTTTTTCTTTCTTTCTTTCTTTCTTTTTTTTTTTTTTTTTTACTAATTAGTTTTGTACTGAGTGAATACAGTCAAGTTGGTACCATTGTTAGCCTCCTCCAGATCCTACCACCTCCCCCTGGTCATGCATTGTGGAGTTAGCCCACAGTTATGGGTAGGATAAATGTCTCTGTATCATGACCCAACATGTGGCTCTGACATTCTTTCCACCCCCTCTTCCACAAAATTTCCCTGAGCCATGTTAGGTTCATTTTGGGTCTGTTTCAGTGATGAGATGTTGAGAGTCCATGTCTCTGGATATCTTATATGGTAGGAGTTGATTGTTCTCTGTGTCAATCTCCTTCTCCCTTGTGCTGTTACCTGGTTCACCAAGAAAACAGCATCCTTGATTGTTTTGCCAATTATTCTTAGTTTCATCTGGGGCCCTTTTGAGGTATGTTGGGCTGGTTCTCTCCTTAGGATCTGCATCTATCTGAAAAAGAGAAGCAGATTCTCCAATGGAGAGTAAAGTTAGCACCAGATAATTGGGAAAACCCTTATTTTTTTAATAGAGAATTTAATGGTATAGACCATCTTTTAACCCATGATTGGTGGCAGCTTCTTTATTTAACTCTGTCGCTTTCTAACTTTGCACTGAGCTGGATTAACAACCATTGGTGAATATTATCTGATGCTCTTTAATCCTTTAGAGGGATTTGGAGTGTGAAACTAATACTAACTTTCTAAGTTTTAGAAAGACACTACTGAACACACTTTTATTTTTCATGTGTACATTGATTGGATATGGGAATAACCTGACTTTTATTTTTATTGTTATATAAAATCACATGGATCAATTAATCTAAATTATCAGAAGGTCACTGTGTTCCTCTTGTTTATTCTGAAGGGTAAAGCCAAAATCGGTTAATAACTAGGTTAAAAGTTAAAAATTTTTGAAGAAACTGTTTTGCCTTCCCCTTTATTTTCATTTTCTCCCTGCCCTCACTCTTCTTTGTTTCTTTTCATCCTCTGTCAGAGTGTGGAAAGCTGTTGAGGCTTTTGCTTTATGAGGCTGGTGTATCTACCTCATGGTTATTATCTGCAACTGTGATGAAATAGACTGAGGCTGCTTGACCTGCAAAGAAACTGTTACTTTTGTTATTATGCAATTTTATTTGTAATACTCCTATCTTTAGTACTAATAAAAGTAAAAATAATTGAAGTCTTTGACTGAAAAATACCTGAGTAGACAAAACATGTTTGCTTTGGAGGAGACCTTAACAATGCTCAATACACAAGTGTAAGGTAAGCTTAATGTGACCTACTAAGATTCTATATGAAAGAAAAGTAAACATTAAGATTAGTCAGAAGTTTCTGGCAACTCACATTTATTTATTTAAATAATGTCCAAATAGACAGGCAAATATAAAACCGTGAGGAAGCAGAATCTTTCATTGCCTCATTTCTGCATTCACCCTTTAGCTTCAAATAGCTTTCTTAAACTCCTTTAATTTTAGATTTGGTGTTGCAGGATTCATGATTATTTGCCAGACAAATACATTAAAATTTTATTGTAGCTTAGTTTATATTCCAACAGTAGAAATATTTCATTTTCCTATTATATTTACTCTAAGATTTAAGGTCTAGAATTTTGTAACCAGAGTGCTAAAAAGTGGGGTTTAATTTGCTTATGAGTGATTGCAATGATTTTTGTATTTCTGTAAAAGTGCAACAAAAATAAAATCTAGTTGGGTCCTCTATTATTTTGGATGGTTCAAAAATTTAATGCATATAACTTAGGAGCAAAAGAGGACTTATCTATAAAGAATAACAATGAGTAAATCCAAAAGTAGAAAGACTAACTCACAGTACAAATGTATGCTTATAGATATTCTGATCCAGTAAACTTTACCATAAATTAATAATTGTATATTGAATGTTTAAGTTAGAGGTTGAAAAGATATCTTACTAGTCTGGTATCCAATTCTTTGTCACCCTCATATATTGAGGTATAAATGTTATAATCTATGATATGGGATGTATGGACTTATGTATTGTAAGTTCTATTGGTCAAAAATGTAAGTGACCCCCTTTAGGTTAAATTTATTCATTTTACCATTTAAACAGGTAAAAGTTTGAATATACACCCTAAAAACCATTGGTTGTCTATTTCTCTCATCTTGGCCTTTTCTTTATAATGGGTTATTTCCCTATCTTGCAGAAAAAAAAATATTATATTTATAATTTTAAACTTATTATATTAAGGTGAGTAATGTAGCCCAACATAAAACAGTGTGTGTATATGAATGTGACACTTGTTAAATTGTATTAAGTTTGCTCTAAACTTGTCTTTCTAAATATTTACATGGTATAAATTTTCTCCATACATAGGGAAATACAACCAGATTTATGTAAAGAGATTACAACATAAATTGGTCATATGTTGTTTAAAAAGAAACTGAGTCTGAGTCAAGCATAGCACCTTAACCTCCATATTCTTCTGATAGGCAAAACCTGCCAATCTATAGCTGTAAAATAATTCAGCACTCATTTTGCTCAATGAGGGGGTTTCTTCATGTCCATATCTTTTCTCTGGCTGTTGCATATTCTTTTCTTAAAGGAAAGTTCATTTCTTTTTCAATTTTTTGTTCACTTTAATTTATTTATTTGAGAGTAATAGATAGAGAAAGAGGCAGAGAGAGAGACAGAGAGACAGGGAGAGAGAAAGAGAATGGGCACACTAGGGCCTCCAGCCACTGCAAACGAACTCCAGACGCTTGTGCCCCCTTGTGCATCTGGCTAATATGGGTCCTCTATTATTTTGATTCTGGGGAATCAAGCCTCAAACTGGGGTCCTTAGGCTTCAAAGGCAAGTTCTCAACCACTAAGCCATTTCTCCAGCCCAGGAAAGTTCATTTTCAGTTCTCTAAGTTAAAAACCCTGTTCCTGGACAGGCATGGTGGCAAACACCTTTAATCCCAGCACTCAGGAAGCAGAGGAAGGAGGATTGTCATAAATTTGAGGTCTCCCTGAGACTACATACTGAATTCCAGGTCAGCCTGGGCTACAGCAAGATCCTACCTCTTATTGGGTAGAACAACAGTGGAAAACATGTTTACTAGTAAAATAAATGCAAAAAGAAAACATAGTGTAATAAATATTTTGAAACATGCAACATTTGTTTCATGAACAAAGAATAAAGCACATATAAGTAAATTTCTTTGTTAATATTTAAATATACACATTATAAAATCATCAGGGATATATCTATATCTATCGATCGATCGATCTGTTAGCTTTTGTATTGACAACTTCCATAATTATAAACAACAAACCATGATAATTCCCTCCCCTTGCCTAATTTCCCCTTCACAACTCCACCCTCCATCATATTCCCTCCCCCTCTGTTAGCCTCCTTTTATGAGAGCCTTGTGTAGGTAGTACCAGGCACTAGGAACTTATGGATATCCAGGCCATTTTATGTCTGGAAGATTGCATTGTATGTATATATGTTAAAGTTATTGGAAATATGATATGAACTTCACAGTAATAAGCAGAATTATTAAATTGAGCATACTATGAAAATTATGTTGGCAGTAAAGAGGCATTTCAGAGAATGTGTATATATATATATATATATATATATATATATATATATATATATGATGGGATTCTCACAATGAATGTTAAATTTAATGACACATGTAAACTATATTGCAGAAGGAATATAATGAACACATTTCAATCAAACTATGAATTTTATATTTAAGTGAAATAGTGTTACATGATAGGTTTCTATCACATTAAAATGTTTTACCAACTGGAAAGAGTGAAAATAGACTTAGCAGTGTGAAATAGCATGATTGAAAACAAGAAACCAGAGTGAATGATGGGAGAACATGGTAAGAGGCGCAAAAACTTAATTTCTCATAATGCACTACAAAACTAAGCTTATTCTTGCATTAGTTGAATTAATTGTAATTTAGAAATAATTTCTCAGAAATAATAGATATTAGGTAAGTAGGTTTAATGCTAAACATTTCACACAACTAATACAATATATAAAGCATAAGATGATCTGGAGTTTTATCCACCTATATTGGTTAATTTAGGTGTATCAGTTTTTTGGGGGAACTACATTCCCTCATGTACCATTTCTCAGCTTATAATTACAGAGCATATATCTAAAAAAATACCAAGTAGGTGTCTATGTAGCAAGACAGAGACTAAATTTATTAACAACATTCCAAATATTTTCAATTAAATATTTAACAGTAAGACTTACTTTAAAGTTGAATGTATAAAGGCAATTAATACTATTGCAGTGTCCATGGTGCCTAACAGATATATAGAAAATCAATTTGAGGGACTTGCCATGAAACAAATGTTTAGTATATTATTGACATAAATCTCTAAAATTATGCTTATATGTGATCCTTATAATCACTTTCCTGTGTTAAATGTTCATTATTGTGTTATAAAACTTGGAATGGCTGAAATAGTACTGGTAACTTGAAAAGAAATTAATGCATATATGACTGAAATTTTTCAGTGTAGAAATGACCTTTTGTACATACTACTGCATGAAGTAAAAACTTAGCAGGTAATAAAAAAGGAGCTTGAATTACAAAATATAATTTTCTCATATGTGTAGTGTCTGTGCACAGACACACACGTGCACACACACACAAATAACTCCACTCTAGGCCCTTAGGCTGTCCATCAGAATAGAAAACATTCACCACCTGGCTTCTGCATAAGATCATGGCTCCCACAGTATATGTCATGATATCCATTTCAAAACCATTTTCAACTGTCTAATTCTAGACCCTCAAAATAATAAATCAGCTGAAATCATGGTCAAAATAAATCTGTTAGTTTTGTGATAATGAATGGAGAAAGTATCCCAAGAAAAATCCATGGTGTATTATTTTATTGTGACTCAAAGAGATGCTAAACTGTGTTAAGACAGTTAGCAATTTTAACTGTATATTCACAACCAGGAATGGCTCAGGCTTATTCTCCAGCTGTACAGCAACCTGGCTTCTCTAATTGCTATTGCACCACTATCTCTCAAGCAATATGGTAAGATTTGGCCTGGGATTCTAGGTTTACATATTACCAAAAAAAAAAAAAAAAAAAAAGAGACTTCCGGTTAAGATGGCGGCGTAGGTACCACGCCAAAGCAGCCTGGGGGGGGAAAGACCAAAAAAAACTCAGCAAAATACACACTTTTACTAAAAAGTGAGGTGTATAGGAAGTTGAGGCGGCAGCGGAGAAGTGGAAGAGTTATAGAGCATCCAGAGCCTGCACAGCCGGGAACAGCGGCTCCGGGGCGGCTCGGCTACCCGCCGCAACCGCGGAGCGGCAGAAAACCGCCGGACTCTCGGCTCGAGCCGCAGGACAAGCCAGGTGCGGGATTTTCCCCTCACACCGCGCTCTCCGCAACTTGGGAAACGTGAGAGGAGAACGGCAGCGAGCAACGGAGGGAGGAGCAGACCGCGAGGTAAAAGCACACGTGGAGAAGCGATACATCCAGAGCAGCCGCGGCTCCCTCCCCTCACCCGCCACCTGAACCCAGCTCCAGCGAACACAGCAGCGGCCCGGGACCCGACCACGCCAACTTGGGCTGACGGCGGGACCCAAGCAGGAGCAGAATTCGGCAGCAACTTCAGCGGCTCCAGCACCGGTACCAGTGGCCCCAGCAGCAGCGGACCCAGGAGCGACTTCGGGGTGAGCAGCACCGGTGGACATGGCAACGGCAGCTTCAGCAGCGGTGGGGGCTCCGGGGGTGGCAGCTACAACAGCTGCAGAGGCGGCAGCAGCGGCTCAGTTTGCCCCGTAGGAAAAGCAAGTGCCCAGCTCCAGAAATCAGAACAGCAGCCCGACGACCCAGGCAGCAACTTGACTGAGACCACAATCACCCAAGGTAACTGGGATTGCACCAGGGAAGGGTCTCACTTGGTCACAAACTGACTTGGATACCTCAACAGACCAGAAATCTAAACCTCTTTGTTGATAGAGGATCTGGTCATTATAATAACTACTCTTGCATACATACTCGGGGCTGTTTTTGATGGAATGGGTACAGTGTTTAGTTAAATTTTAGAATCTACCAGTATATTATTCCACTCAGCCTGCTTGAATACTCCTATAGCAGGGAAACTCAACCCCTAAGAACATCTTTGTAGATACTCTGAGAGTCTTAAGAGCCACACCTAATACCTTAAGGTCCTACCCTGAAAATATATTACATCAAATCAATTGATACAGCTAAGAATACACAGCTAGCTAGAAAATCCAAGCATTAACTTAATCCAAGATGCAAAAATATATACATTATAACACAAGAAACACTAAAAAGCAAGACGATATAAATCCACCTAAAAGTATTAATGCATCAGAAATGTCCTCCAGTGAGAAAGAGTTAGAGGAAATGCCTGAGAAAGAGTTCAAAAGAATAATTATAAATATGTTCAAAGAGGTCAAAGAACACATGAAAACAATCAAAGAAGAAATCAAAGAGGAAATCAAAGAGGAAATCAAAGGAATCAAAGAAGAGGCAGGACACCAATTTAATGAAATAAAGAAGGCAATACAAGACATAAATAGAGAAATAGAAATAATAAAGAAAAACCAGTCAGAATTACTAGCAATGAAGAACACAGTTAATGAAATAAAAAACTCTGTAGAAAATCTCACCAGTAGGATGGATGAGGGAGAGGACAGAATATCGAAGCTAGAAGATCAGGTGGCAGACCTTATGCAGTCCAACAAAGAGAAAGACAAACTTATAGAAAAGTATGAGTGGGAATTTCAAGATATTCGGGACACTATGAAAAGATCCAATATAAGAATTCAGGACATAGTAGAAGGAGAAGAATTCCACTCCAGAGGCATAGTAGGCATCTTCAACAAAATCATAGAGGAAAATTTTCCCCAAATTGGGAAAGAGGTGCCAATACAGATACAGGAAGCCTTTAGAACCCCAGCCAGACAAAACCCAGAAAGAAACTCTCCTTGCCACATTATACTCAAACTTCCAAACACACAAACCAAAGATAAAATATTGAAAGCAGTTAGAGAGAAAAATCAAGTTACCTACAAAAGCAAGCCCATCAGGATTACAGCAGATTATTCAACACAAACTTTTAAAGCCAGAAGGGCCTGGAGTGATATATTCCAAGTTCTGAAAGATAACAACTGTCAACCAAGGTTACTTTATCCTGCAAAGTTATCCATCCAAATAGATGGAGAAATAAAGACATTCCATGACAAAAGCAGGTTAAAGGAATATCTGAAGACAAAACCAGCTCTACAGAAAATACTTGATAGAATCCTCCATGCTGAACAAAAGGAAAAGCACACATATAAGGTACCTAGAAAAAACCAGCCATACTCAAATACCAGTTAACAGAAGAGAGCACAGGTAGAACAAGTAACACACACACACACACACACACACACAAATGGCAAACATAAATACACACCTTTCAATAATATCTCTTAATATCAACGGTCTCAATGCCCCAACGAAAAGACATAGATTTGCAGACTGGGTTAAAAAGCAGGATCCTACAATTTGTTGTCTTCAAGAAACTCACCTTTCTACAAAGGATAGACATTATCTTAGGGTGAAAGGTTGGAAGACGGTGTTTCAAGCACATGGGCCTAGAAAACAAGCAGGGGTTGCTATCCTAATATCAGACAGGGTGGACCTTAATCCGAAGTTAGTCAAAAAAGATAAGGAAGGTCAATTATATTGATTAAGGGCACACTACAACAGGAGGACATTACAATCCTAAACATATATGCACCTAATATGGGGGCTCCCAAATTCGTCAAACAAACACTATTAGAACTAAGGTCACAGATAACACCAAACACGGTGGTGGTGGGTGACTTTAACACCCCACTCTCATCAATTGACAGGTCATCCAGGGAAAGAATAAACAGAGAGGCATCTGGACTAAATGAGGTCATAGAAGGAATGGACCTAACAGATATATACAGGATATTTCATCCAAAGGCTGCAGAATATACATTCTTTTCAGCAGCACATGGAACATTCTCTAAAATAGACCATATATTAGGACACAAAGCAAATCTTAACAAATTCAGGAAAATTGAAATAATTCCTTGCATTCTATCTGACCACAATGGAATTAAACTACAAATCAGTAGCAAGAAAGGCTATAGAGCATACACAAAATCATGGAAACTAAACAATACACTACTAAATGATGAGTGGGTCAATGAAGAAATCAAAAAGGAAATCAAAAAATTTATAGAGTCAAATGATAATGAGAACACAACATACCAAAATCTCTGGGACACAATGAAGGCAGTTCTAAGAGGTAAATTTATAGCCTTAAGTGCCTATATTAAGAAATTAGAAAGGTCGCAAGTAAACGACCTAATGCTTCGCCTTAAAGCCTTGGAAAAAGAAGAACAAGGCAAACCAAAAAGTAGTAGACGGGAAGAAATAATAAAGATTAGGGCAGAAATTAATGAATTAGAAACAAAAAGAACAATCCAAAGAATTAATGAAACAAAGAGTTGGTTCTTTGAAAGGATAAACAAGATTGATAAACCCTTAGCAAATCTGACCAAAAGAAAGAGAGAAGAGACACAAATTAATAAAATCAGAGATGAACAAGGTAACATCACAACAGATTCCAGAGAAATTCAAAAAATTATAGGGACATACTATAAAAGCATATACTCCACAAAGTATGAAAATCTGAAAGAAATGGATGATTTCCTTGATCTATATGACCTACCTAAATTAAATCAAAATGAGATTAATCACTTAAATAGACCTATAACAAACATGGAGATGCGAGCAGTTATCAATAATCTCCCAACTAAAAAAAGCCCAGGCCCGGATGGATTCACTGCTGAATTTTACCAGACTTTTAAGGAAGAGCTAACACCATTGCTTCTTAAGCTTTTCCAGGAAATAGAAAAAGAAGGAATCCTACCAAACTCCTTCTATGAGGCCAGCATCACCCTGATACCAAAACCAGGCAAAGATAGAACAAAAAAAGAAAATTACAGACCAATCTCCCTCATGAACATAGATGCAAAAATTCTCAACAAAATATTGGCAAACAGAATACAAGAGTATATCAAAAAGATCATTCACCCTGACCAAGTAGGCTTTATCCCAGAGATGCAGGGATGGTTCAACATACGCAAATCTATAAATGTAATACATTACATAAATGGGTTGAAGGACAAAAATCACATGATCATCTCATTAGATGCAGAGAAAGCATTTGACAAAATCCAACATCCCTTCATGATAAAAGTCCTACAGAGACTGGGAATAGAAGGAACATATCTCAATATAATAAAGGCTATTTATGACAAGCCTACAGCCAACATATTACTAAATGGGGAAAAACTGGAAGCTTTTCCACTAAAATCAGGAACAAGACAAGGGTGTCCACTGTCTCCACTTCTATTTAATATAGTTTTGGAAGTCTTAGCCATAGCAATAAGGCAAGAGACACACATAAAAGGGATACAAATTGGAAAGGAAGAAATCAAGTTATCATTATTTGCAGATGACATGATTCTATACATAAAGGACCCTAAAGACTCTACTAGCAAGCTGTTAGAGCTGATCAAAACCTACAGCAATGTAGCAGGATACAAAATAAATACAAAGAAATCAGTAGCCTTCGTATATGCTAACAACAAACACACAGAGGATGAAATCAGAGAATCACTCCCATTCACAATTGCATCAAAAAAAATAAAATACCTTGGAATAAACCTAACTAAGGAAGTAAAGAATCTATACAATGAGAACTTTAAGACACTCAAGCGAGAAATTGCAGAAGACACTAGAAAGTGGAGAAACATCCCTTGTTCCTGGCTTGGAAGAATCAATATCGTGAAAATGGCAATCTTACCTAAAGCAATCTACACATTTAATGCAATCCCTATCAAAATTCCAAAGGCTTTCTTCATGGAAATAGAAAAAACAATCCAAAAATTCATTTGGAATCATAAAAAACCTCGAATATCTAAAATAATACTGAGCAACAAAAAAGAGGCTGGTGGTATCACCATACCTGATTTTAAACTATACTACAGAGCCATAGTAACAAAAACAGCATGGTACTGGCACAAAAACAGACATGTAGATCAGTGGAACAGAATAGAGGACCCAGATGTAAGCCCAAGTAGCTATAGCCACCTGATATTCGATAAAAATGCCACAAATGCTCATTGGAGAAGAGACAGCCTCTTCAGCAAATGGTGTTTTGAAAACTGGATAAATATCTGCAGAAGGATGAAAATAGATTCTTCTCTCTCGCCATGCACAAGAATTAAGTCCAAATGGATTAAAGACCTTAACATCAGACCGGAAACTTTGAAACTGCTAGAGGAAAAAGTAGGGGAAACCCTTCAACATATTGGTCTTGGCAAAGACTTTCTGAATACAACACCAATTGCTCAGGCAATAAAACCACAGATTAACCACTGGGACCTAATGAAATTACAAAGATTTTGCACCGCAAAGGACACAGTGAAAAAAGCAAAGAGGCAACCTACAGAATGGGAAAAAATCTTCGCCAGCTATATATCTGATAGAGGATTAATATCTAGGATATACAAAGAACTCAAAAAGTTAACTAATAAGGAATCAAACAGGCCAATCAAAAAATGGGCTAAGGAGCTAAATAGAGAGTTCTCAAAGGAAGAAATACGAATGGCATATAAGCACCTAAAAAAATGTTCTACGTCATTAATCATCAGGGAAATGCAGATTAAAACTACATTGAGATTCCATCTCACTCCTGTCAGATTGGCCACCATCATGAAAACAAATGATCATAAATGTTGGCGGGGATGTGGAAAAAAAGGAACCCTTCTGCACTGCTGGTGGGAATGCAATCTGGTCCAGCCATTGTGGAAAACAGTGTGGAGGTTCCTAAAGCAGCTAGAGATTGATCTACCATATGACCCAGCTATAGCACTCCTGGGCATATATCCAAAGGACTCATCTCATTTCCTTAGAAGTACATGCTCAACCATGTTTATTGCTGCTCAATTTATAATAGCTGGGAAATGGAACCAGCCTAGATGTCCCTCAACAGATGAGTAGATAATGAAGATGTGGTACATTTATACAATGGAGTTCTACTCAGCGGTAAAGAAAAATGAAGTTATGAAATTTGCAGAAAAATGGATGGACCTGGAAAGTATTATACTAAGTCAGGTAACCCAGGCCCAGAAAGCCAAGCGCCACATGTTCTCCCTCATATGGGGATCCTAGCTACAGATGACTGGGCTTCTGTGTGAGAATGAAAATACTTAGTAGCAGAGGCCAGTAAGTTGAAAAGGAGACATAAAGGGTGGAGAAAGGAAGGGAGGAAGATACTTAATAGGTTGATATTGTATATATGTAATTACAATGATTGTAATGGGGAGGTAATATGATTGAGAATAGAATTTCAAACGGGAAAGTGTGGGGGTGGGGAGGGAGGGAATCACCATGGGATATATTTTATAATCATGGAAAATGTTAATAAAAATTTAAAAAAAAAAAAAAAGGTTCATTTGGAACTGAGTGACATTCCATTGATAACTTCAAAAAAAAAAAAAAAAAAAAAAGGATTAACATCTCACCCTTCTGTTTGTGTCCCCCTCCACCTTATTAAAGGTTATGACTAGTAGAATGTTATTGAGGAAGAAGGCATCTATGGAATTGATTCACGTTGTCATTAGTTTTGTATATTCCCCCTTACTCTACCCCTAAGGCCTTCCCATCTTCCATCTTCCTTCCTCTCTCCCTTCATCTCTCCCTCCCTCCCTCCCTTCCTTCCTTCCTTCCTTCCTTCCTTCCTTCCTTCCAGTGGAAATTGACCTGTTAAATAGGCCTTCCTCCCCTCCCTCCATATATCCCCTTTTTCCTAGATTCATTTTGGTGCTATGTCCCCACTGTTGATATTTATAATGTCTTCAAACTAACTGATGCTGCTCCAGGTTATGAACTAATATGAGAGAGGACATGCGGTGTTTGTCTTTTACTCCTCAGGGTAGTGGTAAGGGACACTTTCTCTCTTGGATTCAAATTTCCCACACAGTATTCACAAATCTGAAGTCTTCTTCCCAAAACTCTTCCTTTGAGACCCCATTGCAACATATAGGTTCATAAGGCAGACAGGGTACAAGGCTCAGATAATGCCCTTTAAGCATTTACTCATGGTATAAATGTCTCTTCCTAGCTTATAAAGCACTATTTTACCCTCTTACTTGTGTATCTTTAAGGTAAGAAGGACAATTTTATGAGTGGAAAGGTCCACAGGGTGCTAAAACTTGTCATTTCCTAATTTTTATGCCAAGTCAGTTTGTAGTATACAAAGCTGGGAATACTGTGTGATATGTATACAAAAAAGTGATCTATCTATCTATCTATCTATCTATCATCTATCTATCTTATCTATCTATCTATCTATCTATCTATCTATCTATCTATCTATCTATTTATCTATCTGTAGTGTATGTGTGTGTAAATTTTATTTTATTTATTTAATTTTTTTTTTTTTTTTTTACCACACACAGTAACTTGAAGGTGGTGGGAACAGGGGGAAGGTATGAGATGAAGGCCTGTATTTCATCCCAAGATAAGATAAAGTGTTTAGGACTGTAAACAGTCCTTTAAAATATGAAGGAAATTTATTCCTTTACAGCATTTTCTTTCCTCTAAAATGTAAGGAGGAACTGAATGAGCAGTAGGAAAAGTTAAAATGATCATCACCTGAACAGTGTTGCTAAAACAGCATGTTTTCGCTACCAGAACATGTGGCTCTACTAGAAACTCAATAGTTTGTGACTGTGACACCTTATACTCATGCAAAATCCAATAATGACAAATGGAGTAATAAATCCACAAACGATGGTCATTATAATATATTTATAAAATAGAACTTGAAAATAAGGAAATAAAAAACTGATTAATTATGACTTCTAAAATAAGTTATATTTTCCAATGACTTTCTTGAATATTTCATAATGCAATCATTCTTAGGTATTGGAAGTTAATATTCAGAAAGTTCTGTTGTCTATCTATAATTAATAGGTTTGTACCCATAAAAGAAAAAAATACTATGTTTTTATAAAATGAAAACAACATTTATGCTAGCTATATATAAAGACACTTTTCATTTTATATTCTATGTGTTACTAGACTTCATTATCAAAAACTGACATGCAACTTCTCATAGCAGCTACAATACATTAACCTAATGGACTGAAATTATAGGTTGCTTTAGGAATCATCTATTGTATGGCTAAGTCAATTGTAAACCCTATAGTAAAGTCTTGACATTATTATGTGGCAATACAGTTCATTTAAGACAATCTTATTAAAAAGGTTTTAGAATACCTGACTAACACACTACAAGAAGGATGATGTTTAGGGGAAAATATAAACTGCTTGTTTCTTGTCATAGTCTCATACAGAATTTATATACTGTAAAGCATAGCTCAATGATTCTAAGTGAATCATGGATACTTACTTGATTACCTTTTTCTTTATTACAAAATGCTATATAGATGGTGTGTATATGTCTTTTATTTGTCCTGAAAATAGTATCATATGGAATTACATTCATTCATCCATTCAGAGAAAACTATCGGATATGACTATATGCCAAATATAACTACAAATGGCCCATGTTCACATTCTTAAAACTACCAATGTAATACAGCTATATGTTTTGCACTTTTAAAGACATTTTCATTTATTGGAAATTTTTATACATGTGTATAACCTCCTTTCACTGACTTCTCTTGAACCCATTTTCCCTATATCCTTCCAATGAATCCCTTCTTCTTCCAACTAGTCCCTCATCAACTTTTATTTCTCGGTTTCTCTTTTGCGTTGGAGTTTTATTTAAACTTACCAGCCTGGGCACAGGTTGGGAAGTATTTTCCTGTGAACATGGTTATTATTAGTGGTTATACCACTGCAGAAAATGTCCTCCCTGCCTTTAGCACCAATAACTGCAAGTAAATCCTCAAGGAGGGCTTCTGAATTGTTGAGGAATACAGTTGATCATAGTTTTGTGCAGTTTACCACAGTTACAATGAGATGACCAACTCCATGTCCATCCCATGCCTGGATGATGGCATGCCACAGCACTTCGTAACATCCTCTGACTCATATTCATTTTCCCTTTCTTCTTTATTATTCTCTGAGCCTTGGGAGATGTTGCATATAGCATTGAGGACTCCAAGTTCAAAATCACTTACTCTCAGCATGTTAATGAGTTTCAAGTCTCCTCGATTTTCAGCATCATCTGCAAAGGGAAGCTTCTTTAACAAAAGCTGAGGACACATTAATAAACGATCATAGACATGCCTATTTGGTGGGCAAATTGATGGTAAACAATATATTTGTTTAGACAACAACAGTAGTAGATTTCTAAGGTCTATAAACTCCCCACCCCTAAGCTTTTGGCCACACCCCTCGGTCATCATTACCAGGCATGAATTCCCTTTTGTGGTGTGGGCCTCAAATCTGGTCAGACAGCAGTTGTTTACTCCTATGGAAGTTATGCCACTACTATATCAGTAGGAGTCTTGTCTGAGAGGTTGTTTGTGCAGCTCACAGGGGTCACTGCTAGATGCGATCATTAATAATTTTTCTGCCCCAGTATCCTTCCAAGCACATTTCTGCAATATATCTGCTAGCCAGCAGGGAGGAAGCTACCACCCTGTTTCTATCTTGACTTATTAGTATCCTGCAACTAAAACAAGTAGTATCTTCAGTTGGATTTTACCATCTAGTTCTGGTCAGAAAACAAAGCACATGGATTTCATCCATCCACACAGGATAACAGTTAAGCAACAAGTAGTTTTATGTATTACCTTCTATATGATTTTTACATATAGTTAAATTTCCTCCTCCTTCTTTTATATCCCTTGTGCTCCACTCCCCCGGGAATGGACACTGGGGAAGGATGGATGGAATGGCTTAGAGAGAGGGGAGCAATAGAACACATTTGGCAATTCTGGCATTGTAAATATCCAGCCACTTATTTTTCTTCTCACTGCCACAGGAATGTGGAGGCAGCTTGATTTACCTCTTCAAAACTATGGACAAGATATAACGCTGAAAACTCATTTCTGATGGGGCTAACAGTTATATTAACAACAATTATCTATTTAACATTTTGGGAAACTTAACTATTTGTCCATGAGTACTTTTTTGGGTTAAAATGTGCAAATAATTATGATAGACTGAATTTTTGTTCTATACCATATTTGCATGTTAACGACCTACTATTATGTTATGATAGTATTTTAATGTTGGGGATGTGAGAAACTGGTTACGTTATTGCATTTGAATAAGGTCATGAAGGTACGTAATGAGTGACCATATAAGTGTGCAAAGATTTCAGAATTCTCTTATGTAAAAATACCATGAGAAGAAAGTTAGAGACAAGCCAAGAATGAGCCTCCTCTAAGAAGTAAACCCACTCACACCTCTATCTTGGATTTCTGAAATCCACAGAGGTAGGAGAAATAATGATATGTATTTAAGTCTCCTGGTCTATGGTATTTTGTATTACCAGCCTAAGATGACTAAAGCATTCATTCATATTTAGCAACTAAGCCAAATATTGGAAAGTGCTTTACTTCTTAAAGGTTAATTTTCATGCTTAATTTTAGCAAGATCAAACTTTAGTGATAGCAAATGCTTACATTCTGCAAAATAAACACAGATAAGGGGCAAGGAAATGAGAAAGGATTTTTTAAAAATAAATTAGACATAAAGTTCACTAGAAAATAATGGTCATCACTGAACCAGGAGTTAACTTTTAAAGTGGTAATAATCAAAGAGTGAAAATGAAACAGTTTTTGCATCTAGTAATATTCTTCCTTAGCTGTCTTTGAAAAGGAAATAAAAGGTTAAATGAATCGGTGCCTGGGTTTAATATTCTTGGAGGAAGCAAAGTATTTAGAAATTTAACCTACCTTCACAAGATATAACTTCTAGTTCCCTCCCCTATTTCTCTCCTTCTCTCTCTCTTACCCTCCCTCTCTTCTTTCCTCCTGCCCTCCATCTTTCTCTCCTACCTCTCTCTGTCTCTCTTTATCAAGTTATAATTTAGTTTAACAATATTTAGTGCTTTCTAATTACGGACAATAATTTATTTTGGAATATCAAATATCTACAAATTAACTAATCTAACAAACATATACCTAAGGTCATATTGTGCTAGTTTTATTTAAAAAGATTACAATAACATTTACAAAAATTATAATAAAATTTACAAAAATTCAAGTAACATAATCAACTAATTTACTGAAATGTTATGAGTCTTTATAAAGAATAGGACAATTGAGGTCACAGGGTCCTAAAGTAAGTACTTCTTTTGTATAAATTAAAAATTTTACAATGGCATAAATGAAAGTATTCAATAGACTGAATTGGCCTGAAGAGAGGCAAAGTGTGTCTCCAAGTCACAAGAACAAGGACTAAGAAAAAATGACTAGCAAAAGTGTTCAGTGTATTGTCACAAGCATGCACTTTGTCCTGGGAATTGAATCTTAGGGAAAATACCTTAGTTGCTTGGTCTGGAGAGTGCAGGGAGGATCTCCTGAGACCGGTATCTTGAATATTAGAGTTGAAATTAGGCATACGCCATAACTGGAAAATGTATACTGACACAGAGAGGCAGGAAATAAAATAGTAAGAATATGAATGTAATTGAACTAGTACATTAATTATACGTCAAGTCATTGGATTTACTAAGAAGAAAGTGTTTCTGTGAACTTATACTCAAGAAAAATTCAAATCATCTGACATAATGTCTGAAAGTTAATTGAACCTATAGTTCCATGAAATCAATTAAGAAAAAATGACAAGTTCTCACTCATGTGGTTTGAATGTAGAATATTCTAGACAGAAGTACCGAGAAATGGAAAGAGCCTTGGAAAAAAACATCCCAAGCTTTGTTCTCTGCCGTTATGTTCTGTCAGAAATTTGGGAAGCAAGGATTTGGATGTTTTTATAAATGTAATGTCCTCGATATATAAAATAAATCTTAAAAAGTCATAAATTTTTCAAAATCTGTCATTATTGACATTTTTTACAGTAGACAGATTTTTAAATGAGACCTTTAGCCACTTTAAAACTCTATTTAGCATCAAGAGAGTTTGTAAGGTAAATTAGAGATATCTCATTCAACTTAGGTTGGGCCACCCTATCTGCTGATTTGTAAAGAAAAATAATCAATCCCCTTAGATATCACTAAGTCACATCCACATAATAAATGCCAATTTACATAAAATAGATAATTCAGAGATTATTTAGTAACAGAAGTAGGGTGCATAGTGAAATCATCTTTTTGTTATTGCTATGGATATAAGAATAGACAGTTAACTAAGAACTTAAGGAAATTGAGTAAAATATTTTTGAAGGCTTCAAAATTATCACTAGCAGTATGTTGAGGCACAAATCTTCTGTATGTGTGTGTTTGTAAATATGTGGTGCATTATATTATATTTTTTACATGTACAAATGTGTGGGCCATTCATGTGTGTGAAGAGGCCACATGAAGAGGAAAAACTTTAATACCTTTTCATGTACTTCATAGAGATGGCATCTCTCCGTAAACCCAGAGCTTCCATTTTTGCTCAGCAAACCCCACCAATTTTCAGTTTCTGCTTTGCAGGAACTATTTTACAGACATGTACTTGTGTGTTTGACTTTGGATGTGAGTTCTGGAGACTTGAACTTGAGAAATCTCAGGCTTTTCCAAGCTTTCATACTTAATGATCAAGAGATCATTCCTGAGATACATAACTATATTTGGTCCTAGGAATGATCTAGATGTCTTTGCTTCATTTCTAGATTGCTATGAATCTGTAAATTCTGGTTGTCATGCATCACTTTCTATGGTCTCATTTGAATAGAAATTCCAATCTATGCCTGTCATGAGTCTGAGTATCTGAGTTAATTTAAGAGCTAATGAACTCTAAGAAGAGTCTCTAAGTAGGATTTCAGCACCTTCTATCACATGAAAGCTGACCAGAAGACAGGAACTGACAGCTTAATTCTACCTTGATTCTTGTCCTGCAACTGAAATTTGCTGTGTCTTCAGCAGTAGAGACTTGTCATCTCCTGATGGTATAAAACCAACCTCAAGTATTTTAGCATTTCTTTTCTTATAGTGATATTATCTGATTCTAAGAACTATGTAGGATTGTAATGAGAGCATATGTCACTGAAAATATTATTTTTGATTGTCTCTTGGAGAAAATAGTGGGTTATTCTAACAATATCAACATAATTGTGTTTTCAAGTGCCTCTCCATATTAGAGTGCCTTAAATAACAAAATAATGATTACTGCTTGGGGATCCTGCTGGTAATACCCATTATATAAATTGTGTATTATTATTTGTTTATAAAGTAAATCCCAAGATTATTGATTTCTAATTATTTTCATTGAGCAACAAAAGTATTTCATTTGACTAAACAGATAAAAACAAATCATCTGATGAATATTTCATGGCACTATTACAATTGTACTAGAATTAAATATATCTAGAATGTTTTTGAAAGAAATTTTATGCAAGTAATATTTTCCTTTTTATTCACTGGGCAAAAATCAAATATTATATGACTTTTGAAAGAAAAAAAATAGGAAAAAAAATCTTCTTACATCATATAATTAACCAGGTTTTAAGTTATTTCTAGAGATAGAATAAGCAACACTACTTTGTAGTTCATTGCATTTTCATTGTTTGTGAAAGAAAGTCACTCAGTGAATTTAACTTAGGAAATTCCTAATATATGTACTCTTATTTTTTTGTATTTTGCATCATCAAAAAACCTTATAAATTACCAGAGTATCACAAAAAATTAATTGATTAAATGTTCACCCAAATTTATAAGTCAGATCATCTTGTATTGCTTGGATTCATTCAAAGCTTTTCTAAATTTTCTAAATGAATATTGACATTTCAATATTACAGCATTTTGCTAACATATTACCTGATAGCAAGATAAAAAAAAAAGTAAGGGATTTAAAGTGAGAAGAGCATTTAATTTAACAAATAAAATAGCTCCATCTCTGTCCAGAGAAGTTAGTCTTTCATTAATGTTTCCCATAGGCCTCACAAAAGGAGTGGAGAACTGAAGAGGCTACGGAGAAAATGAGCCCTTTTTAGACTTAGGTACAGGCCTATTTCCTTGTTCATCTGCAGAACCTGCATCAACCAGAGCTAAATTTTGAAATTAGTTTTCTCATAAGTAAATAATAAACAGTACATCACCCAATCATTAGACATAAAAAGAAACACTGTCTTCTCTTCAAAATGCTATTTTCTTTATATGAACATTTTATCACAGTAGGATCATTTGCTTCAATAATATTACAGTGATATCACTATGGTGGCTGCTTCTGACAAGTTCACTTCTTTCAACACTCAGCTGTGCATTGAACCTTTCTTCCTCACTATTGATCTGTGTAATGGACACTTAGGTGCTCTTGGCATGATGCTCTTTTATCAGCTCTTTCATTCAGTGAGGTAACAATGGCAAGAAATCCTAACTGCATATTTTTGCAACCTTGGTTAATGCCAGAACACTGTTAACATAAAATGAAAGGTAAATGCTAAAGTGTTAATAGCTACCATATTTTGAAACAAATAGAATCTTAAAGCTGGTGGGGATTATACATTTCTAATAGTTCAAGTTAAAAGATGAAATATACCTAAATTATATAAATAGCCCTGACAGCAAAGATCGTGAATCTTTCTCTTATTATTTATCTTTTTCTCCATAAATTTTTAAATTCTTAAATTTCAGACATCTCAATTATTAATACTAAACTTTTATGAAAAGATTATTCATTAATACAGGAATTTATTTAAAATTATATTTCTTTCCTTCTTGTCATAAAGACAGTTGAAACATAAAACATGAAAACATAATAAGGGAAAGAAAGAAGTTTGAGGAGATGGTTCAGTGGTTAAAAGCACTTGCTTGCCAAGTCTTTCAGCCTGGGTATGATTCCCCAGTCCCTTCGCAATGTCAGGTGCACAGAGTACTGCCAGAATCTGCAGTGTGAGGCGACAAGAGGCCCTGCAGCACCAGTTTCTTTGTGTCTCTGTCTCTCTGTCTCTTTCTCATCTCTACTTTCCCAATACTTACAAATAAATAATGGTATTAAAAATAAATGAGGACAGCTGGACATGGTGGTGCACGTCTTTAATCCCAGCACTTGGGAGGTAGAGGTAGGTGGATCTCCATGAGTTTGAGGCCATCCTGAGAGAACGTAGTGAATTTCAGGTCAGCCTGGACCAGAGAGAGACCCTACCTTAAAAAAAAAAAAAAAAAAAAAAAAAACAATAAATACATAAATGAGGAGAAGAAAAAAAGAAAAGAAGGAAGGAATGAAAGAAGGGTGGAGGAAAACATCTCAAATTAGCTCAGAAAATTTTATAGATAATAGTCCTAAGTAAATAACAGAAATCATAATGATCATGAGCAAACCTGTTGAGTGTGGGTTTCACAGTTTACATCCACTCAGCCATTCACCTTTGGACTGAATTTAGGTCTGTGTGCACACAAATACTACACACCAAATAGACTCATGCATGTATATTTTATAATGTACTACTATGAAATACCACTTTAGAACTGGTCTAATTTCACATAAAGGGAATCTTCCCAGCTAACATAACTCATTTTTTTTTTATTTTTATGGGCAGTCCCAAGATAAATTTATTTAATTATTTATTATCTATTTCTGTGTATGTTCTTACACATGTATGTGACGATGGCGCACATCTGCCACAGCATGCATGGGAGTTTGAGGATAACTTTTTCATCTGTTCTTGCCATTCCACCTAATTTTTGACAAAATTTCTCTCAATTTATCTTTGTGGTTCTTTCTGTTCTGTACCCTGAGAACAACTGGGGAATTCTATTGGGTATACTTGTGGTCTCACTGTCAGAGTTCTCAAATTACAGAAGCCTGCCACAGCCTCCCTCTTTCCATGTGGATAAGAATCAAACTCAGCTAGTCAGGATTGAGGGGTAAGTAGGTTATCTACTTACCTCTCTGTCATAGGTCCTAAAGTTATTGTGATCAAAGTGGGTTGTGGGCTATGAAAAATACAAGGCACTTATGACTCTTCAGACTGTATGATGGCTACACTTATGTACAAAGACTTGAAGAATCTGAGAAATTATGTTATGTATTTCATAGGTTAATTTCTTAAGGAAATATTGCTTTCCTCCCTGGTTGCTCAATATAAAAAAATGTAGCAAGATGATATTCTTACTCATTTATACTGTTTTTAAGGGAAAATCATCTGGGAGAATGCCCTAGTTACAAAAATATGATGACTATATTTTCACCTATTTACATTATAGTAAAACAAGAACAATGAGAATGGATCTTTTACACTCACCAGCCTGTTGATTTGGTGGATTTTGATCAAGAAGTGATGTGTTAAGAAGACATAGTGTGAATCTCCACTCAGCCTAGATCCACAGTTGCACCTATAACTCAGTACCCAAAGTAATAAAACATAATTAGTTCAACATAAGAGCTTTCAGAATTCAATTACAGGCTGCACCTTTTGACTCCTATAGACATTCACATTTTTGTTGCTGGCAAGAAAGTATGTGCCTGAAATTTAAAATGACCTATTATATCATCAACAAAAATAAGTTAAACATTTTGGTTGATTGCTAATGGTGAATAAAATTTCTAGCAGGTAACCAAAAGCCATTGTGAAATTATTTTGTGTTTAATTGTTGTAGACTGCTGCTGTCACATTATCTGCGATGACCAGGAGGAGACCCTCCTGACCTGGGATGTTGGTGTTCCCTCATAGAGAGTGTGCGTGGGGAGGGTCACCAGTCCCTCACTTGAGAGCTCAGTCACTCCATCTGACACCTCCTGTCAGCTGTATTTGTCCTTGCTGCATGTGGTCTCATGTCTGGAGATTCCAGAATATATAGTGTATGTAATGTTAAAGAAAGTTGTGAGTTGAGGATGCAGAGATGGCTCAGAGGGGGAAAATGCTTGTTTGTAAAGTATGATGGTCTGTATTTGATTCCATAGTTTCTATGTAAAGCCAGATGCAAGAAGTGGCACTTGAGTCTTGAGTTTGCTTGCAGTGCCATGAAGCCCTAGCACACACATTCTCTATGCTCTCTCCCTTTGTAAATAAATGATAAAAATATTGAAATATATATATATCTGAGAGAGAGAGAGAGAGAAAGCTGAGAATGGGCATGCCAAGGCCTCCTGTTACTGCAAATAAACTCAATATGCATGTACCATTTAGTGCATCTGGCTTTACGTGGGTACTGGGTTACCAAACCTAGGCAGACAGTATTTGTAAGCAAATGACTTAAAATGATGAACTACCTACCCAACACGAAATACAATTATTTAAAAAGGGGAGTCCATCTTTGCAGCTATGCTAACATGAGACTTTCCAGTGATGTAGCAGGTTTGAGGTAAATAAACACTTACATGCTCTATAAATATGTCTGTTGAACTCATTGTTTGTATGGACAAGAGCAAAGTTATGGGGAAAACATTACTTATGAAGCCTCAGCACAGGAATAGATTGTCAAAACTTTGAAATTTTGACTAAAGCACAGTTTTAAAACAATAATATTTTTAAAGATCATGGATGTAACTGTTATTGTTTTCTTAATTTGTACTCCTATTATGTACATCAGTATGATTTTCTAAAATTCACTTAAAATCATGGCTATTATTTTTGCTCTGTTTATGCTATATCTTTCTCCTTAAAAACAGAATAAATAACAAATATATATGAGGACAATTTTTAATATCAGATATGTAAATTAATGCCAATAGTAATGCATACTTACCTTTAGTACATGACTTTTCTGTGTTTCATATTATAAAGGATATAGACACTCAAGCAGCTGTCTTCAATGATCCGTGTTTTCCTCCAAAGGCCATTTGATTATTTCTGTTCTGTATGAAATATGACAAATCCAAATGCCAACAGCACTCAACATTACTATCCTCTATGCCAGCCTATTGTTCTGAGGCTACAAAGGCAATTTATGGCTCTGACTAGCACGTCACAAACATTGTGTTATCTCATATGTTAACATAAGCTATAAGTAAGTAAAGTAACTTTAAAGTTTTCACCCTGATTGGTGCCTGTAACAAGACCCTTAGACATATCTTTTTATCACTGTTACATAATTTAGAATAGGAGTTTCTTCCCAAATGTGTGATTGGATCATAGGTACATTGTTATTTTTATTATCTGTTGATGATTTAGTGGCAAGAAATGCTATTTTTTAAGTACAGATCCTGATGTTTTCTGAAAATGGACTAGGTGATGGAAGTTTACTTCCATTGCATAGACATCGCATAGAGCCAGACCCAGTGTGGTTGTATATCTTAACAAGTGTTTTGAATAGCTCCCCAGTGCTTTCCTTTGGGTCTAATGTACGTCAAAATGTACTGAGAACATGAAGGTATATTTTCTGTTTGAGACTCGTTTTCACTTTCTCTATTATAAGTCTATAATTTTGCAAGTACTTTATGGACCTTTCTTGATGGAGAGAGTCAGAGTACATATTGTGTGCTGTTATCAAAACTTAGTTCTAGTAAGTTAAACCCCATTTTTCCAGTGTGACCTTATTTATACTCTGAAATGAAAACTATTCTTTCTCATTGGTTGAAATATTTACCATGTTTTTTCTTCCAGGTGTCAACTATTTTTTGTGTATTCATATAATATTTAAAACGATTAACATTTTACAGCTGAAAATGAGGCTGCAAACAGTAAAGAAACTTGCACAATGTCAAACTACTGTCCAGTGGAGTGAGTGAAACTTGCCTGAACTCAAATATAGTCTTTCATCTTGTTTAACCACATCACCTTCACTAGTTCAACAATTATTTGACTTGCTTTTTTATTATTTATATACAATTATTTATTTATTTATTTTTGGCTTTTTCAAGGTAGGGTCTCACTGTAGCTCAGGCTGACCTGGAATTTATTTTGTAGTCTCAGGGTGGTCTTGAACTCACGGTGATCCTCCCACCTCTGCCTAACAAGTGCTGGGATTAAAGGTGTGTGTCACCACAACTGGCTAATTTTTTATTTATTTTTATGATTAGATATGGACATAGTTTATATATAAACATCATATATTTGTACCATCCTTTCCCTCCTCCCTGCCCCTTTTCTAAAGAGGCCCTCTTCATTGGGAATATAGGTCAACCCCACGAGGATTGTGGGTCATGCCTTATGGGGACATCAGTCAGTTACTGGGGAGAGGCAATGTCTCTGTGCAAAATGTCCCAACTTGTGGCTCTAACAATCCTTCCATACCCTCTTCTGCAAAATTCCTTCACCATGCTGGGAGACTGTTAAGTCTACTTCAGTGATAGGCACATAAGAGCATCTGGATCTCTGGTTTGGTAGATGTTGAATGTCCTCAGTAGCTTTCTCCATCACCATTGTGCTGATATCAGATTAACTAAGAGAGCAGCATTCTGTTTCAACTTGCCAATTCCTCTATGGTTTCACCTGGGGCTGTAGTGGAATGTGCTGGGTCAATTATCTCCTCAGGTACAGTTCTATCTGAAAAACAGAAGCAGATTCTGCAATGGAGAATGAAGTAAGTACCAGTTAAATGGGATAATGTTTATTAATTTAGAGAGAATTAAAAGGGGTTAGATTCTCTTATAGTCTAAGGTTAGTGGGATTTTGACAATGGAAAGGCTTATACTAAGTGAGATAACCCAGGCCCAGGAAACCAAATGTCACATGTTCTCTCTCATATATGGATTATAGCTACAAATTACTGGACTTATGTGTGAGTAGGAAGAAAACTCAGGATCATAGGCCAGTAAGCTAGAAAGGAGACATAAAGGGAATAGAAAGGGAGGGGAGAGAGACCTAATAGGATGGTATTATAAATATGTAAGTAGAACAGATTAATGGAGGGGAAAAGGCCTAAGTGAGGTCAGGGGAAGAGATTAAGAAAGGAAAGGTGTAGGAGGGCTCATGTTGGATCATTCACTTGAGTAAGATGTAACCTTTGTTCTTTTTCCTTTTTGATTACTTTTGGTTTGAAGCCTATTTTATCAGATATTATATATAGCAACACACAATTGTTATTTTGTTATTTTAATTTGCTTGGAATATCATTTTCCAACCTTTTGCCCCTAGAAGTTATCTATCTTTAGTGGTGAGTTGAGTTTCTTGAAGATAGTAGATAGAAGGGTTCAGTTTTTTGATCCATCCTGAAGACCTTTGTCTTTTGATGGGTGAGTTAAGACCATTAATATTTAAGGTTTTACTGGGAGGTTTGAATTAATCCTTGCCTTAATGAGGTGTTTTATGGGGTTGAGTGTTTGCTTGTGTCATGAGCTGTTTTGAGACTGGTTTATTTTGGTTATTGTGATCTTCTTGTTGGCTTTTGAGATTGGTTCTTTGACTATTCTGTGTGGAGTATTCCCTCTCAAAGATTATGTGTAGGTTTGGCTTTGTGTTTATATAATCATAGAGTTGACTTTTTTCATGGAAAGATTTTCTTTCACCATCTACTCTGAGTGATACTTTTGCTGGGTAAAGTAGCTCCGGTTGGAAGCCATAGGTTTTAAGACTTTGAAGTGTACCATTCCAGGCCCTTCTGACTTTCAGTTTCTATGGGGAAATCTGATAAAATTCTGATGGAATTGCCTGTGTATGTTGCTTTTCTCTTGTTGCTTCTAAAACTCTCTCTTAGATTTTTTGTTGTTGTTGTTTGTTTTAACTATGATGTGTCTTGGAGAGTTTATTCTTTGGTCCTGCCTCTTTGCATTCTGTGGGCTTCTTGTATCTGGATGGGTCTCTCTTTTGCAAGATTCAAAAATTTTTTTTCAATAATTTTGTTGAGTATGTTTTCTATGCTTCTAGTCTGTATTTCCTCTCCTTCTGGTATACCCATATTCCAGATGTTTGGTCATTTTAATAAATCCCACAATACCTTTGTATTCCTTACACTTGATATATATATATATATTTTTTTTGAACTTAGCAAAGTTTTTGGCCTCCCAATCAATTTCTTCTGTCTTATCTTCAAGGTCAAAGGTTATGTCTTCCACATGAGTAACTCTGTTGGTGAATGGTTCTAGAAAACTTTTTATAAAATCTATTTGATTTTTGTTTTCTGTTGCATTATCTTGCATCATGTCCATTTCTTTTTTGAGGTATGATTTCAATTTAAATTCTGATTTTCTGATGCTTCCTGTAGTTCATCCTTGCATTTGACCAACTCTTCATTAAGCTTAATCAACCAGTTGTTGAGGTCTTCCATTTATTGACTAACATTTCAATTTATTCATATCTCTTTGGAGGGGCCAAAGATTTTCTTCAATCAGTTTAAGCCTACTGGAAAAGGCTGAACACTCTAGGAGAGCATTCTGTTTAATTTTATTGATATGAGTGTTGCTTCTTTGATAGTTTGCTTCAAATTCATCATTTTTTTTTAAATCAGGATCTCATTGGTTGTTATGTTTTAATTTTGGGAATGAATTTCTGTTGATTTCTCTATGATTTCATTGGAGGATTCTGTAGTAGAACTAGACATCCTCAGTGGAGATCTCTCAGTGTTCTGACTTTCATTGGCTTTTTTTTTTTTTTTCCATTGTTGTTTACCCATTTTAGGAAGACTCTTTATTTTATTGAGGAAGGAGTAGTTCTTTGTCCTTTGTCCCACTCACCCTCTAACTCAGGTGAACCGGGGTATTGGTACCCAGGGGCCAGTCAAGATACCAGAGCAAAAGGCCTGATTCCACAGCTCACACAGGCGTCAGGCCTCCCCAAGCAAGGGTCAGTGGGACCTAGCAGGACCAGGGGAGTAGGAGGAGCAAGGGAACAGGGATCTGGCCTACTTTGTGCTGTGCCCTCCAGGACACAGACCAGTGCAATCAACCCAGTCTGGGGAAGAGGGAGGAGCTCAGATACAGAGGTCTGGCCTACTGCAGACCACTGTGCATGTCTACAAACTGTCCCTGCAACCCAGACCTAGGAGGTGGGTGGAGCCCAGAAATGGGTCCAGCCTACTCACTCCAGACAGCTGTGCCTGCCAACACACAGTCCATGCAAGTCCATGCAGGGAACTCAGAGCTGAGCAGATGTAGGAGGAGCCCAGAAATGGTTCTGGGCTCCTCACTCCAGACCACTGTGCCTGCCCATGCACTGATGTGTGAGCAACACAGACCTGGGAGGTGGGAGGAGTCAAAAAATGGGTCCAACTTACTCATTCCAGACTGCCAAGCCTGCCCACACACTGACCACAAGAGGAACTCAGACCAGTGTGGTTTGTTTTAAAATTTTTATGGAGAATTTTAATGTAAAAATCTGCTATAATTTGATCATGTCCGTCCTCCTCCTTTGTCCCCTCTCCATCCTTTATTCCATTAAACATTTTCCTCTTTCTCAACAGTCCTTTTATTCTGATTTCTAATTCATGATATCTTCCTATGTCCATTTTGTCAAAATGTTTTCTGTCTCAATATTGAACAGGTGTTATAATAACATCCACTGTATGGTTATAAATGCACCAGACAGCACATGTACAGAGGACAGTGACCCAAAGTACACTTTTTGACACTGTTACTCTTATGTACTTCCTGCCACCTCTTCCACAAAGTATCCTGAGCCTTAGAAAGCATGATGGAAATGCTTAATTTAGTGTTGAGCTTCAACAGCATATTGTCAGCTTTAATGTGCTTTGAGCACTCTCAGTACCTTCACCCTACTCTGTAGAGAACAAAGCAATGAGAATCCCACTAATATTCTTTCTGCCACCTCCTCCCTGTGCAATGTTACCTGAGCTGAGAAATATCTGTATATATCCTTCTGTCATCCACATTATTTATGTATTGATGAATACAGGTTATGTGTGTAACTTGGCTTTCATAAATCTGCAATGGAAATAGAATGGTATTTAGCTTCCTCAGAACCTGGTTTTAACTCTTTTGCATACACATCAAAGACTAGAGTAATGCTAAACCACATGGCAGTTCTTTTTGAATATTTAAATTAAATTAATTTATTTATTTGCAAGGAGAGAGAGAGAGAGAGAGAGAGAGAGAGAGGAGACAAAGAAAATGGGTGTGTCAGGGCCTCTATCTACTGCAAACAAACTCCAGATGCATGTGCTCCCTTGTACATCAGTCTTACGTGGGTACTGGAGAATCACACCTGGGTCATTTGGCTTTCCAGGCTAGCACCTTAACCATTAAGCCATCTCTCCATCCCTGGAAGGTCTATTTTTTAAATTAGGAGGAACCTCCATATGGCTTTCAATAATGTAGTGGCTACATTGTCCCACATCCCCATCAAGGGTGGGCAGGTTTTTCAATTTTCCTGATAATCACCCATATTTATCTTTTATTTTTCATTAATACCATTGTAACAAGGAAGAGGTGATCCTTTCCTATAGTTTAATGTGCACTTCTACTGTAATTAAGAATGTTCAGTATCATGTAGCTTCTGTCCATATATGAATCATTTTTAAAGTAATGTCTCTTTATGTACTTTAAACAGTTTAACCTAAATTTAATTGATTCAGCAAAACAATAGATACTTCCTGAATTCTAAGCATATTACAAAGTTTCATTGATTAAAATAATATAATACAGCATGAAGATGAAGACCTCTGGATAAAACAGAGTCCAAGGAATAAATGTGTGAAACAATAATCTAGGGAAAATAAGTCCACATATACTTTGATTTTCTGAACTTTACCATGCATAAGTCCAATTAACATTAAATAAGAAGACTGTCTCTAACAAATGCAGTTGTATAATATGTTTAGCTTGGGCAAGTTTTAGTTAAATTACATATTTTCTTATAAGTTACACAAAGAAATCTTTTCTAAAAGATCGGTAGATTTATTCCTTGCATGCATATTTTGGGGGTTTGGTTGTAAAATATTGTATTTAATCAGAAAATAATAAATCTACTCACCACATAATGCACAGAAAAATCAACTCAATGTGTATTCTAGATCCAAGAAAAGTACCTGAAATTATAAACACTCCAGAAAACAATAATGATTTTAGAGGAAAATATCAATATTGATCTTGACAATAGTAATTCAGTTATTTATTACTTCAAAGTAAGTAGAACAAATGACAACCCAGGCAAATACATATATTCTAAGTAAATAAGTGGGGTTATACTAAAAATAAAAAAGACCACCTCAAAAAGAAGCAGTGAATGAAATGAAATAGCAACTTAGAACAAGGAAGTCAATATTTATAATCTACATTTCTGATAAATATTTTTTCATATGTATGATAGATCTTTAACTCTGAGAAATTTCCTAAGTATGTGCATTCTATAATTAGGACATCAGTGCAGAAATATGATTGATTTAAGAGATCATCAAATGTATTTCTCACACTCCAAAGAAATATTCTTGGGTTGACAGACCAACCACATCATGTAATTTACTAGGTAAAGGAGAGAATTGTGGTGTTAACAGATTTAAATTTTAAAGATTTTTTTTTGTTTAATTTATTTATTAGAGACAGAGAGAGAGAGGGGAAAAAAGATACACAGAGAGAGAGTGAGAATGGGCATGCCAGGGCCTCTAGCCACTGCAAATGAACTCCAGATGCATGAGCCACCATGTACATCTGACTTTCATGGGACCTGGAGAATCAAACATGGGTCCTTAGGCTTCATAGGCATGCATGTTAACTGCTAAACCATCTCTCCAGCCCAGATTTAAATTTTAAATACTGGATTAAATATATAAAAACTGGCTCATCCTTGTAAATCTAATTATTATAATTTGCTGTCTAAACTTTTAGTCTACAAATGTACCTAACTAAAACATAGGCTAGTCCACACAGTTTACATTTGAAAAAAAAAAAAAAAAACTGGAACAAGCTGATGACATATTATAATTTATATATTTTAATATAAATTCATTAACTTATTTTTTTAAAAGTTTTTGCCATAATTTTTAATTAGTTTGTACTCAGTGAATACAGTCAAGTTGATTCCATTGTTAGCCTACTCTCTGTCCTCCCCCCTCTCCCTGACCCCTCCTTGTTGGGGTGTATGGGGCATGTATTGTGGGGTTAGCCCTCAGTTATGGGTAGGAAGAAATGTCTCTTTGTATCATGACCCAAAGTGTGGTTCTGACATTCTTTTCGCCCCCTCTTCTGCAAATTTCCCTGAGCCATGTCGGGTTCATTTGTGGTCTGCTTCAGTGATGGGGTCTTGGGAGCCTCTGTGTCTCTGGATATCTGATTTGGTAGGAGATGATTTCCCTCTGTTTCTATCTCCTTCACCCTTGTGCTGGTACCAGGTTCACCAAGAAAATAGCACCCTTGCTTGTTTCACCAATTATTAGTTTCGGCTGGGGCCCTTTTGATATATGATGGAGTAGTTCTTTCCTTAGGATTTGCATTTATCTGTAAAAGAGAAGCAGATTCCCCAATAGAGAATAAAGTTAGCACCAGATAAACGGGATAACCCTTATTTTTTTATAGAGAATTTAATAGGTGTAGGCCTCCTTGTAGCCCACAATTGGTGGTAGCTTAATGATGGAGAGTGGGCTCATTTTTGGTCATGGTTCTGACTTATTTCCCAGCTTCAGCTATGGGTCCCATTCCACTGAGTGGATCAGCTAGCCAAATCAAGAGCACTTGGTTTTTCATCATGGCTGTGTGCCACTATTGCACTTGTGTGAGCATCATGACAGGTTATTTGCTGCTAAGTAGTTTAGACTATGAATTGCTTGGGTAGATATACATCATTTTTTCCCAGTCACCCATGTAACACCTCCTGGCACTAGACACACTGACTGTCTGGGCACTGACTCTCTTCCAGTTTCCAGACATGTCATTCCAAGTTATGTATCAACTGCTTATGGTGTCTTCAGCACTGATCTTTGTTGGGTTATCAAATACTCTGATATAAATATGTCATTCTTTTAGGAAACCTTGTAGGACTCTCTGACCAAAAGCTCATTGTGGATGATAGCTACCTGCTTGTACTGGGAGTTGCAGGTCAGTGCCCACAAAGAGAAGGAAGGAAAAGATAAGTAATATAAGAGAGTTACAAAGAAGAGGGAGGGAGGGAGGGAGGGAGAGAGAGAGAGACAGAGAGAAAGAGAGAGAGGGAGAGAGAGAGAGAGAGAGAGAGAGAGAGAGAGAGAGAGAGAGAGGATTAAGGTCCATGTTCATTGTACCCTCTCCAGGGCCTTGTGACTCAGATGTTTCCTCTAAGGGGCTGGTGAAGGTTCAACCATTTGTTATGTCTTTTAGGATGAGAATTTCATAATGCCATTGCCGTTTGGGTCCTGATTTGTGTCCCCACTCCTTCCCTTGCCCTCCCCACCCACCTTATTGTCTAGTCCTCTAGATGCTTGCTGGGTATGTTGGCATCTTGGGTAGATTCAGGTTAGATGCTGTAGATGAGTGTGACTATGTGGTGATTATCTTACTTTTTAAAGAAACTTGACATTATACATACAATAACACTTGCAAAATCAGAATTTATGTGGAAAAAAGTACATTATTACTTGATGTAACATTTTGTATTGCGAATGAGAGTATGTTAAAAATGCCCTTTCAAAATATGGTAAGTACACTGCAATGGAATTTTCTGTCAATACATTGACAAATGCTTAAATAATTCACAATTATTTGGGGTTTTCTACAAAATTGTGAAGTATGCTTTAGGTATAGGTTTCTCTGAACAACCAAAGATGCTATGGCAGACACATGGAAAATAATACCTTGGAGAAAGTTTGTATATCATGATTTTCTCTGAAAATGCTGCATTTTGTATTCTTCTGTAAATGTTATAAAATATGTGCTTTTGAACTAATGTGACATGAGTGAATGTCATATAGGAATTTTCTCCAGGTATTTTCAGGACAATAGTTTAATGCCAAAGAGTGTTTGCACATCTGATGTACCACATTTCTTTTATTTATTTATTTATTTATTATTATTTATTTGCACAGTGTGTATACAGCCATGTTGGTACCATCGTTAGCCTCCTCCCTGTCCTCTCCCCTCCTCTGGGACCCTCCTTGTTGGGTTATGTGGGTTGTTCATTGTGAGGATAGCTATCAGTTATAGGGAAGAGGCAATATCTCTGTCCCAAAAAGTGGCTCTAACAGTTTTTCCACTCCCTCTTCTGTTAATTTCCCTGAGCCATGTTGGGCTCATTTTAAGTGTACTTCATTGATGAAGTTTTGGGAGCCTCTGTATCTCTGGATATCTGGTTTGGTAGAAGGTGAGTGTTCTCTGCTCTCTCCTTCATCCTTGTGCTGGTACTAGCTCATCAAGAAAGCAGCACTCTTGGGCTGGAGAGATGGCTTAGCGGTTAAGCGCTGGCCTGTGAAGCCTAAGGACCCTGGTTCGAGGCTCGGTTCCCCAGGTCTCACGTTAGCCAGCTGCACAAGGGGGCGCATGCGTCTGGAGTTCGTTTGCAGAGGCTGGAAGCCCTGGCGCACCCATTCTCTCTCTCTCCCTCTATCTGTCTTTCTCTCTGTGTCTGTCGCTCTCAAATAAATAATAAAAATAAAAAAATAAAAATAAAAATAAAAAAAAAAGAAAGCAGCACTCTTGCTCATTTTCCCAGTTACTCTATGATTTCAGCTGAGGCCCTGGTGAGGTGTGATGGGCTGATTCTCTCTTTAGCATCTGATGTATCACATCAATTTAAAAGCTAGTATAGCTAACTATGAATATACCTTTCTGAGAATAATAAGTTTTGAGGGACAGAATTGCTCAAAGTCAGTCTCTTTTGTGTTATCTCACGTTTTTCCACAAGTGGAAAATTTAATTTCTGTTACTGCTTTTTCTAATGAACTGCTAGTTAGTAAGTTTTATGAGATGTATTTAATTCCTAGGGCTAATATTTAGAAGTTTTTTGATCAGCTTTGTAAATTCTAGGGTATTTCATAGCTATGTCTCCATTTTTCTTCTTGTTTTAACCTTATTTTCAAATAACCCCCACTCCCAAAAGAAGTGGTAATAGAAGTTGGCTTATTCCTTTTTTTTTTTTTTTTTTTTTTTTTCATGGAAGGAGAGAGTTTATTTCAGTTTACAGTATTGAGAGGAAACTTCAGCATGGCAGAGAAAAGCATGGCATGAGTTGAGGCTGGTTATCACATCCTGCTACAGCAGCTGGCAGGGAGCAGTAAGAGTGAGACCATCAACAGAAGATATCCAGAGGGGCTGAGGAAGATGGCTGTGTGGGTTGGAGCACTTGGCACACAAGCATGAGGGTCTGAGTTCAATTCTTTTTTTTTTTTTTTTTAAATTTAATTTCTTAGTTTTCTTTTCAGAAAATACAGGCAGTTTGGTACTATTGTTTAGGCTCATCTATGATCTACCCTGCCCCATTGGACCCTCCTTGTTGATGTAAATGGGTCGTGCATTGTGGAGTTAGCCCACAGGTATTGGTAGGATAAATGTCTCTGCATATCATGACCCAACATGTGGCTCTGACATTCTTTCTGCCCCCTCTTCTGCAAAATTTCCCTGAGCCATGTTGGGTTCATTTTTGGTCTGCTTCAGTGCTGAGGTGTTGGGGGCCTCTGAGGCTCTGGCTCTCTGATTTGGTAGGAGTTGATTTTTCTCTGTGTTGGTCTCCTTCCCCTTTGTGCTGGTATCTGGTTCACAGGGAAACGTCACCCT